>NC_056744.1:1656892831-1657222831 GCF_019279795.1 Protopterus annectens
CTTCACAAGACGCTACTAGAGCTTTGATAAAACAATTCTGTCACATGTACCCTTTTTCTTATGTACAAGTCTGTAGTGTAACATCATAGGTTCATAGGTGTCTGCTAGGCTAATGGCCCTGGAGCCTTTACAAGCCTAGCCCATGGAGGTGCCCTGGCATCATGCCCCCCAATGTTAGTTCCCAGTGCCTCTATCAAGTAGAGCCACTGGAGTGATCCCTGAGGTGAACTTTCTATTTCTCATCCACTCATCAAGATTTCTCTTGAAGAGGGCCAGTGAGGTGCTCTGCTTGACATGTATGGGAAGTCTATTCCATAGCATGGGCAGTCTCTGGGTTATGAACCTGTCCCTTCAGCATGTTCTGTTGATTGTGGTAATGAGGTTGAGGTCTCTGGAGCATGTGGTGTGGAGGGATTTGGATTTCTTTAGATGTAGCATTTCTAACAGAGCTGGGTCAGACATGGCTTTGTAAGTCAAGCAGAGATCACCTCTTAGTAGACGATATGAGACAAAGAACAGCTAGAATTTTTTGAATCTGTCCATGTAGGACATGTTTAAGGCCTAGGATACTCTTCGTGAGGTACTTTTGTGGCCTTTCTAGCTGTTGCATGTGTCTAGTGAGGTACATGCCAAATGGGGCATTATACTCGATGATTGGCCTAATGAGGGAAGAGTAGAGAGAGAGAGAGAGATGATGACCCCTTTCTTCCTGGATGCAAAACCCTTCGTGATGAGATGTGCCATATAGAAGGACTTTCTGACCACAGAAAGAAAATTCTCCTTTACAGTCAACCCTTTAATTGTCATGAAGCACTTTTATTGCTGGAGTAAACCTCTGTGTATAGCACAAATGTTCTTGTAGGTATAACACATTCTCAGTCTGAACACTTCACTTCTCAAGAAATTTTGCTCTTTACTTATGTCTCTCTCACAATTTGTCCCAGGTTTCTTAATTTTGTGCAGGCAACACCCTGTAAGATTTGTTGTTATATTAAATGATAGACTTTGCCATAACAGCACATAGTGAGATACACTGCTGTACAGAATTTCACCATATGTTAGTGTTTTCCACACACTGCACATTTTTTTATATTCACTTCTAAGAAATTTGATTTACATAAAAAGTCTCAAGAAATTTTGCTTTTTACTTATGTCTCTCTCACAATTTGTCCCAGGTTTCTTAATTTTGTGCAGGCAACACCCTGTAAGATTCGTTGTTATATTAAATAATAGACTTTGCCATAACAGCACATAGTGAGATACATTGCTGTACAGAATTTCACCATATGTTAGTGTTTTCCACACACTGCACATTTTTTTATATTCGCTGCTCAGAAATTTGATTTACATAAAAAGTTTTCAGCAGTTTACTCCAGTATTTTAAGTAGGAATACAGTTTTCTTCAAAATAGATGTTTTTTATTTGCTTTACACACAGGACACTTCATAAGTGCAAGAAATGTCTAGGCATTTTCACTGTTGCAATGCACTATACTGTGAATTGCTGCAGCATTTTGTTAACATTTCTTGCTCTTCACATGATAAAGCCATCAGCTTTTGCACTCATTTTTTGTTTTCCTGCAAAAACTCCCATTTGCTAGGGTTCTCCTTTTTTCCCAATAAATAGTTCATTTAAATAGGTTCATAGGTTGTTCCTAGGTTAATGACCAATGGAGTCCTTACAAGCGTAGCTGTGCACCCCAAGCCCATTTGGCTTGTGAGTACTATGGGGTGTGGAGGCACGCTAGTATGGAGGCAACTATGAGATTTGTAGGGGGTTGTTAGTTACAATAATACTTTTCTTATTGAAAGCCTCTGTCGGTAAGTGACATTGGGGCCAGACCTGCATTCAGATTACCATTTCCCATCCTGTTGTCAAGGTTTTGTTTGAATAGGGTCAGGGATGACCTCTGTTTTCCATGGATGGGAGCCTATTACATAGCACAGGGATCCTTTGGGCACACATCTGCCTCTCCAGCATGTTCTGTTTCTCACAAGTGAAGCTCATATCCCTGGATCTATTGTTTCTGGTGCTGTTTGTTTTGCACTCGTGCAACAGATCCATCAGAGCTGGGTCTAAGGAAGCCCTGTAAGACAGGCATAGATCCCCTCTCAGCAGCCTGTAGGAGACTGAAAACAGAGTCAGAGCCTTTATGTGATCAGTGTAGGACGGGGTGTTCATGCCCTGAATTCTCCTGGTGAAAAACCTTTGTGGGCATTCCAGCTGTTGTAAGTGTCTAGCTAGGTACATGCCAAAGGGGGCATTGTACTCAATGATAGGTCAGAAAAGGGCTGAGAAGAGTGGAACTATACACTTATCTATAATTTGGGTGACACAGAATGATTTTCTTACTTTCTTAGCTATGTGTTGTTCAAAGGCCAGGTTGCTATCTACATATATTCCCAGGTCCCTTACTATTGGGTTGAATCTTAGGAGTGTTTTACAATGGAGTAATTAGCTTGGGTAGACAGGTTTCCCAAAGGGCATTATAATGCATTTTTGGCACCAGTCATTTGTCTTAGAGGGAATCTATAATAGCTCCCAATTTACAGTCCTCTGTGAATTCAGTGAGCACGAGGCCTTGAACGTTAGCCTGATCTTCTGAGAAATAGATGCCAGACAGGAGCAGGCCCAGCATGGTGCCCTGGAGTACTGCACTGGAAACTGGTCTGTTGGTGGAGGTGGTCTCACCATTCCTGACTTCTTGAGTAATGTCTGTGAGCCACTCCACAATCCAGTGAATTGTACTGGGATTTATGCTTAGCTCAGAGAAATTGTCAACAATGGACGGCCCAGTGGTAGCATTGTTGCCTCACAGCAAGAGGTTCTTCAGTTAGATTCTCAGCTGAGGTGCCTTCTGTGTGAAGTCTGCATGTCCTCCCTGCATTCGTGTGGGTTTCCTCCAGGTACTCCTGTTTCCTCCCATGTGACAAAAGACACACATCTGGAGCGTTTCTCCCTGGGACTTCACTGAAAATTGGCTTTGTTCCAAGTTGGACTTTCCCAGTAAAGAAATGTTTATTTATTTAACAATGCCTGCATGTGCTATTGTATTGAATACCTTGTCAAGGTCAAGATAGACATTGTGCACTGTTTTACCCTTGTTTTTGTGACCCTCTCAAAGAAGTTCAGTAGGTTAAGAAGGCATGACCTTCCCTTAACAAAGCCAGATTGGGACAGATCCAGTGTATTTAAGTTGCCAATCTCCTTGTTTATCATTTCTATGATTGTTGGAGTGAGTGCTCTCTGTTCCATGGTGTTTGTGTGATTAAAGTCCAGGAAATATTGTACCTGTAACTGAGGTAGTGTAAGTTTCCAGTTGATAGAGCAATAGATAGTCACACATGAATAGGATGTTTGGCTGGGTGGTGAGCACTTCTAGTAGGTTTAAGTAAGAGACGTGAGACTCTAGGGGCATATATGTGACTTGCAGGTAGCAATGATATGGTGAAGGACCTCATCTGTGGTGATTTTCACATGGATGAGTTCCATGGTATCATCCTCTTTAACAACCTGGAGGTATGTTTGTTGCTATTGTAGATCAAGATGCCTCCATCTTTGGTCCCAGTCTGTGCTATTGTTGGTCTAAAGGTGTGGTAGGTACTGTAGACTTGCACTGCTGCAGTGCTTTGTATGGCTTTAAACTAAGTCTCTGTAATGGCACATATATCTACATTCCCCAATGTGAGGAGAGCTTGAAGGGTGTGGAGTTTTTGTTTTGGCTCCTAGCATTGAGCAGTAACACCTTAAGGCTGCTTGAAGACTTTATCACTATAGTGATAGTTTTTGCCTTTCTGGCATTGCCTAAAAAATATTCTAAGGGGGGGGGTGGATAACATTTTAGTCAGTATCTAAAAGTCAGGGGGACAGGTGCAGCCCATCCTTGGCAAAGCAACATGATGTGTTCACCATGTCCTCCCATGCTGATAGATATTGGATCCCCTGGAGTGAAACCAGAAACTAAGCCAGTTATTAAACTCATATTATTTTATGTTGCATTATTCCCTCCTATCTTCCATTTCCACTTTCACTGTTTGCATGTAACCCACTTACTCTCACCTAAGCTACCTTGTAAATAACATCCTTGCTGAATCTGCTCTCTCATTGTGCAATTTATCTCTTTAAAAAAAAAAAAAAAAAAAAAAAGTTTGCAACCTTTACTTCCACTCTTTCCTACTATGCTGTATACCCCCTACTTTTGTTTTTCAACACTGATCATCAAAACCTATATTTCTTTGTAATTTTTGTCCATTTTGTTCACGTACGTAAATTCTGTATATTATTAGCTGTTCATATGTGTTCATATTCTTAATATTGTATATTATTAAAACTTTTATTGTTTAAAACTTCTATTTTTCAATCCGTGTATAAAATTTCATCATAGAATGTCATTATTTCTGTCAACTGGCGCTTTTCTCCTCGGGTCTCCACTGAAAAAGGGCCATACGGCTCAGCTGGTCCAACCCGGTTAACAAATGTCAAATAAATAAATAAATATGTTCATACTGTGGCATCATCCTTGGTGAAGATAGAATGCTGCTCAGTGAAAGACTAGTGGCTGTCTGACACATATTCTGAGAGATTCATTTTGTCTCTTTTCAGATAGTCCAGTATGGCACATCTCACATCATTTTCACCAGTGTAGGCTATGATAGAATCATGTAGTCATTTCTGTGTTTGTTGGATTTTCTATTTCAGTTTGTCTTCGAATCACCTTGCTGAGGGGAAAATTAGCCAGGAACTTAGTTGTTTGGTGATAGTTTGTTGTTTCAGAAGTAAGCTACTTTTACTGTGCTAGTATGTTCTTACATTAAGAAATTCCAGGATCATCCATCTTGTAGCAGAAGGTGTTCACCTGATTTCTCTGAGGGTGGGAGCACTCCAGGGAGCTTAAAGTGGGATTGTTTATTGGCCAGTGACTTGAGTGTATGTATAATATTGTGGACCCTGAGTACAAATGGGCAACTAACTGTTATTTGATTTCTCTGAGGGAGGGAGCACTCCAGGGAGCTTAAAGTGGGATTGTTTATTGGCCAGTGACTTGAGTGTATATATAATATTGTGGATCCTGATTACAAATAGGTAACTAACTGTTATTTTCTGCTTGTCTAATCTGGTGAAATGGGCATCTGTATGTCATACAAAGGGGTTTCCAGTGACAAGAGTATTAGGCAAGATGTATGCTTCCATTATGGGCTTTGCTTTTGGGGGTCTTTTGAGTGTAAGCCTATTTGAAATGTTTGATGTGTTTTTTTGTGTATGTTTTAGTTACTGGTGAGGAGCAGTGTTGTTATGTGGATTTGGAGGTCTTTGTGATTTGGGAAGGTTTCTTTTAAGCATCTCAGTATAAGACAATATGTGAATGATGAGCTGTATGCGTGAGGTATGTATTGTGAGTATTCTTGACAACCTCATTTGTATGTGAAATTTTTGCCTTCAGGGATGTTTTACCTCTCCTGCATACTGTGTTATTTTCTTTAATGATTAACTGGTTGTCTGAAAAACATGAGAGAATTACTACATCACCTTAGGATGCCCAAATCTACCAAGCTGGCCAAGACATGAGAAAATTTCCCTAACCATCTTGTCCAGTCCTGTAATGTGGTGGGTTCTTTCTTGTTAAAGACTGAGTTTTAGGAGGGGTCTCCTAGGGTAGTTTTTAGGGTTAAGGGCAAGATGTTATATAGTGCTGTGATACAGAAGTGCTATTCTGTATGCAGACTAGTTTCTGGTTAAACAGCAGGATGTTATATAGTGCTATGATATGGAAGTGCTATTCTGTATGCAGACTAGTTTCTGGGTTAACAGCAGAATGTTACATAGTGCTATGATACAGAAGTGCTATTCTGTATGCAGACTAGTTTCTGGGTAAACTGCAGGATGTTATATAGTGCTGTGATATGGAAGTGCTATTCTGTATGCAGACTAGTTTCTGGGTTAACAGCAGGATGTTATATAGTGCCATGATACGGAATTGCTATTCTGTATACAGACTAATTTCTGTGTTTAATAGCAGGATGTTGTATAGTGCTAGGGTATGGTAGTGCTATTCAATGTGCAGCCTAGCTGCTTTAAGCTTAATTCATGCAATGCCACACTGTTTAACCAGTTTAGGAACTAATCCTAACTTTACAGAGAAGTTTTAGTGTCTAGGCATTTTCTACTATACAGGGCATTATAACCACCACTACCCAGTGGGCATCTCCATGCAGACTCACCTGATTTATAGCAGAGAAAACAAAAGCTTGAAAACTATCTCCATGCCCTCTAGCCAGTAAACAATCATACTTTAAGCTCACCGGAGAGTCCTCCCACTCAGAGGAACTAGGTAAACACCTTCTGCCACAAGACAGATGAGCCTGGAATTCATTAATGTAAAAGCAGAGTTAACATAGCTCTCTGGTGCAGTTTAAACCAATCAGCTACTAAACAAGTAAGTTTCTGGCTAATTTGCCCCTCTGAAGGCAGTTTGAAGGTAAACAGAACTAGAAAGGCTAACAAAGTAATTACAATATTTGCCACAAAACTAAATAAATGCTATAAAATTATCAAAAATAGTAGTAATCACTGTATAAAATAAGAAGTGTAGAAAATCCAGAAAATACTCTTATCTTAGCCTGGATGGCTTTAAATGCAGGTGAAACATTTGAAAAGTATTGTCGAACTCTGAAAGTGGGCACAGAGCCTTGTAAACTCCTTGCCTTATAGCAGAGAAACAAAAACTTGAAAACTGATTTTTATGTCCTTTACCTAATAAATGGCCACGCTTCAATCTCCCTGAAGTTCTTGCAAACTCAAAGAAACCAAGTAAACGCCTTCTGAAACAAGATGGATAATCCTCGAACTTCTTAATGTAAGGGCACAGCAAAAGTAGCTCTCTAGTTTATACAACTAACTCCCAATAACTAAGTCCCTGGCTAATTCACCTTTCTGCAAAGCAAGTTGGAGGCAGTCAGAAATAGAAAAGCAAACAAGCAGAGAAATGACTATTTTTGGCACAATACTAAATATATGTTTTAAAAATTATCGAAAACAGTAGCGATCACTGCACAAAATGCCACAAAACTTGCAGGAGTGGCCTTAGGTCAACTGGTGCCCTAGGCAAAAGGGCTCCACGGCGCCCCCCATCACACCACCTAGTGCCCCATCCTGGTCTACCTACACCAAATAAATATTGGAAAAGCACCCCTACTAGTGCGGCGCCCTAGGCGGTCGCCTAGTTGGCCTATGCCTAAGGCCGGCTATGCCTGTAGACTTTTCTTGTTACTTACAGGGTAACTACCACACCACAAAATTGTTACTGGGTGTCTGTCTTTGTAGCAGTAATTGAACGGCTCCACACTATTAAACATCCATTAGCATTTTTCATACACTGATTATGCAATGGTTTAGAATACAAAGGGTATTTTCCAATGGACACAGTTCAGGATGACCACACTTGTTTTCTCTGAAACCTACAGCAATTATATTCCTCAGTGCACAATTGTTTCTGAACACAGACTGTATTGCTAACAAGTTTTTCCAACACTCAGTTACTGCTTCACCTTTTGCAAGCACATCATTTTTCCACAGTTTGTATACACTAGCAGGGCAGCAAAAATTTCCCGTTTATGGAATTTCTAATAGCTTTCCCACATGTTATAGGTAATTTGAAACCACAATGATTCACAATTCATTCCTAATAGCCTCTAGTAACTGTAAATGTATTTTAATCTAAATACATGACCTGTACTCTGGCTCATATAACAAGATTGATGTGATGGCTTGGCACAAAGGGAAAAAAAACATTCTGATTACTTTCATTATTTCATAATGAAATTTAGGTGGCTTCATTTCACTTTACTACATTAGAAACTCCAACTGCTTTTTGTCAGCATACCAAGAAAAGTACTTCTACATGCCGCTGTGCCTGCCTATCCAGACCTGCAGTCCATGGGTTGAGAAATGACCAGTGTCTTGTTTGTACCATCTCTTACAGTGATTTGCAGTATTGTACCATGCTTCTACCGTCCAGCCAGTGTCTTGCTGCTAGGAACATATTCCCAGAATAAATTTCAGTCACTTAAACTGGTCTTTAAACTCTCCTAACACTTGCAAATGAAGAAAATTATGAAGATTTCTACAACGGATATCTCCTAAAAGCAGCATCAGCCACCATTTGTTTTAAAGAAACTCTATTACCTCCCTTCAGCAAACAAGTAACACAGTTTTTACACTTGCCCTTTGCTTACACACAGGGTAGCAGTATTACTCCTAACTGTTTCATTTGGAAGCCATATACCTTATCAAGCTTCCCACGTGTTCTCTGGTAACTCCCTTTCTTAAAGCTGTCCTAAATATTAACTATGATAAATTAAAGAATCTTGAAATCGGAGACACTGTTGGCACCCATGTATAAGGTATAACGTATAAGGTTCAGTTGTAACCTCAAGGCTTCTCTGGGACTCCTCCAACTTCTCAGAAACATGCTGGGTGTTTCCACCTCAAACTAGAGCAGTATACCAAAAAGAATGCACCCCAAAACTGAGTGGAATCATGGACAGCATCACAGATTCTTGATGTTACCTTTTGGGGGAAGCGTTGTGTAGACCAATCACTTTAGGCATGAATTATGGTGCAACATCTCCTCTAGATAGGACAACATGGATCTTAGACTGCATGCCATGTTGAGGTTAGCCAGCTCACAAAATAAACATTTGCTTTAGATGATTCTGTCTTGTTGATTAATGTCAACAATGGGCATAAGTACTTGCTTGTGATAACTGGGTTGAGACTGTGACATAAGGCAGTAAAGCATGGTAATGGTGCGATGTTATGTGTACCTCTGTCAGCCAGTGTGTGACCACCATAAAGCCCAGTAGCCCTGGGTCAGTTGTAGTTTTGTTGAGTGAAAGCTAGATATAAAGCCAACCAATCTGTCAAATGTGGACTAAGGCTTGCTAAACTGAGTATATGTTCACTGACAGGCTCTAACACCTCAGGATGAAAAGTAGTTCGCAGAAATACTGTGGGCTGTAGCACCTCAAGAATAAAAGAAAACAGGTGGAGTGGAGGAAGAATGGCAGTGTTCCAAAAAGGTATGTGTAGAAACCATAGAACAGATATGTGGCCATATCAGGTATGTAAATGAGGTACAGAAGGAAAGCTGGTGGTGAGCATTTCAGGAAATTATCAAAAGAAAAAGGTGCAAAAAAAATGGGAATTAGAAAAGGTGGACCAGCCTGATGAGGAATATGGGTTGACAAACAAAGAGGCTCAGACAGCAGTCACAGTAGCAAAGAGCAAGGCACCAGAGCACTTCTGGAAAATGACTCGGCACATGACACAAAGAAACTGTCAGGTTGCTAGGCAGAGACAGACAAATGATAATCATCAGACAGCACTCATAAGGGATGCTAATGACATCCTGCTCACCTGTACATCAAAGGCAGATGGGAGGAGTACTTCCAGCAGAATGTGAATCAGTACACAGGACTTCAGAGGCAGATGGGAGGAGTACTTCCAGCGGAATGTGAATGCAAACCTCGCAGCAGCTGTATTGCCCCCACACATAGCCTGCAGTGAAAGGAAAAGTAAGAACAACACCAGGAAAAGAGGTACATAGAATATTCAGTCAATAAAGATATGATCAAGATGGTGGGTCAATTAAGGAATAAATGACTCATGAGGGTACTCATAATAGTATGGAGGAGAGGTGTATGTTATATAACTGGAGAATAAGCATTTTAGTGCCAGTGTGTACACGAACTAAGGCAACATTCACAACTGTGGGCAATGCAGAGCTATCTTGTCAAACTGCAGAAAGGTGCTGGAGATGGTGATTGATATGACTGATAAATACACAAAGTAGTGGAAAGTAAGATAAGAGGTGAGCAGTTTGTTTTCAGACCAAGATGCAGCACAACAGATCCGATTTTTGCAGTGAAACACAGTGGAGAAGAAGCTGAAGATGACAAGTCCCAAGAAAGCTGATTTGAACATCTCTGTGATGTATTGAAGTTCCAAAAACACTGGAAGAATTAATGCAGGCTGTGTAAAAAAAGATATGACACATGTATGAACAGTGTTTGGCCTTACAGAGGGGTTCCCAGTGTGAGTCTTTGTGCATCAGGGTTCATCTCTGAACCCACTGCTGTTCACAGTTGTAATAGACTACATTAGAAACCAGGGCACAGATCAATAAAGCTACTTTATACAAATGATATAACATTGCAAGCAGACTCTGAACAGAAACTTCAGAAATTGATGGAATATAAAACTGAATGCACATAAGGCAAAACTGAGTACACAAGATAGTTGTCAAGGCAACAATTCAGGATATCCGAAAAAGCTGAAAATTGATATAGAAGGTAAAATTGTGGAACATGTTTTCAACTTCACGTATCTCGGAGAGGTTGTTGAGCAGAAGGGGAGTCTGAATGAGGTGGTCAAAGCTAGAATCAGAGGGGCAGTGCCTACTGGCATAGAGTGATTCGGGTTGTGTGTGATTAAAAAATGCCACAGAAACTGAAAAGTAAGGCATACAAACAGTAATGTAGCCAGTACTACTGTATGGTGCAGAAACCTGGCAGTGAAGACAGGGCCATTAAGGAAATTAGAGGAGATGGAGAAGAAGTGCCTGAGATGGGTGGTAGAAAACACACTGTCAGATAGATGACATGATAACATCAGAGCAGAAGCCAAAGTGGCTCCAATTACAAAGAAGGGCAAAGACAGCAGATTATGGTAGTTTGGGCACATGCAAGAAAACAGAAGATGATTTGGTGATGATGATTTGGGAGTTTCAGGAAAAAGTCAAGCGGAAATAAGGATGTCGAGCAAAGAGATAGATGGACTGCGTGAGAGCAGATGGGCAGTACTCAGGCATGACTGTCAATGAAGGTAGGAGAGTTGCACTGGAAAAAAAGAGTGACAACAATTTTTCACAACACCCTGACCCCATGTGGAAAACAATGGAGAAAATGGAGTTGATTAGGGCAACAATGATGATGGTAACTAGGACTGTTACAGAATGGCCATCGTTTTTAATGTAATATGTACAAGCATTACAGAAGTTCCATTACCTTATAGCTGTGCTCACAGAACCTTCCCTTTGCTATATTACAGAACTAAGAAGGAAAATACTAACTGTTGTGATACCACCAAAATGTAAGAAACTAAATAAATATATTTGAAGAGCCTGTTCAATATAGCAGTGGTGATGAATGGATTCAATACATAAAAAAATCAAAATTCAATTATAGTGGATATGGAATGGAAAAAATGCCAGCAAGAAAGAGACAAGTTTAAGGAAAAGCTCCAATTTCAAAAAATTCCAGCTTCAGGTGCTGTTTCCAACTTCCTGCTAAACATACAATTTTTTTAAGAAAAATGTATTGATTTAACATATGTACAATATATACACAGAAAGGAAGAAATTCAGTATCACATATTGTTACGTGATGCTATAAATACATTAAATCATCATCATAATCTAATATAATTAACACATTATGCATCTTTGTATTTCAATAGCAACATTTCAAGGTGGTCCCAACAACTGGAACTCTTAGTATGACTTACAGACCTTATTCTAATCACTTCTTTTTTAGTTTTACATAATGTTGCTGTAAAACTTAAAAATTATTTGAACGTAGGGCTTGAGTTATACTACCAATTTTTTGCAATAATTTTTCTAGCTACTGCAAGGATACTCCAAATCATTTTTTATTTTTTGGCTATTACAGATAAGGGAAGTGGAACATTCATTAGTATTGTTGATCTAGTTAAAGAACAATTATCAGACCATAATCCTTAAAAATACTTAGCTCTTTCCAATAAACATTTCATTTTTCATAATCCATAAACATATGTGCCCAATCAGCTTTTGCATCGTTACTGCATCTCCAGCCAACTGAAGAAGTCACTTTACTAAACTTGGAAATGTTATAAGGAATATTAAATATTCTATGTATATATTACCACATAAAATCTTTCCATTATAAACTTGAAGCTGTTTGAATAACTGACTTAAATAACACAGCTTTATTCTTATCAATTGAGTCAGTTAATCCACTAAAAAATTCCAAAATTTTGCATCAAAGCTATTACTATTTATAATTAACTTACATAACTTGCACAGCTTTCCTTTGCAGTTCAATTTACCTTTGATGGTAGCACACATATTTGGATTCACTTCAGAAGACTGAAAAGACACAATCTCGAATTTCATAAGACTGAAGCCCAAAATCCTGAAAACTCAAAATCCTGAATCCCAAAAGACTGAAAACACACAGGATACATATACTGACTATAGACAACACAAATCATATTACTTTCCACTAAGTATAAGTAGGGGCAAGCCCCCCCCCACACACCCCCATGTGGGGGCTGCATCCCCACACCCCCTGCTACTTAAATATATCAACTCCAAGATTGCACATCACTACACTATCATGAGTTGTTATAGCAAGTTAAAAGGGAACATTACTAAGGTTACAACAGGCAGCCATGAAACGTGATGGTATGTTTGCCATTTTTTTCTGTGGAGTGCGATCTCGGAGTTGATATATTTAAGTAGAAGTGGGTGTGGGGGGTGCAGCCCCCCACATGGGGGGGTGCAGGGGGCGTTGTTCCCCCTGCTAATACTTGGTGAAAACTGCTATGCTTTGTCTTGTATGTGTTTGTGTGTGTCCTTGTACTTGAATATTGACATTATTTATATCCTGTGTGTTTTCAGTCATTTGGGATTCAGGATTTTGGGCTTCAGTCTTATGAAATTTGATATTGTTACTTTTCAGCCTTCTGAAGTGAATCCCAGATATTCTCATAATGGGGGAATAGTATTCTGTTCCTCTTCCTCCACATTACCTACAACTTCATCTAATTTCTTTCTAATAGATAACATTAGCTGATTACCAGAGTCATCCAATTTATAATTTTGCATTAAACATTCCGGTGACAGCTTTCCATTTTTCAAGGCAATCCAACCATAATATTATCCCATTCCTTTTTAGTAAATTCATTTCAACATTATTCTGAGTTTCCACAAATCTAGAGATTTATGAGATAGAAAAGCACAAACATTTCCATTGTAAAATTAATGGAATTTTAAAAACATATTTTTAACTGTTTTTAAGATTAATTTTATACATGAAGAGTCTAAAGACTGAAATGAATTTCCTTCTAAAGTATGTTTTATTAACCAAATGTATGGATTGTTACATACTTCTAACTCATCATATGTGATAAACTTATAAGAATTTAGTATAATTTGTTCCTGAACAGTTTTCCTTGGCTAGTGTAAATTGGGTCTAGCCACACTATACTAGAGTTACAATTTGCAGCAATGAAATAAGAATATATGCAGGAAAGCTAATACCACCATTCTCTCACAGTCTAATATGATTTTTATAGGCAATTCTAAACTTATTAGAATACCATAAGAATGAGGTTAACATTTTTTCCATTTTCCTTTATAGTTCTTTATTAGGTATTGAAGTTATTAAATGTAGTACATATATAATCTTAGGTAGTATAATCATTTTAATCAGAAATAACCTATTATCAACACTAAAAAACATTCATTACATTTTCTAATAAGGAGTGACACAGTTTATTCTTTTAAAATTATGGTTAATAAACTTACTCACATCTTGATAATGTTTTATTCCTAAATAATTTAATTCTTGTGCTTCCCAGTTATATTTATATTTATCATTTAACTTATTATCTAGTAGTTGATTTAACAGTCTCAGTTTTGTTATTAAATTTTAACAATGATATTTTTAGAAACTTTCCAATTTCTTTATCTATTTCCCCAACTGAATAGTTTAAATGTCCTATAGTTAGTAAAGCATCATCTAAAAAAGCTGTATTTTAGATTGATAAAATTCATATTTTTCCAATTAAGGACTGCCGTTGCTAAGGGTTCAATAACTGATGGAAAAAGTACAGGAGACAAGAGCCATCCTTGTTTTGTACCTTTAAGGTGATTTTTTGAGATGTAAGATCCAATTTTAATATATGCTTTGGAATCCCTATGCAAATTTTTAATATTCCAATAAATTGTTCTGGAAATGCAAATGCTTCCAAACTTTTAAATAAATAGTTCCAATCCACATAACTTAAACCTCTCTCAATATCTAAGCTAATTGGAGCCAGTTTTTGTTCAGTCCATCTGCTAAATCTAAGACTGTTATTACCCTCTTAATATTATCAATTAAACCCTGCTTGATCTTTATTAATTTATCTACTGTATCTCTTAATCTTATGGCGAAAATGGAAACAAAGATTTTATAGTCTACTTTTAATAATGAAATAGGTCTATATGACAGAACTTTTTTTCCTTTTCTTTTTTAAGTATAGGTGAAATTACAGAAGATTTCCCTGAGGGAGGAATTGTTTTATACTCTGAATTATTCTGAAAACTTCACCTAGAAATTTTAAAACATTTAATGGAAGCAGATTATATAATTCCATACTTAATCCATCTAACCATTGATCTTTGCCATTTTTACTTTTTTATATAAATTTTTTAACTTCTAATATAATAGGGTTATTCAACAGAGAAATTTGTTGATTACGTTTATTAATAACGTTCTTCAAATACTTATTAATGTTGCATCATCAGAAATATTTTATCTTTATTAAAATCCTCATTTTTTTTAAATATCAAATATTTTATTTTTGTCTGATGTAAGCTTATTATTGTGAGGATTTTGGATATTATTGATTTGTGCCTTTTTCTTTAACATCTTACTTTTATTAGCTAATCTGTGAACATTTTTTGGAGTCATTGCATAACTTTGCAATTTAAAATTTTCTTGAGATATTTCTACTTTATATCTTAAATCATTTGATATTTTATTAGTTTTTTAATGACTTCAATATTATCTATTTTCTTTGTTGTTCAAACCTCTTTATGTATATCATCTTGAAATTCTAATAACTCTTTCTCTCACTCTTTGAATTTATTACTAGACAATATTCCCATTATATCCTTAATATACATTTTAAGGAATTCCATAGAATGACTTTACTAATCTTGCCATCATTATCATTCAAAGTTCAAAAATTCTCAATTTGTTTATTAAGCTAACTTATAAATTATTTTCATTATACATACTGGATTTCTGTAAATAATCTGAAATTTCCATAAATCCATTGATATATTAATACTAAGTACATTACGATCAAATAAAGGATAAGGAATAGTTTTAAAATAATTAGCTTTATTCAGCAAATCTGAAGAAGTATAAATCCTGTCAATTCTAGTTTGTTTCCAATGTATGTAAAAGTAATGGGTAAAAAATGACTTATCTTCTGCTTTTACTATTAGATCAACTAAATTAGTAATCCATTTGTTTAGTGCTTTAGATGATGCTAGAATTTTAGATTTCTTCTCTTCACTTGTATAGAACATACTAGATATTTATTTCAATTCTCCAGCTAAAACTAGACTACCATTCCAATGATTTTGAAATAGGCTTAATTGATCCTTAGCCACTCTTTCACCTATTCCAGGCATCCAGTAGAAATTAGCTAGTGTGTGGAGCTTGTTATTATATTTAATTACTACAAATGCATACATTCCTTTGGGATCATTAATAGATTCCATGATCCTAGGCATTACAGTATATTTTCTCCAAAGTATATCAGCTCCTCTCCTTTTGTTGTTAAATGAAGCATTTCATAGCCTAAATTATTTAGATATAATATATCTTTCTCTATCAAGTGAGTCTCTTACAAGAACTATGATGTCTCCTTTATTTAATTTTAAAGACTTCAGTAATAATTTCCTTTTGTTGCCATTATTTAATAGATAATATATTAAAACTTTCCATGCTGTGTATTTGAGCAAACTTTCTTTTACCAAGAGATAATATGATACTTTTATCCACCATATTCATGTTGTTGCATATAAAAGTTTAATGCATACCTCTAACACTTACCTTTCTGTAGTTTTATGAATTCTTCCATTCTACAAACTTAACTACTAAAACTCCTAAGTAACAAGAACAGAACAAATCTACAACTGTAACTATTTTATTACTAGTAAAACACAACCTACCATGGATACCAAAGTTCCCAATTTGTCTATCAAATAGACAAACTAATAAACTATCTTTCTGCCAACCAAAACCCAAACTTTCATCAAGAACTTACAGATTAATATAATATTGTATATAAGTTAAAAAGACTACTAACTTAGTTGTATATTTTGTCATTTAAAACTATTTTTCTCATTATGACTTAAAAGTTTAATTATCTGGCGAATAATGTAATACATATATATTTATATAATAGTAATAAAATTATCATTTACATATTTCTAAATTGTTTTCTCATTTAACATTGTTAGAACTAAATCCTTAAATGTACAAGTAGAACAAAGTGAAACATGAAAGATAGTTATCTGTAAACTTTACAGATGACAGGCAATCTAAGCTTACCAAACTGTTATACAATAGGAAAGTTAAGGCATATGTACATTTATCACACTGAAAGATATATATTTAATAGCACTAACAAAAGCTCTGAATTAGTTTTTAAAGTACAAGCGTTTATACCTTAAATTTGTATATCACCCTTAATATGAAAGATATCAAACATCTAAATTTCTTTTTACTCATTACATTAATTAAAAAAAAAAACGTATGCATTATTAAGTTTGAAGGAATTATTCTGCTACTCAACCAAGTCAGGGAATATTTGCAGCCTATAGTATATTTAAAAGTTTTGTAATGCTCATTTGAAATCACATTCTCTTCAGTGTCAAACATCTTGGAAAATCTCCTCTACTTTCCACCAGAAATGAAAGAACAGACTCAGCATTAAAACTCTTAAATTTCAGCTCTGTCTTATAAAATTAGTTATCTCAGATAATCTTAGTAAATCCATTGTTGCACAATATACAGAAGGCTACAGAGTGTATGTAACCATATTTTAGATTTCAGTTTTCAGGATCTTTTCAAATATATTTTTATGTAACTTTCTGAGAAAATTATGTGAGATTTTATACTTTTACTCTTCTACCATGAGCCGGTATATAATGTATGTCATCCTTATCTGCACTTTACTATTCAAACAGTTTTTTTTCTGTCTTATTACTCCACTGATATTCTACTTTATTTTATATAACCTGTATTTCTAAAATGTTCCATCAAGGAGCCATTTAGTTATCAGTTCTCATTTCCCATCAATAAGATCATAAAGTAACATTATTGAGACTGCAGCATATATATTTCTTAACTTACAAATATTACTATTTTATTAATATTACATAAAAGATTGTTCTTCCATTGTGCATTTTCATATTATTCATAACATGTTTAATCTTTTTTTTATTAATTCTAATATTATAAGTAATCTTGATTACAGGTAAACGAATCCTTGCTTGTCTAACTTAAATGTATGTCTTTAACAATTATGTAGTATTTCTTTGGTCTGAGTTTCAAACACTGACATTAGTACTTAATTATGGTATGTAAAAATGACAATTTATTACATACAGCAGCTGTTAATCTCTTCTGAAAGTTTCTCATACTTCTTAATTCTTCTATACTATCTTAATCAGAGACAAATATCTAAGTTTACTCCTTCCCATTAACATATAAATTTGGGGTTAATTACACTGGACAGTAAGCTACTAGCATTAAGTAAAGTGTAAACAAATGATATGACAGAGATAGCATAATGTATAATATTACTACCATTTTTGTGTTTCAAATCCTTCACTTCTAAATATTTAAAAAAAAATGTTAATTTGAGCAGATTTCTCACAAATACATTTGTTAAGTTCAATTCTCTTCCCCTTGTCAATGTTGTCTTGCTTCTGGCACTTCCTGCTTTCAGAAACATCAGTCTTGAACTTTGGGTTTTTCTAGTACCCCAGTTTTCATCAAAATGGCTTGAAAAGGAAACAGGAAGCAAATCAAGTATGAATCAAGTAGTTTTAAACAACTAAATCATTCTTTTGATCTCAAGCTAGTTTTTAAATGCTAATTGCTTCATAAATGACCTGTAAAAGAAATGTCACAAAAAAGACAGCCACCAACACTTTAGCAGTCCCAATTAGTTTATTACTTAGATCTGACATTCATTTAATCCTGTAATGCACAAACTGTGTAAAAACAAGTACAATTCTTATTGTATATAAATTTAACGTTACCAATTCTACCAATTATAATTTAATGTTATTCTCATACAGGAAATATATCTTTAACATTTAGAAATGCTTTATAAGCTTAGTTCAAATGAAACATATTAAGTCTTTCACTATTCATATAGTAAGACTAAACAGTTACATTCCCTATTGTGTAAAATGGTTTAGTTTAAAACATAAATACATACCTAGTATGATTTGAAGCTTCAAAGTCTTAAATAAACCCTTTAATTAGTGGGAAAATCTATTGTTTCAAATGATAATGTTCCTGTAGTCACAAAATAAATGTCACTTCTTTTTAAGCTTTTAACTTTAAGAAGCAGTTATCCATGAATTCAGTTAATTCAGTCACTTAAGGACTGTGTTATTCCAATCCATTTGTAAAGTGTTAAGAATTTTATTTTTATTAACAAATGTAGATGCCTTTTCCAGTGTATCAAATTCTTTGATTCCTTCAGGAAGAAATATTTTGATCTTTGCAGGAAACGTTAAAGGAGCTTTAATAGTGGTAAACAGGATTTTCTTTTATTAATTACTCTACTAAGACCTCGTCAAATTTGATTACATATTCATCTATTTTAATGGGTGGGCTAGACCATGCTGCTTTCAATATTTGGTCTTTTTCCATGCTGGATATAAACTTTATTGTTGAATGTGGTGGTGAATTTTCCTTCTTTGAATGTGCTATCAAGGGTCTGTGTGCCCTTTTAATTCCAAAAGGTAAAGTTTCAGGTAAATTGAATAATTTATGCAGCTAGGTTGTTAAGACATTTATTATGTTATCTATTTCATATTTCTCAGGCATGCCATATATTCTGATACTGTTCAGTCTCTGTCTATTTTCTAAATGATCAACTGTATCTATAAGCCATTTATTTTGTTTTAAAAGGAATTCAGTTTGAGACTCGCCTTTAGTTATTCTTCATTTCATGATAATTTAAAGCTTTTTATATACCTCTAATTTGTATACTTTGTGTTTTCATAAGAATGTCTAAATGATACACATTCTTTCTGTATCCTTCTTTAAAATTTTCTATTTCAGTGGCCAGTTTGTCCATTTGTATTAACACATCCTGCATGCTAGATATTAATGACTGGATATCTTTTTTAACAGAAGCATACTGAGTAAAATTTTGAATGTCTCATGTTGTAGTCCATTCACTCTTAACCAAGGAGATGCAATTCTGACAGTCAAATTATAGCTTTTGAAGAACTTCAAGCTATAAATCTTTTCTCTTACTATTAGTGAATATAAAAGGCTATCGAGTTTCTCCAAATTCCTATTTTTTTTTATTAAATTTTTTGTCAGAAAAAAGTTTTCAGTCACAGAGCTTTCACCAGTTATTTCCTTCAGTTGGCCACCTCTCATATAGAAACATTTTTGATCATGATTTAGTAATTTTCTACATGCATATCCTAAATTGCACCACCAGTCTGGTTAACAGAAAAGCAGACTTCATAAAAGTGAACTTGCAAGTCTTCCCAAAATGTTTCAACCAATCACATGTGAGAGAGAACATATTCATTAAGTGTGAACCTGGAAGCCATCATACAAATTGTTGGCCAATCAGTTTTCTTCCAAAAACATATAAGCTGTATACATGATTTGATGCAGATAGAGCACATGGATTTTTAAATCAAAGTTAAGTGATTGCAGTAGAAGAGGAACATAATAAAAGTAAGGGACTAAGGATTGCCATCTACTAAATAAGGTCATAATGGAGAGCTGCAGAAAGGTCCACAAACTCAGTATGACATGGGTACATTATAAGAAAGTGGCAAACATTTGAAATATTGCGAGTAAATCCCAAAATGCAGAAACTGAATGAACAAAAAAGTGGACATACATATATCAAGTCAGAGATGGCCATTTCCCTTTTTCTCCAAGGAATGACATTCTCAGAGTTAGTATATAGAGGTTTGGAGATGTTGAGGGGCTTGCCCCCCATATTAAGAAGATGTTTAAAGGAAAACAACAATTTTAGAGATTTGCTGTTCTTTGGGATTTTCGGTCTTTTCTTTGGGCATTTCAACATTCAGCATTTTGAGTGCCAACATCTGAATAAGAAGCCTAAGAAACCATATAACAGTTTTCCATACCCCTGGAATATAGAATGTTTGCAGTTTTATTAGGTTCACTTTACACTAATAATTTATTCTGCAATTATTATAAAAAGGTATACTACATTTCAACCAAGCCATTAAGAAGATGTAAACAATTCTGCCAGGTGTAAGAATCCAGTGGCAAATAGTAGCAATGATCACCTTTCATAGTTTCCCTTTTGCCTTGCTATCAATCCATTAGGTTTTTGTTAATCAGATTAGTTTTTTTGATGAAATTTGAATTTAGGAGAGTCCTGTTAAATGACATCACCTTTATTTTTTGGATTACGTAAAACTGCATATGTCATCTGAGAAACAACTGAAAGTGGAGGTACAATTTAACTAAAACGTCAGTTAATATTAGTGTAAATGCCAGCTTTGAAAAAGAATGCCATACAAAAGATCTGAAATGAGAGTGAGTATACAACTATTTGGAAATAAATATAGCATGAACAAATGAGAACGCTTACTAAATGTCAGGAAAACTGAAATTCATGTTAAAATGCATTTACAGCTAGGCTTTAAAGTTCAAGCTATAAATAGGCATTCCATCCCTGTTCTCACTTGCAGCTTTGGCATGATCAACTGGCCTCAAAAAGTGTTTGATCACTTGGATAAGAAAATACATTTTTTCATGCCTATCACATATATCAAAAATAAATGACTTGCATTTTCCTGTGGAACAAAGGGATTAAACCCTATTTGTGAATTAGCTCATGTTTGATTAATGGCATGGAAGATGGATAGGCTGGGAGGACAATTGTGACTGGACATTGCCCTCTCATCAATCTCAGAAAAGAAGTAGCATTGGTCAGCTGCTTCAGTGGCACCTAACGATGGAGTTCAATCCTAGAGAGCATGCCAAACAGAGTGGTACAGTTGCGTGTAGCAAGGGATGGCACATGTACAGAGGTGTTTAAGCAACCATTGATGTATAGCAGGAGCTGTGGAGCTTGATAGAGCTGCCAATGGAGATAAAAGCTCCATACAGGGAAATGGGATTCTGCCTCACTCATCAATTGACCCACTCACTACTCCGAACCCTTGCCTTTTGAATGGGCTGGACTGACCAGTGCTTATACTGAGTTTGCATGTTCTCCCTATGTCTCTGTAGGTTCTGCCCACTTCTGAAAAACATTCTGTTTCCATCTCAAACTCACCATAGAATATAGTTGTAGGCAGCAGCACAAACACTAGATGGTGTCCTATAAGGGAAGAGTAGTATAAACCAATCACTTTGGACATTTACTGTGGTGTGCAGTATCATCAAGAATGGAGAACACATATCACAGACTGCGTGTCGTGGCGGGGCTAGCCACTTGACAATGTAAAAATATGCTTCTAAGTGATCCGGCCTGTCCCTCATGTCTTTTACAGACAAAGACAGACAGTAATGCCCAAACTAAAATACCAACCAAAATAACCTTTAAAAACTTCCTAAGGAACACACCCCTCCAAATAATCACCCATAATACATAAGGACTTAACTGAGTTGGATGGCACAGCTAAGTTTATAAAGGCTTTGATGGTCATTGCTCTGATATATACCTATGAACCTATACACATAGATACACATATATATCTATATATCTATCCATATATATATATATATATATATATATATATATATATATATATATACATACATACATATATATATTACATTTATAGATATAAATATACATGTACACATATTGCTATATAGAGAAAGACAGACAAATATAACTATATAGTTGTAGATAATACATATATAATATACATAAATATAGATATAGAGACATATAAAACAGATTTATGTATGTATATATATATATATATATATATATATATATATATATAGACTATATATATCATATATATAGATACACACACACACACACACACACACACATATATATATAATATACATACATTCATATATTTAGATTTAGATACATAAGTATACACACATATAGAGATTGGATACACACACACACACACACACATATATATATATATATATATATATATATATATATATGTGAATATAAACAGTTATAGATGTATATATATATATATATATACATATATATATATATATATATATATATATATATATATATATATACATATATATATATATATATATATATATATATATATATATATATATAAAAATATGGATCTTGGTCAAAATAACAAATTACCTTAATGTTAAGTTCCCTGTGAAGAATGAAAGCACTTAATCTCATTTGCCATTAAAAGAATTTTGTTTGGTATTTGCAACACCTTTTTTGAAGCTGCCTTTATTGGATCCAGTGTGCCTCACTGAGTTTTTATTTGGTTTTGTATGCATGAATGTCCATATCATCAAAAACTTTCCCCTGGTAAGTAAACAATTGGCCAACAAAACAAAAAAACAAACCAAAGCAAATAAAACCCACCCAACTAGGGAGCTTTGTCCCCCCACCCCCTAACTAAATATACCAACTCCAAGATTGCACTACAGTGGAGAAAAGGGCAAAGTTCACCAAAGTGGCCAACTGATTCCTTTTGCATGATCTAGATGTTTGTGCATGTAAACATTCATCATTTCTGTCTTGCCATTTTACAACTCAGTGTTTTGGCTTTTCGAGAATTTAAAGTATATATATATATATATATATATATATATATATATATATATAGTCCAACAACCTCTTAGTGGACGAACTGACTCACAGGCGCACAGAAAAAATAAACAGTCTAATCACCACCAAAAAATCCAGCACTTTGTAAGCACCCCAGCACTACCAGGTTATACCTCATACCATGCTTTTCGGCCCAAAAACTCAGACCGAACCACAAAAGGAGGGGGAGTATCCATATTCATCAAAGATACCTGCACCTCCAGGTTAGTGGCACTGCACGAAGCATTGGAGACCATCCATGTGCAACTAACAGTGGGCAAAACTGCCTTTCAGTTTGTAGCCTGCTACAGACCACCCTCCCAAACTCAGGAACCTCACTCGGCTTTCCTGAGAACACTAGAGAATATGAAGGTCTCTCCAAACACCATTATATTGGGTGACTTCAACTACCCAAACATATCTATATACATATATATATATATATATATATATATATATATATATATATATATAGTCCAACAACCTCTTAGTGGACGAACTGACTCACAGGTGCACAGAAAAGATAAACAGTCTAATCATCACCAAAAAATCCAGCACTTTGTGAGCACCCCAGCACTACCAGGTTATACCTCATACCATGCTTTTTGTCCCCAAAAGTCGGACCAAACCACAAAAGGAGGGGGAGTATCCATATTCATCAAAGATCAATTGCCTCATGTACACAGACAACCCTCTCCTCCTCCCACAAAACACAAATACATGCGAGAGATGCAACTATACGGCCAAACTGGAGGCTGAGCTCTCTCAACACAGGACTGGCAAGACCAGTCAGGAGGAGAAGGTTACCACACACACTATAGACCCAGTCTCACATAGCACCATTACAACCTCAAATCATACACATAAACACACAAAGACATACTCGGAGGCTCTGATCAAAAATCTACCAAAACAGCAGAGGCCACCAAAGCAGACACCCAAACAACCACCACCTCAGAACACAACACCTGCAACACATAGACCTCACAGTCAGAGTGTCAAACAGTCACAGCCCTTAAGGCCAAACACAATGCCAGACACACTAGTCATTGGTGACTCCATAGTCAGACACACTGACGTCCCGCTCACCAGACTGAGTAAGGAGAAGGTCACAGTAAGCTGCCTGTCGGGCGCTAGAATCCACCACATAACGCAAGCACTCAGGTCTCTCAACAGCAAGTACAAATATGACTCAGTCATTGTCCACGCTGGTGTAAACGACCTGAGACGTACCTCCTTGGACTACATGAAAAGAGACATCGAGGAGCTCTCTGATTATGTAGCCCAGGCAGGTATGACCCTGACCTTGAGCAGTATCCTACCTTCACCAAGAGTGATGCCACAATACAGAGATAAGATGATCAGCTTTAACAATTGGCTTAAACACTGGTGTCATTCAAAGGGGATCCAGTATCTGTCTGCCTGGGATGACATGCTGGACAAGCCACGCTGCTCCAAGGGACGGCTTGCACCTGTCACCCTGGGATTCGGATATTGGCAAAGGCTCTTGCCACCCCCATAGTGCCTTTTTAGGCAAGGCTCAAATTCTAAACCTACCACCCTAGAACACAAAAAGGAAAAAACTAAGGGTAATGCTGCTCAATGCCAGAAGTCTAAATCTCAAAATGCACGCACTCGAGGCCCTTCTCAGTATGGAGAACATCGATGTCTGTGCTGTGACAGAAACCTGGTTCAAGGCTCCTGAGAGCACCCCAGCGCTATCAGGTTTTACCTCATATCATGCGTTCCGGCCCCAAAATCCGGACAATACCAAGAAAGGAGGGGGTATCCATATTCATCAAGGACACCCACACCTCAAGACTGGTGGCAACGCACGATGCATCGGAGACCATCCAGGTGCAATTAACCATAGGCAAGACTGCTCTGCAAATTGTAGCATGTTACAGGCCACCCTCACAAACTCAGGAACCTCACATGGCCTTCCTGAAAACACTAGAGGGATAAATGTATCACCAAACACCATCATACTAGGTGACTTCAATTACCCAAATATAGACTGGGAACACTACTCAAGCCCAAACACCCTAGCCCAAAAGCTCCTGGAATTCATAAACTCAAATGCCATGGAACAACTAGTCACCATCCCCACAAGAGGAGATAACATACTTGATCTCATCATCACGAACATGGGAGCACAATGTTCAACACGAAGTATACCCCTCACTGGTGAGATCAGATCACAAACTAATCTCGCTGGAGGTCCTCATCCCACCCCCACCTGAAATAAAAAAGACCACAGTAAAGAACTTCTCAAAAGCCGACTTCACACTTCTAAAGACTAGTGTGGTCTCCTTTAAGGGCCCCAGCTGGAAAACAGTACTCAAGCCGCTGAATCACTTACAAACACCTTCTACCAGCACCTGCAGGACTGCATGGATAAGGCAATCCCAAACAAAACAAAGACTCTTAGTACCAAAGGCAAGCGTCCAGTCTGGTGGACCCCAGCCATAAACAAACTCTACAATAAAAGGAGGAAGCTACTACAAGATAGAGCAAAATCCTTAAAAGGTAAGACACCCTTGATCACTATAAGTAAAAAACTAAGAGCTCTCATAAAATCATCCAAAGCAAATTTCGAGAGAAAAATAGCTACAACACAGCACAAACCACAGGACACATAGCTCACCACCACAGTGTGCCCCTCAACCTAAGCCCCTAAGGCTAAACACTTTGCCCAATACACTAATCATATGTGACTCAATAGCGAGGCACACAGATGTCACACTCACTAGGTTGAATAAGGAAAAGGTGACAGTCAGCTGTCTATCAGGTGCCAGGATCCGCCACATAACACATGCACTCAGGTCACTCCACAACAAGTACAAGTATGACTCTGTCATTGTCTATGTGGGTATGAATGACCTGAGATGCACCTCCCTGGACTACATGAAAAGAGCCATGGTGGAGCTCTCTGATTATGTGGCCCAGGCAAGTATGATACTAGAAAAAAAATAATAAAAAACAAGATTCCGGACAAACGAAGAGTTGCCACACAGATGCTGGAAGTAAAACAAGCTCAAAACAGATAATCATGCTCAAGTTTATTAACTCCACAATAAAAAGGAGATCCGTTTTCGCCCACGTTTCCCTCAGACTTCATCAAAGTAAACGTTTTTTTGAGGAAGCACCCCTGCGCTACCAGGCTATAACTCATTCTGCAGTTTTCAGCCCCGAAACATGGACTAAAGCTCCAAAGGTGGTGGTGTCTCCATATTCATAAAGGATATGCACACCTCCAGACCAGAAGCCCAACATAATGCATCTGAGATACTTCAGGTACAACTAACATTGGGTAAGACTGCGATCCAGGTCATAGCCTGGTATAGGTCCCAACCATATCCCTAGACTCTCACTCCACTTTCCTAAGCACCCTGGAATCTATCAAGATCCAACCCAACACTCTCATACCAGGAGACTTCGACTACCCCTCCAGCAACTGGGAAAACTACTTAAGTATGAATGCACTGGCCCAATGCTTCCTGGAATTCATCGATTACAATGCCCTGGACCAGCTTATTCTTACCCCCACTAGAGGAAGCAACATCCTTGATTGGTTATTATTAACATGGGCAACCATTGCTCTACACCAATAGTCAATTCTTCCCTGGTTAGATCCGACCACAAACTAATCACCATGGAAATGCACATCTCACCCACACCCCTCGCAAAGGTATGCACCATGAAAAACTTCTCCAAAGCTGACTTTGCACTCCTAAAAACAGAGGTGGCTAACTTCACAGCACCCATGCCAATGGAAAATAGATGCATAACTGCCGAATCATACACCAATGCACAAACATATACATAAATGCATGGAATTAGCCATACCCAACAGAACCAAGACACTCTCCTCCAAAAAAAGGAAGCCAGTCTGGTGGTCCCCTGCCATTAATAAACTCTACAACGTCTGTTGCAGAAAAAGGTGAAGTCCCAAGACTGGAAAAAATCCCTGATTAGCCTCAACAAAAAGTTGAGATCCCTCATCAAAACCCCCAAAGACAGCTATGAAGTCAGAATTGTGGCAGACACTAAAAATAACCAGAAAGCCTTCTTTAGTTATATCAAAAATCTCCATGGTAATACCCAGATTTGCTCTGAGTTACTGCACAATGGTACCTCTTATGCTGAGCCAACAGACATTGCCAACATACTGGCCAATAGATTCAGTGCCATCTTTACCCCTGTCTCCCCCATAAAGAAACAATCACAATACCAGAAGAATGCCAGACACCCAGCATTACTGCAGCACAGGTTAAAGCTGCATTGTCCAAGGCCAAGAATACAGCTTCCATAGGACCTGACAATATCCCTAGCTGTGTTCTACATGAATTACAAAATGAACTGGCACCAGACCTGTGTGCTCTGTTCACTCACAGCCTCACCTTAGGCTTTGCCCCTACTGAATGGCACACTGCTACAGTCATCCCTCTTCATAAAGGAGGAGCAACTACAGATCCTGGAAATTATAGCCCCATTAGCCTGATGAGTCTGATATGTAAGGCTATGGAGTGCATCATCATGGACCTAATTAACAAGGATATAGGGAATCTCCAAACTCTAGATCCCACGCAATTTGGTTTTGCGAAAGGTAAATCATGCCTGCTCAACCTAGTCGACTTCTTTGAGTCAGTCACCAGAGCTGTGGATGATGGCAATGCAGTTCATACAGCCTACCTCGATCTGGCCAAGGCCTTTGATACCATTCCTCACTCAGGAATTATTGATAAACTCAGCAAACTAGGCATCAACCCCAATATTGTTAGGTGGGTTGCAAATTGGCTCACAGATAGAACACACAGTGTGAAAGTAGCGGACTCCAAGTTAGACTGCAGATCAGTCATTAGTGGAGTCCCACAGGGATCAGTCCTGGGTCCTCTCCTGTTTGGCATCTACTTCTCAGAAGTCCAGGCCAACACGAAGGGACTCTGGCTGACCAAATTCACAGACAACTGCAAGCTGGGAGCCATTATTAACTCCCCAAGTGATGCAGACTTCCTATTGAAAGGCCTCACTGAGGCCAATGACTAGTGTCAAAACCATGGCCTTAAGCTTAATGCCAAAAAATGCGTCATCATCCCCTTTGGGAAAAACTCAGTTCCCACTACTTACCACATCGATGGGAGCCCACTGAACACTGAAAGCATTATAAGAGAGCTGGGGACAATGTTTGCCACTGTGGTCAGAAAGTTCTTCTATGTGACACATTTCATTACCAAGGATTTTGCATCCAGAGAGAAAGAGGTTTCTCTCTACTCTTCCCTCTTTAGACCAGTCATAGAGTATAATGTCCCATTTGGCATGTACCTCACTAGACGCCTGCAACAACATACTTCACAAAGAGGAGCTTAGGCCTTAAACACATGTCCTACGTGGACAGACTCAAAAAACTCCAGATATTCTCTGCCTCATATCGTCTACTAAGAGGCAAACTCTGCTTGACTTACAAAGCCATGTCTGACCCAGCTCTGTTAGAAACACTACATCTAAAGAAATCCCAATCCCAGTGCACCAGAGACCTCAACCTCATTACCACAATCAACAGAACATGCTGGAATGACAGGTTCATAACCCAGAGACTGCCCATGCACCGGAATAGACTTTCCATACATGTAAAGAAGAGCACCTCACTAACCTTCTTTAAGAGAAATCTTGATAAGTGGATGGGAAATAGAAAGTTCACCCAAGGGATTACTCCAGTGGCTCTACTTGATAGAGGCACAAGGAACTAATGATGGGCGGCACAGTGACAGGGCACTTCTATGGGCTAGGCTTGTAAAGGCCCCAGGGCCATTAGCCTAGTACACACCTATGAACCTTTGAAGGCTTATTGTGCCTGTTGTTCTAAGTGTCTTTGTTCTAGTTTAAGCACTTGGGTTCAAAACAGTTATTTTACATTAGGAGGATTTGTTGATCTACACTCTTGTTGCAGGATACAATAGCCTAAACTATTCTAAACTGGGAATTGCTGGTTGAAGACTCATTGTGTCTGTTATTCTGAAAGTGTCTTAGTTCTGGTTTAAGCACTTGGACTCCAAACCAGTTATTTTACATTGAGAGGGTTGTGGTCTAAACTCTTGTAGCAGGAAAGTGTGACCTACATCCTTCTGAGCTGGGAATTACTGGTGTAGGCCTATTGTGCCTGTTATTCTAAGTGTCTTTATTCTGCTTTAAGTACTTGGGTTCCAAACCAGTTACTTTACATTGGGAGGATCTGTGGTCTAAATTCTTATGGCAGGAGAGAATAGGCTATACCTGTCTAAGATGGAAATTGCTGGTTGAAGGCTTCTTGTATCTGTTTCTGAAGTGTCTTAGTTCTGGTTTAAGCATTTGGGCTCTAAAACCAGTTGTTTTACATTAGGGCAGTTTGTGGTCTACACTCCTGTGGTGGGAGAGTGTGGCCTACACCCTTCTAAGCTGGAAATTGCTGCTTTGTTTAATTTTTTTTTTTTTTTTGCTGTTGTGACTGTGATTTTCTGCATTTTGAAGTTCTAGTACTTCTGCATTTCATAGCATAGGCTAGATTCAGACTTGTTGAATCTAGACTGTTTGGTATCACTTAAGCACTAAAACCAGCTCTTTACTGAGATACTGAAAGATCTGAGGCATCCATCGTTTCCAAGTAACTATAAGTCATGCTTTTGCTCTTATATTGCATGTTTAATTTGTATTTGCATTCTTGTGAACTGTTTTTCCCACATTTTACTGTATACTGTGCTAGTTCAGCTGTAGCATAGCCCATTTCCAGGTGTGCTGTTTCTGGGTATGTTTTGTAACTTCTGAGAATCAAATTCAAGCCATCCTTGTAGGTGAAGGCGTGTCTCCACCCTTGTGAGAGGAGAGTGCTGTCTGGGTCCCATCTTATCGAGGGTGATTGGAGTAGTACTCAGAGAGAGCATCTTTATTGGCTAGTTTAAGTTAAAAGGGTTATCTCTTGTTTTGTTTAAGTCTTGCATTTCCACTTGTCTGTGTGTAGCACACCATTGTGCACGACCCCTTAGCGGTGGTCACCATTGGTGGTTTAGACGCAAATGTATTGCTTGTTAAATTTTCCCTTGGCACTTAACTTGCTGTCCTCCAAATGTTTTTCACTATCTTGCTCTACTACCATGTGGAACACTAAGCCTAGCCTCCAAGGTACAAACATACCTCTCACCCACTAGCCATTCCTAAGTGTAACCTCTTCCTGACCATATAAATTTACCTAACACTATGGACGAACAATTTCCCACAGTTTCCCCAGCCAGCTTGGTCAACATGGGCATCCTGAGACAGTGTAGCAACTGCCCCATGTTCACCAACATGCATAGCTCTCAACCTCTGAGCACAAAAAATCTAGACAAAGCCAAAAATAATAGGGGGACAAAGTCCCAAAAATAGGGACAAATCTTAAATATTGCTCATATAAACTTAGAAGGTTGATAAAATTATGAATACCATACACGAGTAGGAACCACCATGATGAAAAATGATATAATGACTGCTGAATAAAATATCAACTCATTTATTGTATAAAACAAAAGAAAAAGAACAGATGAGCACTTTCTCGTAAACACCAGTACGCTTCTTCAGATCTTGACATCTACATTTTACTGACCCCTTTTATACAAGAATTCAAATTCAAAATGCAATAATTAATTAATCAATTGAACAGTTAAACAATTCATTAAAGATGCAGTACTGCAATGAGCGTTTTATAGCTGCCTGGTACCACTATTAGCTCTAATGGCAAGAAACCTCATCAAATAAGTAAATAAGTAGATAAGTAAATAAGTAAGTAAATAGGTGAATAAAAACCTTTAAAATACTACCGCTCTAAAGGCAAAAACTATACATTTCATAAAACGGAGGAACAAAAACAAATGCGTGTATAAATGCTTGCTTGCAGCAAACCGGTGCTCATCACTTCTAACACATGTTTATCCCCTAATATGTATTTGTAAAGCACGTATAAGATGGATAAAAATGAAAATAAAAATAGAAATGTAAATAAGGTATAGAGGATGTAAAATACAAAATAAATGTTGCTGCATGACATGTAAATACCTTATATACCATATTACTTCATATAAAAATCTCATTGTATATTAATAATGAAGTCTATTGCTAAATAAAAATAAATATTTTGCTGAGGTTTCTTGCCATTAGAACCAATAGTGGTACCAGGCAGCTATAAAACGCTCATTGCAGTACTGCATCTTTAATGAATTGTTTAATTGTTCAACTGATTAATTAATTATTGCATTTTGAATTTGAATTCTTGTATAAAAGGGGTCAGTAAAATGTAGATGTCAAGATCTGAAGAAGCGTACTGGTGTGTACGCAAAAGCGCTCATCTGTTCTTTTTCTTTTGTTTTATACAATAAATGAGTTGATATTTTATTCAGCAGTCATTATATCATTTTTCATCGTGGTGGTTCCTACTCGTGTAAGGTATTCATAATTGTTTAGCTGGATTTTTCTTGACCGGTGAACCTTTGGATTTATAGCGGCATCTATATTTATTGGATTTATCTTTTTTGCCTTGTGTTGGTGCTGCCATTATCACATGATGGATGTTATACCTGTTGAACTTGATTATAATCCAGAAGGAAAGGATACTAATCTGAGATGGAACAATATTGTGAATCAACGCAACAATCCTTTACTTTCGTTGGACTTACAACTACCTACAGCAGCTGCCCTTAGAAGGTAACATAGATAATTTCACTGAATTTCAAACACTGAGTAGAGAGCTAGAAAATGATTTATACAAACTACAAAGATATATATGGCAGAGAAGACATATGGAGGCATCTCTACATTTTCATGTTATTCCTCATGGGATGAGGGTTCTCTGCATGCCCTCATGTGGTGATAGCCATCCTGAACTTCTTAAGAGATGGCAGGAACTGAATATAGAACTGAACAATAATTACATGAGGCTGCTGATGGATTATTTTTCTCCCCTGGAAGCGGAATTGGTAACCAAGGTAGAGGCTCTGAATAGGGATCTGCTTCACCGCTTTAAAGGGGAGAACTATATTAAGAGGCTAGACAACATATATTTACAAGTCAGCGCATACAGTGATAAGCTACAGCTTACTAAATACTGCAAACTTCAGCGTGATTTTAAAGATTTTACACTCGGGCAAGTGTTTGTTTGGCCCAAAACCAATATTGTTCAACAAGTAAATAGAGATGCAGTACCAGTGGTATCTAATCATAACAAAAGTGAATTTTCCACAGCTGACAGCACCGCTCCCTTTCCTTTACATACTGCTGCTGTAGAACATGAGAGTGGTGTTGATGAAACCTTTACCACACCACCGGATAGCAACCAGCTGTTAGGCAGTTCATCTCATGTGGATACCCCCCCACCGAATCAACAGGGTTACACAGAGGGACAGGCAGGAAACATGTTGGGAGCCAGACCCAAACTTCCTACTGGCAACATACAGCGTTTTTTGCCTCTTCCGGTGAGAAAGAGGCCAGTGTCGAGAAACCGCTCCAGCAGCAGAGGTCACAGGAAGAGAAAGTTTTCTGGTGGAAATCAAGATCAGAGATGCCGCATGAGAGACTGAATGAACTTGTGTTTAATTTTTCCAGGTTTGATTTTACAACATTTGACTATGCTTTGCTTAATAAAGGACTTACCTATATTCCTTCACAAGGCAGCAGCTTGAGTGAAATTTTAATTGATTTAAACATTTTTGGATGTTTAGTTTCTTTAAAGTTGTTTTTTCATGACAAACAAATTATGAGAAGAAGGGATTCTGTTTACCCCTTAGAGTTTAAGCACAAGAGCACATTTACACCAGTGTTACCAGCTCAAATGGAATGTTTTATTAAATTTTGTGAAAAGGATTTTTATAAATATTTTTTACATACGAAAAAGAAGTGTGCATTTTTTAATACTTCTAGGGATGAATGGTGCTCGCTTCAGAATTTATGCCATAACACAGAATTAACAATTAAGCCAGCTGCTAAGGGGGGTGGGATTGTTTTACTTAATACTGCAGATTATAATGAAACCATGTATTCAATGTTGAAAGAGGGTACTATGTATAGCGAGATTAACAACAATGTATTAATAGGAATTATCAGGAATATTCATGAAGGAATTTATGATTTATTAATGTGTAGACAAATAGGTCAAGAATTGTATGATTATTTCTATGTTAAACAACCTGTCATTCCATGTATCAAGGGACTTCATAAAGTTCATAAGGAGACGTTTCCGTTACCCATGCGTCCTATAGTATCTGGAGAGGGATGGGCTATGGAGACAATATCTGTATATATAGATAAGACCTTAAGTCCCATGGGACTTAAGGTCTTATCTGTATATATAGATAAGACCTTAAGTCCCATGGTCCGAATGATTCCCACTATACTAAGGGACACTTACCAACTAATAGATATGCTTGAACAGTTTTCTATTGAATGGAAAATGGATACCTGCCTTTTAGTTACATTAGATGTAAAAAATTTGTTTATGTCGATCCCTAATGAATATGGCATTGAAGCCATTAGGGATCTGTTGAACCATGATGTTAGTTATAGAAAGGATCAACAAATACTTATATGTGCCCTACTAGACATTGTTCTTTCAAATAATGTCTTTATGTTTAGAGACAAGTTATATTTGCAAATATGGGGGGGTTGCCATGGGCACCTCATGTGCAAATACATATGCTAATCTGGTGGTCTATTATTGGGAAAAATCATCTTTTTAACAGCAAATATTATAATAAAATCGTGTTTTATAGGAGGTTTGTGGATGGTATCCTTATGTTTTGGAAGGGAACAATGGAAGAAATAAGGGAATTTATTCTTTATTTAGAGTCCACTACCAGCTTTTTGAGGTTTACGATGGATTATTCCAGTGAAGTTATAAGTTTCTTAGATATTAATATAAGTATAGATAGACATGGTAAAGTTTTAACATCTATATACAGAAAACCATGTTGGAAAAATACTTTACTTCAATTCAGCAGTATGCACCCTCGCCATATTTTTTCTAACATAGTTAAGGGTCAATTTATTAGACTAACCAGGTTATGCAAAGTGAACAATGAATTAGAAGAACAGGCTGATATAATGGAACATCTTTTTATTGAGAGAGGATACGACAGAGTTTTGGTAAAAGAAATCAGAGATATGATACTTAAGAAAGATAGTAATATAGATAGAAAAGGGTATGTTGGGTCTAAAGGCTATACATCAGCTACTAAGGAGATGAGGGATATGAGAGTAACTTTTACTACTAGATTCACTAATGATAATAAAGAAATAAAGATTATAAGAAAGAATTGGCATACATTAACAATAGATCCGTTTATTGCAGATATTGTAGGTGAAATACCTAAGTTCACTTACAAAAATAGTAAAAATTTGAAGCGGTTACTTTGTATAGAACATGAGCAGCCTTCAGTTAAACAATGTCCAGAATATAATGTGAGGATGGACACATATCCTTGTAGGAAGTGTAATAGGTGTAGTTTGATTACTGAGTCACAGGTATTCATACATCCAGATATAGACTACGTTTTTGAACCTAGATTTTTTGCTTCTTGCGATAGTACAAACTTCATATATTTAGCTACATGTAAACAATGCAAAGCATTCTATGTTGGTTTGACAAAGAGAAGACTTAAGGATAGAATGTACAATCATTCATATGAAATCAAAAAGTCTAACCAGCAGAATGCTTTAGCTAGACATGTTATGTTGAATGAGGGACATGATTTTAGATTTAGAGTTTTACAATTGATAACCCCTAGAAAAAGAGGGGGCAGTAATATGAATTACTTGGAAAGTATGGAATTACAATGGATTTTTAAATTGCGAACACATTTATCATCTGGTCTTAATCAATCTATAACTATAAAGTCTATACTTGAAGCACGTAGTAATAAATAAATAATAAAGTTAGATATATTATATATACATATTGTTATATCTTATTTTGTAGCATATCAAACATTATATATATTATGTAGCTATGAGTTTGTTTTATAAGGTGTACTAGTATCTGTTTATGCATTTATTTATGTATTTATTTATACAGCTGCATACACATATATACCCATATATACACATGTACATATATATTTATTTTTATTTAGCAATAGACTTCATTATTAATCTACAATGAGATTTTTATATGAAGTAATATGGTATATAAGGTATTTACATGTCATGCAGCAACATTTATTTTGTATTTTACATCCTCTATACCTTATTTACATTTCTATTTTTATTTTCATTTTTATCCATCTTATACATGCTTTACAAATACATATTAGGGGATAAATATGTGTTAGAAGTGATGAGCACTGGTTTGCTGCAAGCAAGCATTTATACACGCATTTGTTTTTGTTCCTCCGTTTTATGAAATTATAGTTTTTGCCTTTAGAGCGGTAGTATTTTAAAGGTTTTTATTCACCTATTTACTTACTTATTTACTTATCTACTTATTTATTTATTTGATGAGGTTTCTTGCCATTATAGTGGTACCAGGCAGCTATAAAACGTTCATTGCAGTACTGCATCTTTAATGAATTGTTTAATTGTTCAATTGATTAATTAATTATTGCATTTTGAATTTGAATTCTTGTATAAAAGGGGTCAGTAAAATGTAGATGTCAAGATCTGAAGAAGCGTACTGGTATGTGCGCGAAAGCGCTCATCTGTTCTTTTTCTTTTGTTTTATACAATAAATGAGTTGATATTTTATTCAGCAGTCATTATATCATTTTTCATCGTGGTGGTTCCTACTCATGTATGGTATTCATAATTGTTTTGCTGGCTTTTTCTTGACAAGTGAACCTTTGGATTTATAGCGGCATCTATATTTATTGGATTGAAGGTTGACAGAATGCAAGGTCTTGTGTTACCATGAATTTTCTGAAGGATATAAAGTCTGAAACTCAAATGCCTGTCATTATATAATGACTTCAGTCCTCACTTATTCATCACAAAAGTCCAGAAAACCACAAATTTTATGAGGAACAGACCAAAATTATGAGGCAAAAATTTGAACATTCTGTGAAAATCTAGAGAGTTGAGAGGTATTTGTGAAGTATGACTGAAAACCCTCTACTCCTAGTACACAAAAACTCAGCTTGTGAGAGATGCAACTATATTAAGAACCTTGAACCCATGCTCTCTCACACACCAATTAGTCATATGAAAATGAGTGGGTTGCCACCATGCACAACTCACCTCTTACTCCACCCAAACCGACATCACACATACCTACATATGCAGAGGTCCACACCAGAAACACACCTAAACACCAGAGACCTCCCAAACACAAACACAAGCACGCTACACATAATACTTCCTCTGCAGTACACAATACATAAAATAGCTCACATACTAGTGTCTCACCTGTCAAGCCCTTAAGGCAAAACACAAAACCAAACATATTGGTGCTAGGTGATTCCATCTTGAGACACACAGATGTCCCTCTCACCAGGCTGGATAAGGAAAAGGTCATGGTCAACTGTCTGTCAAGTGCCAGGATACACTATTTCACACATATACTCAAGTCTCTCAACAACAGATACTGTTATGACTCCGTCATAGTCTATGTTGGTGTGAATGACTTGAGACATAGCTCTCTGGACTATATGAAGAGAGACATGACTGAGCTCTCATACTATGTGTCTCAGGCAGGTATGTCCCTACCATTACGAAGCATTTTACCTTCACCTAGGATGATGCCTCAGTACAAAAAGAAAATTATTGACTTCAATAATTGGCTTAGTTTCTGGTGTCATTCTTAGGGAATCCAGTACCTGTCAGCCTGGGATGAAATGATCGACAAACCTTGATGCTTTAACAGAGATGGTCCTTATCTGTCACCCCTGAGATTTAGGCTACTGGCTAAGGCTCTTGCTGCCTTTTTAGGCAGTATCTCAAGGAAAAAATTCCTGATGTAAAACCTCCATCTAAAAACAACCTAAAAGTTTTGCAGGTAAACACTATGTGTCTTAACATGAAACTGCAGTCAGTGGAAGCAGTCCTCACCTTGGAGGACGCAGACACCTGTGCGTCACAGAGACCTGGTTCAAGGCTGTGGAAAGCACCACAGCCATACCGGGTTACACCTCCTTCTACATGTTCATTCCACAAACTGAAGGCATGAAAACTGAGGGAGGTAGTGTATCAATTTTCATTAAAGATAAATACATCTCCAGATTGGTCAAACAGCATGATTCCCTGGAGATAATTCAGGTGCAATTGACTATTGGTAGGACACCTATTTATGTAACTGCCAGCTTCAGGACCCCCTCCATGAATCAGGACACCCACTTTGCCTATTTGGATTTATTTGAGTCCATCCAGATACATCCAAACACCATGGTTTTAGGTGAATTTAACAACCCATCCATTGACTGGGTAAATTACTCGTGCTCAAACTCACTTCCTCAAAGGTTCCTTGACTTCATTAATTCCAGTGCCCTGGACCAAGCTGGTTGACATTTCCACAAGGGGTGCCAACATCCTGATCTGGTGCTTACCAATATGGAGGACCACTGTTGCACCCCCACTGTGAGGTCTTCTGTGGTGAGATCTGACCACAAATCAGTATAATATGAAGTAACTATCACATCTGCCCCCCCCCAAAGCAGCTACTAAACTAAAAAACTTCTCCAAAGCAGATTATAACCTCTTATGGGATGGTATAAATAGCTTCTCTGCACCTCCCCCCTCAAATGAAAATGGCAACTATGCCGAGTTCTACACTAATGCTTTATATAAACACCTGTATAACTGCATTGACTAGGCCGTACCTGATAGGACCAAAACAAACTCCTCAAGGAAGAGCAAGCCTGCCTGGTGGACAACTGCCATTAACAGGCTTAAAAATAAGTGGAAGAAATTGCTATCTAAGAATAAGAGGGAGTGAGCCCTAAACTGGAAATACCCCGCCTCATCAGCTTAAACAAGTGAATAAGACGTCTTGTGAAGTCCTCCAAAGCAAACTATAAATCCAAATTAGCTTCCTCAAATAAAGACAACCGTAAGGAGTTCTTTAGTTACATCCATAACCTAAAAGGAAAGGCCCAGGTTTGTGCCGAACTAGTAGTTAATGATACTACATATAATGAGGTGTGGACATAGCTAACCTGTTGGCTGACAGGTTCTGTGAAAATTTCACTCCCTTGTCCCCATCACATGTATCCCATGACACCCATGCCACCTGCCCCTACCTTGCATCTCTAAAGAGCAGGTCGTTAATGTCCTCTCTACAGCCAAGGAATACAGCATCTATGGGACCTGATAGCATCCCAGGCTGCATCCTACATGGGCTCGAATAAGAATTAGCAACACCATTGGGTACTCTTTTCAATCATAGTCTAAGCACCAGTTTTGTCTCAGCTGAATGGAAAATGGCCACCATTATTCCCATGCACAAGGGTGGTGCTTTCACTGACCCCAGGAACTATAGACTTAGTAGCCTCAGTAGCCTTATCTGCAAAGCCATGGGGTGAATTATCATTGACCTTATCAAGAAAGATATAGGTAATCTCCAAACACTTGACTCTACTCGGTTTGGATTTGTCAAAGGGAGATCATGCCTGTTAAACCTGGTGGACTTCTTCAAGACAGTCACCAAGGCCCTGGACAAGGGGACATATCTGAATACAGCTTAGCTAGACTTAACCAAGGCATTTGACACTATCACCCACTCAGGCATCACTGGCAAACTCACCCAGCTAGATATCAACCCTTATATCATTAGACGGGTCACTAAGTGGCTCACTGATGGAACCCATATAGTCAAAATAGGGGAATCCACCTCCAACAGCAGACCTGTAACCAGGGGTGTTCCACAGAGATCAGTCCTTGGACCTCCACTGTTTGGAATCTATTTCCCCAAAGTATAAGCAAAAACTACAGGTCTGCGGCTGACAAAGTTTGCTAATGATTGCAAACTGGTGAGCAGTCATGGAATCTCCAAATTATGTCAACATCCTACAAGAGGGTCTTCTACAAACAAATGATTAGTGCCAATGTCATGGCCTTAAACTCAATGTAAAAAAATGTATCATCCCTTTCAGTAAGGGTGATGCTTCTTCTAACTACCACATCAATAGCAACACCTTAAGTACGCAATCAGTGGCGAGAAACCTGGGCAGTCAGATTGACAGCATCCTCACCTTTGACCACTGTGTCTCCACAGTAGTAAGAAGAGCATTTTTTTATTGTTTATCTCATAGGTAAGAGCATTACCTTCAGAAAAAAAGAAGTTATAGCCTCCCTGTACTCTTCCCACATCTGGCCAAAAATTGAGTACAACACCCCTTTTGGTATGTACCATTCCAAGCACCTGCAGGAATTGGAGAAACCACAAAGGTTCCGCACAAGGAAAATTCAAGGTCTTCAGCATGTGTCATATGTGGATCATCTGAAATCACGGTCACTTTACTCTGTTTCATACAGACTACACAGAAATGATTTACAAGGCAATCTCTAACCCTGCTTTATTGGAAATGCTGCCTCTCCATAAGTCAAATGCTACACTGGTTATTCACTCTAAAAACCTAAACCTGGTATGTGACATCAATACAACCTGCTAGTGGGACAGATTTGTCTCCCAGAGGTTACCACACCTTTAGAATAGACTCCCACTTCACATCAAACAGAACACATCATTGGTCCTCTTCAAACACAGTCTGGACGATTGGAGGGATAACCATAAATTCACTTCAGGAGTTCCACCTGTGTTCCTCTTGGATAGGGGCAATAGGTGCTGATTGTGGTAACAATGGTAAAATTTGGCTAGGCTTGTAAGGGCCCTTGGGCCATTAGCCTAGTAACTTCCTATGATCCTATGAAAATCAGTAGGTAAACTAAAAGTAGGAGGAAGAAGGTATAAGTTATGCTTGTGTTGTCTGTTCACTCAGAACAGTGTGCACTTAGTGTACAATTAGTGTCAATTAGTCATTAATGAATCCCAGAGACTGTCTATTTGATGGCAATCCGGGACCTTTATTCTGTCCACTTTCTGAGAATGTTTTTAAAGTATGCTTCTTTTTGTATTTAAAGTTTCATTTATTATCTATTATGGGCATTAATTCTGAATTACCTATATAATCTTCCAATTTTCTTTTAAAACATCAGTTACACCTTTACTATACAGTATTAGGTGGACTGGAAAATATTTACAATAATTTTGGTCATTATAGGTACGGCTTACATCTGTTAAACCATAGGACAAAATGGGGGGGAACCTGATAGTTCTTTGAAGAGTATATCCACATAAATGTTTTTTTAAACTCTGCACAGATAATCTCTATCTAAAAACAATCCAAATAAAAACTCAATGTCTTATTTAAATTTGGTGTCATTAGTAGTTCACTTAGATACCTCAAAAAGTTGTCCATGATAAATGTTAGATTTCATAAAACTTTGATGGTTACTCTCATAATGTAAGCTTTTATTCTCAAAGGTTGACTTTCGATTATAAACCACTATAATATATCAATTCTCTTTTTCCATAGTGATGTTTACTTCCAAAAAATTAACTTGTTCCTTGACATTACCCACGGTGAAATGTGGAAGAGAAGTTCAACATAGAAACAAATTCCAATAACTGATTTAATTCACTATTCCACAAACAAAATATCAACGTAATATTTATACAATTAAATGCTCTGAAACAACAATCCTTAAATAACTAACTTACTTCACACAAAGCTAAAACTAAATTAGCTAAGTCTGGGGCAACTAATGCCATGCCCTTCACTTGGTGATAAAATTTTTTTATAAAATACAAAATAATGATGGTAGAATGCTGCTTAAAGCTAGGGACATACCTGCCTGGGACACATAGTCAGTGAGTTCAATCATGTCTCTTTTCATACAGTTCAGAGAGGTACGTCTCAAGTCATTCACACCAGCGTGGACTATGACAGAGTCATAACAGTACCTGTTGTTGAGAGACTTGTGTACATGTGTGATATGGCAGATTCTGGGCCCTGACGGGAAACTAACTGTGACTTTCTCCTTATCCAGCCTGGTGAATGGCACATCTATGAGTCTCACAATGGAGTCTCCTATGACTAATATGTTGGGTTTATGGTTAAGCCTTAGTGGCTGTGAGACACAGATGTGTGAACTATGCATGGTATGTGGTGTGGAGGGATGTGGTGATCGCACATGTTTTTGCCTCGGAGCTCTCCTGTGTTTGGGTATGTTTTTGTTAAGGACCTCCACATATATGGGTGTGTGTTGTTTAGGTGTGGGTGGTGTTTGAGTTGTAGTGATTGCATTGACAACCTTCTCAGTGCCAGATATACTGGCTTGTGAGAGAGAGAGCATGGACTCTAGGTTCCTAATCTAATTGCATCTAACATAAATTATGTTCCTAGGTAGTAGTAGTAGGTGGTTGTCTGTGTACATAAGGCAGTTGCTACACTGTCTCAGGATGCCCATATCAACCAGACTGGCAGGAGAAACTGTAGGAAATTGTCCATCCATATTTGCCAGAATCTGAGAGAGAAGGCCAGGGGGAGAGCTAAAGCCCAAGTGCTTAAACCTAAAACTAAGAGACTTAAAATAACACTTACAATTTAAACAGGCTATAAACAAGCAGTAACAAATGCATCAGAAAAGATGCAATTGAACACTTTAGAGAACAAGCAGCAGCAAATAGCAGAAAAAGCAAGATGAAGTAATGGATCAGGAGGAGAAAACACAAATACAGTAAAAGAAGCTGAATAAAGTGTTTTTTTTTTCTTGTTAGTAAAGTGGTGATATATAATATTAATACTATGTTTTTTTGGCCCTGGTATTAACTAATAATTTCTTTATGTTTTCAGCTAATATACACCATCAATTAAAGGGCATAGCTATGGGCGCCTGTGTTGGCCCAGGTTTTGCTAATCTAGACCTAAGCTGGTGAGAACTTGAAAGTTGAATTAATCTCGATGGTTATACATTAGTGCCATTCTATAAAAGGTATACTGATGACCTGTTTTATTTGTTCAGAATGGTACTAAACTGGAGCTGGAAGATTTTTTTGAAAACCGTAAATAGCATTATTAGTTTTCTAAAATTTACAGTCGGTGGTATTGCCAATAAAGTGCATATTTTGGACTTGGAATTACTGTTAGATACTGAAAATAAGTGTTTCCACAGTAATGGTCATAGAAAGAAGACATTTGTCAATAATTATTTATGCTTTAATACTCAGCATCCTAATTACAAGAAAGGGAATACTGTAAGAGGTCATTTCATCAGACTTTGTAGAATCATCAGTGATAATGAAATATTTCATAAAGAATGTGAATTTTTAAAGCTTTTATTTATTGACAGAGGTTACATCACTGATAAATTACATCAAATTATTTGACAAGTTAGTGAAAATATAGGTACTATGCTTATACCAATTATGACTACAGGTTTTACATCTGAAATCAACATATGAGTTTAAAGAGGGCATTCCAAATTCCCATTATAAAATTGGAAGATACTTCCGCGGTGGTGCAGCAGTAGCGTTGTTGCCTCACAGCAAGAGGTTCTCCCGTTCGATTCTCGGTTGGAGTGCGGGGAGTGCCTTCTGTGTGGAGTCTGCATGTCCTCCCCGCAGTTGGGTGGGCGTTCAAAAGATATGTGTAAATGGGTGTGCCTTTGTTGAAGGTTGAACGTCGAGCTTTCACCTCGGCGTCTGTGAAAATCTACTGCCAATCATTAGCGTACCGGAGTTCCACTGTGGCGGCCCCTAACTGGGAAAAGCTGAAACACAACAACAAAAACAACATTAAATAAAATTGGAAGATCATTAAGAATGGGTTGACACAAATTTTGGGCTCTAGTCCTAAGTTTTGTTACAAGAAAACTAAACATTTAAAAATGTTTTTTTGAGAAATCTAGTGGTTGCTCTTTTAATATTATAAGATGTTTAGGTGCTTTTGGCATTTATTCTTGTAAAAATTGTAGAATGTGTAGATTTATTAATTAATTAATTGTGGACATAGTGTTGTCTTGAAACATTCTAGATATCTAATTTCGGCCAAGAAAATGTTTAATTTCAAATCTATAAATGTGATGTATTTGGCTACCTGTTGTTCCTTGAGGGCTTCTGTGTAGATTAACACCAAGAGAATGCTCTCATAGAGAATAAATGAACACTGGTTGGCAATATTAAAATATGACTATACAAATGCATTAGCTAAACATAAATCTGCTTGTAAGATATTTAGAAAGTTATCTTTCTTAGTCATTGATGAAGTTACCAGTGATTTTAATATAAGTAATATTAACAAATTGCTTGAAGTTAAAGAGTTAAAAAGGCAGCTGTTTTTGGCCACTGATATAAGTCCTGGATTTGCTATAAGTATAGCTATTAAATATATTTTATCTAGTTTATAACATGTAATGTTATATAAACATTTATTTATGTTTATGTTTATAGTGATTTTTATGTTTAAAATTTGATTTGCCTAGTGGTCAGTGTAATGAAGTATCACGTGATTTTGGTTACATGACATACTGATGCGTATATAAAACTTGCCATATGGCTGTTTTATAGGTTCTGCTGAAGTGCTATGTGCATGTATGAACAAAAGTCCTTAATTGTTAAAATATATATATTTGATATCTATGAGTTTGCTCTTCAATCCTTTTCGGTACACCATTTTGTTTTTAGTATTTTAAATACAAAATAATTGCTTTGCAGAACAAATTCTAGCGCTGATAAGTGGTATTAATAGTACTATTACTTAATTCCAACAAATCACTTAAATACATTTAAACAAAATATACACAACCCCTTGGGGTGGAAGTATACAAAGAATCAATATAATTTCAAAAATCACAGCTGCTTTTGTCATTTTCTCTTCAATACCTGCTTTTCCTGCTTCTACTTTCTTAACTATTAGGACTAAGTAATCCCACATGATTGTTAACACTAGTATTCATTGCTGACTTCACACATTGCATAGTCTACAATTACTTCCAATAAGAGGTTATCAGGGACCTGGGGACCCAGGTTGACAGTGGCCTTTCTTTTGACACTCACGTTGCTAAAGTGGTTAGAAAGACCTTCTACATTGCCCACCTGATCATGAAGGGATTCACATCCAGATCTAGTGAGATCATTGTTCCCCTGTACTCTTCACTTATCAGACCAATGATCGAGTACAATGCCCCATTCAGGATGTATCTCGCCCGACATCTGCAGCAATTGGAGAGATCCCAAAAGTTTCTCACCAAAAGGATAAAGGGACTCCAAAATCTGTCATATGCTGCCAGATTGAAGAAACTCCAGCTCTATTGAGTCGCATACCGTCTGCTCAGAGGTGACATGTGCCTGACATACAAGGCCATGTCCAACCCAGAATTAATGGACATGCTCCACCTCAAAAAATCCAAATCCACCAAAACCACTAGAGCAAGTGACTTAAACCTTAGCACGGATATAAATAGGACATGCTGGAGGGATAGATTTATCACTCAGAGACTCCCTATGCTGTGGAATAGAGTCCCGGTCCATGTGAGGCAGAGCACCTTGACCTGTGGATGGGAGATCGTAGGTTTACCCCGGGAATCATCTCTGTGTCACTGCTGGACAGAGGCACAACAAACTAATGGGTACAGTATTTTTTCATATACGGGGTGGCGTAAGCCACAAAAATTCGGGCTAGGCTTATAAATGCCTTGGGGCAGATAGCCTAGTATAAACCTATGAACATGATCTATATTCTGTTGGAAGGCAAATTATTGGTTGACAGTTCTTAGGATGGATTGCATTTTCACTTTTATAAAATGGGTATAATTGTTCCCGCTGTTACAAATGCTGGTGATGGACACAGCTAGTTTTTACTGTAGTCTAAATTATGGTATAGTGATGTAAATACTTTAAACCAGAAGCTAGGTGGGCAATCTGAACAGTACAGCTGTGAATCATAATTGTAGATGTTTAAGTATGGTCACTGTTGTAACAGTGATAACACTGGAAACATCTGATACTGAAAGCTCAACATCCATATCTTTTTCTGATGCTTGCCCTCCCACCTTGATGTCAGCACATCTGTGGTATAGGAGGTGCATCTGCTCATGTCACATTTAGTTCTTTCTTGCTTCTCTCAGCTCCATGGATCTGGGCTGAGACCAGAGCATCAGAAGCTCAGGTAGTAGAACCTCAAAGTTCCCCCTCCATCTGCCAGGTCAACCTTAGTAGGAGTACTTTCCTCCACCCCAGGGTTTTGTTGCCTATAATACTGCCTTAGTGAACATACTCAAACACCCACGTTACGTTCCTAACACATTTGTGTTTTGTTCATTATACTTTTTACTGTTTCAGTAGTAATAACCCTAAGAAGATTATGAGAGCTTGTGTGTTGCCCTTGATTTGATGAGATTTTCAGTAGACCCTGTAGTATGGCTCTAGCAAGTCTCACCATGGTTCTAGAGGTGAAGTTCAGGTTACTATACTTGAAGAAGGTGTGTACTGATGACATGGCAATTGTTTCCAGGAAGGACTATATGCTGACACCTCTTAGAAATGCAGTGGTGGCTGTTTTGGCTCTTGTACAGTGGGATCTCACATGTCTTCACACAGTCTTGCCATAGAAGGTAGGACTGAAACAGATGCAGTGAGCTAGCCATTTTAAGCCATTTTAGGGCAGTGTATTTAGATGCAAACCTGCTTTCCCCAAACTTGGCAAAGGGTATGAAAAAATAGTCCTTCTACGGTAATGCCCGAGTTGCCTATACACATCCAAAATATGAAAGATCCTTTCTCCCTTCTTCAATGGGTTAAGATAGAACACAGGAATGTTAAAGGCCTGATATGAAAAAACATCTGACCACCTTGTGCATAAATGTGGTATGTTGGTGTGGAGCATTACCCTGCCTTTGTGAAAGATAAAAAGTGGTTGTTGGCATGAGTGCCTGCAGTTCAAATATTCTTCTGGCAGACATAATGATCACTGAAAAGGCAGTTTTCCAAATCAAGTATTTGAAGGTTCATAAGAAGCTAGCACAAAAGATAGCAAACTAAATTCTCTAAGATGTAATTGAGGATCCATAGCTTGCAGATTACTTTCTTGGGGATATCAAATAGAAGATCACCTTTGATTTACTGAAGAGAAAAAGAAAAAGGTGAATTCCAAAGACAGGCAGGATAAAATTGTACTTTCACTGGGCCATAAAGACAATCCTTATTTGTAAAGGTCTAACAGTTGTTTGAGGACCATGTGACATCTTGGTGCAAATGCTCTTTGAGACAGGTCTCTCCTCAAAAATGGTTCCTGAGCTTACCAACGAAGTGAAGAGTGGAAGGCATGGTAGATTTAAAACTTTGTTGGGTAGTGAACCCAGTAAGGAAATTACCAAGTATAATGAGTAATACTGATGTAAAAATCCTTTTAACATGGCTTTTGTTCTGAAATATTTTTCAGACAGTTTAGGTATAAAAAGAATACTCAAAAACAATTGGAGTATCTTTAACTTTGATCAAGGGATGACCGAAATTTCAAAGACCTGCCCTCAATTTGTCTACAGAACAGGGCAAAATTTCAAAAACAATTTAGAAAGACCTAAGATTAATTTTGTTTTGTAAGATTCTTTTAAGGTTAATAATTTTAGTATGAATAAATGTGGTATTTGTAGTCAATGTAACCATATTTTAGAAGGTAACATGGTTAAGATACATGATAATGTCATTAACTTAGCTAAGAACTGTGATCGCAGATCCAAGAGAGTGATTTATATTGGCTTATGTGTGAACTGTGATGCTTTCTATGTAGGTAAGACTAAAACGATGCTTAATAAAAGGGTGTATGACCATGATTATGACATTGAGAACGGTAATGAAATAAATGTCTTTTATAAGCCCTTGAAGACCTTTTCGGGTCATAATAATTCTAAATTTGCAGTATTGGAGCAAGTCCATATGAATCCATGTGGTAGCCCGTGGGAAACATTAGTCGAATATATAGATTACAGTGGTAGCTAAGATTAATTGCTGACAAACCTCCTGGAATGAATAATTATATTTTTATAAACAGTGTTTTAAAGCTTAGAGCAGCCAAGCTTAACATTGACTTTTAATTTAGTTTTTAACTTAGTTTTCCATTTAGTTGTTTTGCCAATACCTGATAGTTCCCTTTGGGTATTTTAACAAATTATTAATTGAAGTATTTATTGATTTATTTATTGTTGTACATTTGTACGTATGTTTGTATTCTATGCCTGATTTATAATGCTCTATGTCTTTTAGTTACTATGGAAAATTTCTTAATTAATGAGTTGATTTATATGTTTAGGATAGTCATGTTTTTTTTTATTTGACTATTTAAGAGGAGTTGTATTTCAAGTTCTTAGTTCTGATGAAGTCCTATAAATAACAAGGACAAAAGCACTTAACTGTTTTGTCTATTAATAAATTATTTTAACAATTTCTAGTGTTTGAGGAGTTCTTAATTGGGCTTATACATACTGACAGGTTCTGTTTTGATTCTAGTGTTTCTTAACCTGCTCAGCTGCTCTTATGTTTGTACTTGGGAAATACTTGAGAACCATGATCTATCCGAACTTTTCTGTGCACTTTTGTCTGTTAAAAACATTCTCAAGCCTGCTCCTTGATCTGTTTAAAACTTTCATTTAGTGGCTACAGCTAGGAACTGTATTTTTTTCCCACTCACCCACCCTAGTGTTGTGTGTTCTTATACTTGGTGGCTTTGCAGTTGCCCACCCATACTGTATATTTGATCTGTGACACTCCTCCCAGTCTAGTGTCATTAGTTCACTCAATCTAATAGAGAACATTTGTGAAGGCCAACCCACTCAGATTCTTAACGTTGAATTAACTTCTGTTCCAGCTTTCTCCATTTCCACTTTACTGGAAAAAAAAATTCTAAGCTTTCCTGTGGCAGGTCAGATACGGATTTGCTGTGTCCAGGACTGTTTGTGAGCTCCTAAGCCCCCGCCCACTTAACTGGGGTTAAACTATTCCTGGCGCCATAAAGTCTGTTTTTCAAAATTTCCCCTGCAACTAGCCAGCTTTTTAGTTTTAGCACTCATCTGTTTCTTTGATCTCAGCACTTGTTCGGAACTCATTGTAAGCACTAAATAAGCTACAAATTACTACAGCACTCAACTTTCCTCACTTGTCTAGAGGAAAATAGTTTTTAGTACTTAATAAATAAGCACCTATTCAGGCATGTCTAAAGGTCAGCTCCCGGTGTTTTCTCCTGTCTACCTGATGAATCTGGGCATCTTGGGACAATGCAGCAATTGCCTCATGTGCACAGACAACCCTCTCCTCCTACCACCCAACAGTACAACCTGTGAGAGATGCACTTATATAGCCAAACTGGAAGCAAAGCTCTCTTTACCAAAGACTTGCCTAAACAGTCAAGAGGAGAAGGTAAACACTTGCACCACACCACACTCATCACATAGTCCCTCAAAACCTACACCACCAAAACACACACACAGAACCACAAAACACACACCTACATTCGCGGAGGCTCTCAGTACTAATCTGCCCAAACAACAGAGACCTCCAAAGCAGAAATGCAAGCAGCCTCCACCCCCCCCAACACAACCCAAATGACACATAGCCCACATACTCAGTGTGCCACTCAACTACAGCCCATAAGGCATAACGTACCCAACACTCTAGTCATAGGTGACTCTATAGTCAAGCACACTGATGTTCCACTCACCAGGCTAAACAAGGAAAAAGTTACTGTCAGCTGCCTGTCAGGTGCCAGGATCTGCCACATAACACATGCACTTGGGTCACTCCACAACAAGTACAAATATGACTCTGTCATTGTCCATGTTGGTGTGAATGACCTGAGATGTACCTCCCTGGACTACATGAAAGGAGACATGGAGGAGCTCTCTGATCTTGTAGCCCAGGCCGGTATGACCCTAGCCCTGAGTAGTATCCTGCCATCACCCAGAATGACACCACAGTAGAAGGACAAAATGATTGACTTTAACAATTAGCTAAACTTCTGGTGTCATTCTAAGGGAATCCAGTGTCTGTCTGCCTGGGATGATATGATCGACAGACCACGCTGCTTTGCCAGAGATGGCCTGCACCTGTTACCCTTGGGATTCTGGATACTGGCAAAGGCTCTTGCCACCCCTATAGTGCCTTTTTTTGGCAAGGTTCAAATGACAAATTCACCACCATAACAGGTACAAGCAAACAAAATCTGAGGGTAATGCTACTCAATGCTAGAAGTCTAAACCTCAAAATGCACTCACTCGAGGCTCTCCTTAAAATGGAGAACATTGACATCTGTGCAGTGATAGAGACCTGGATCAAAGCTCCAGAGAGCGCCCCTGCATTACCAGGCTATAATTCATACCACACCTTTCAGCCACCAAACCCGGACCGAAACACTAAAGGTGGAGGCGTGTCCATATTCATTAAGGATATCCAAACCTCCAAGCTAGTTGCTCAGCATAATGCATCCGAGATTATCCAAGTTCAACTAACTCTGGGCAAAACCGCAATCCAGATTGTAGCTTGCTACAGACCCCCCACCATGCCCCAGGATTCCCACTCCTCTTTTCTTGATACACTGGAAAATGTTAAGGTACAACCCAACACTCTAATAATGGGTGATTTCAACTACCCTACCATTAACTGGGAAAACTACTCATGTACCAACTCTTTTGCTCAACGTTTTCTGGAAATCATCAATTCCAATGCTTTGGATCAACTTATCCACACCCCCACCAGAGACAGCAATATCCTAGACCTGGTCATCACCAACATGGGTGACTGGTGTTCCAGACGAGAAGTCAGCTCCTCGTTGGTCAGATCCGACCACAAGCTAATCACCCTAGACATCCACATCCCGCTCCCACCACCCATTAGGAAAACAACCGTAAAAAATTTCTCCAAAGCCAACTTCACGCTTCTTAAGACAAAAGTGGCAAACTTCATGACACCCATGCAGATGGACAATAGAGGTACGACTGCTGAATCCTACACAAATGCATTTTATAAGCACTTACACGAGTGCATGGATCATGCTATCCCTAACAGAACCAAGATGCTATCCTCCAAAAAAAGGAAGCCAATCTAGTGGTCTTCTGCCATAAACAAACTCTACAACAGAAGAAAGAAACTGTTGCAAAACAGAGTAAAATCCCACGATTGGAGGAACTCCCTGGTCAGCCTCAGTAAGAAGCTGAGATCCCTCATAAAATCCTCCAAAGCTAGTTATGAAAACAAAATTGCCACTGATTCTAAAGACAACTACAAAGCATTCTATAGCTATGTCAAAAATCTCAATGGCAACACTCAGATCTACTATGAGTTACAGCACAATGACACTAAATATACAGAACCAACTGATATTGCCAACATCCTGGCAGATAGGTTCAGTGCTAACTTTACCCCCCTCTCACCCCCTAAAGGGCCCATCTTTATACAGGAAGAATGCAAAGTTCCTGTAATCACGGCTGCACAGGTAAAAACTTCACTCTCCAAAGCCAAGAATACAGCATCCATGGGACCTGACAACATCCCAGGCTGCCTTCTACATGAACTACAGAATGAACTGGCACCCCACCTAAGTACCATGTTCAATCATAGCCTCACCTCAGGCTTTGTGCCCATTGAATGGCGCACCGTGACAGTTATCCCACTCCACAAAGAGGGGGCCACAACAGACCCCAGGAACTACCGCCCCATTAGCCTGACGAGCCTCGTCTGCAAGGCCATGGAATGTATCATCATGGAACTCATAAACAAAGACATTGGAGATCTCCAAACCCTGGACCCCAAACAGTTTGGGTTTGTAAAAGGCAGATCATGTCTCCTAAACCTGACAGACTTCTTTGAAGTAGTCACCAAAGCCATAGATGAGGGTAAGGTGGTTCACACAGCCTATCTAGATCTCGCCAAGGCGTTTGACACCATCCCCCACTCTGGAATTATAGATAAACTCACTAAACTAGGTATAAATCCCTATGTCACAAGATGGGTTGCCAACTGGCTTACTGAAAGAACCCACACTGTGAAAGTAGCAGACTCCAAATCAGACTTCAGACCAGTGACAAGTGGAGTACCACGGGGTTCAGTCCTGGGTCCTCTCCTGTTTGGTATCTACTTCTCTGAAGTACAGGCTAACACAGAAGGTCTTTGGCTAACTAAATTCACAGATGACTGCAAACTAGGAGCCATAATTGAAACTCCTAATGATGTGGACATCCTACAAAAGGGCCTCACTGAGACAGATGCCTGGTGTCAAAGACATGGTCTCAAGCTCAATGCCAAAAAGTGCATTGTCATCCCCTTTGGTAAAAATTGTGTACCCATGAACTACCACATAGGCGGTAGTCTACTTAACACCGAAAGTGTGATAAGAGACCTTGGGACACAGGTGGAGAGTAGTCTCTCCTTTGATAATCACATCGCCAAAGTGGTCAGGAAATCCGTCTACATGGCACACCTCATCACAAAAGGTTTCTCATCCAGAAAAAAACAGGTCATTGTTCCCCTCTACTCATCACTCATTAGACCCATTATAGAGTACAACGCCCCTTTTGGTATGTACCTCACAAGACATCTACAACAACTGGAAAGGCCGCAAAAACACCTCACAAAGAGGATTACTGGCCTCAAACAGATGCCTTACGCAAACCGTCTCAAATAACTCCAGCTTTACTCCGTCGCATATCGCCTACTCAGAGGCAATCTTTGCCTAACATACAAAGCTAAATTAAACCCAGAGCTGTTGGACATGCTCCACTTAAAGAAATCCCAATCCCCCTGAGTTACATGCTCTAGGGACCTAAACCTTGTCACCACAATAAACAGAACATGCTGGAGGGATAGATTCCTGTCCCAGAGACTTCCCATACTCTGGAACAGACTACCTATCTATGTCAAACAGAGCTCCTCATTAGCACTCTTCAAGAAAAATCTTGATGATTGGATGGGTAATTGGAAATTCACCCTGGGGATCACATCTGTGGTTCTGCTTTACAGGGGCACAGGAAAATAATTTATTTGGGTGGCGAAAGCCAGAGTACATTTTTGGCTAGGCTTGTATAGGCCCCAGAGCCAATAGCCTAGTACCTACCTATGAACCTATGAACCTATGATTACTTTAAGCACTGTAGCCTGCAGCCTTGCTCTAAGACTCTTAGGATCCAATTGTTCCCAGTAATTTTCTACCACTTTTCTGCAGCTGGTCTCAGTCAACCTCTTATTTACTTGCTGAGAATAGTAATAAAGGTGGGCTTGGGGAGTGACCATCAAACATGTGCTGGTTAAGTTGCAACAAAGTAAACTTTGATGTCTGTGTGATATATATATATCTATATATATATATATATATATATATATATATATATATATATATATATTTTAAAGTTTTTTTTTACATGTTATAGGTGACTGTTTTAAATGGCACTCGTGATGAGCTGGCTGTAGTCACATGGTGTGATTTGCTCCTATTTAAACTGAGTTAATACATGTGTTTGATATTCACATTGAGAAAGGGTGTAGACCCAAAAGCTTTGTTGTTTTAATAATGAAGTTTCTTGACATTGGGCTTTTTTCTTCAACATCTTGGGGAGTCTGTGGCCAGGAGTGAAGTTTGAGGATGGGGTGTGAAGAGTTGTGTTGCGTCACAGATTTTCCCCTTCAGAGTCTCAGCCTTGAGGATCCCCAAGCTTCCATTTTTTTGTTAGCTTGCAATTTTCTCTTGAACTCTCTTTTCCTTTAGTTGGGCTGTATGCCTTTTTCTTGCCTCTTGTGGAAAGGCCAGGCCTTATTCTAGTAGTTTCTATTGTATATAGCAGAGGGGAATGAGACAGCTTTGCTTTCCCTTTTCTTTCATCTTATTAAGAGACCTTTTCAACAGATGGTCCAAAAAGCAGCTCCTTCTCTAAAGGTACATTAAGGGTTTGTGGTTTTACGTAATCAGGCAGGACTGGGTCTTTAGCCTGGCATGTCTTTTAATAATGGATCTTGTTGCCGCCATCCTGCATGGTGCAGCTACTTCTCACAGCCTGACATGGTGCTTACAATCCTGGCAGGTGTGGTTGCATTACTGTAACCAAAAGGCAAAGGCTATGAACCTCAAGATGGAACCAATCAGAATAGCTAAATGAAGGTGTTTGCCAACCAAAACTTTAATATTTAAAGACACTTTAAAATAATAAATAACATTTAATTAAAAACAATATTAAGATAAGAGCTTTCGTCCCTTCCTAGGAATGTCATCAGGTTCCGTCTCGAGGTGCATAGCCTTTGCCTTTTAGTTAAGTTTTAGTTGGTTTGTACTTACTGCTGCATTAGTGTAACACTTTATCTTTCAGACATTTGTCTTTTATCTCCTCAGTTTTATACTTTATTTGGGACAGGACAGTCCCCTGGTATTTTAATATATGAATTTGGCAATTAAAAGCTGTTGGAGTCCATGAACACAACATGATTCTTGTACAGGTACTTGTGGGAGACAACAACACTGTTAAAAACGTTTGGGCTTTTAGAGAGCAGAGGGCTAGGAGTCTGCCTTCAAAGATGCCCTAAGAAATGCATACCCCATGGCTTCATCATATTAGCTTTGGTAACCCCAGAAGTTCCCTATACCTTTTCCAGGCGTCAGAGTAATCTAGTAATTAATTTTTGAAGTAGTTCTTCATCTTACTGTGGGTACCTCTAAATGAGAACTTACCTAATGTGGAGGCAGAGGATAAGGTGTCCTCAGTGTGTGACTTACAGCTAAGATGGGAAGACATTTGGTTCACATCGACCAATTCATCCATTTACAAGTTAGAGTGATCCAGTTTCTCAGGGGGTGTTTTACTATTCCTTTCAAATGTGAGGATCCCTGACACTGATGGATATTCTAAGGATAGTTAAATATTCTTGAGGAAATGTACAAAGTTCTAAGCAAGCTTCATCAGATCTTGGGAGGATGCCAGAGGGGGGGGGGGGGAACCACTCAGTTGAAGTTGAGGCAAATGGCAGTCATCCAAGACCTGGATGTCTTGTTTCTGCCTTTTAGAGTGGTGACCATCTTTGAAGTTTCCAGTTGAGGGTGGATGTCAATGAGCTCTATTTTAGAACTGCAGACATCCTAGAAGATGTTATCTTAACCCTCAGTTATCAGAATATGGTAATCAGAACCAGTTGCACATGGAGAAGCAATTGGACCACCAGAGTTTACAAGGTTTTGACCCAGGAGAATGTGGCATCATCAGAGTTCAAGATAGCCCTCTGATGGACATTGCCCGAGGGCTCATTCAAGATAAGCATCAGGATCAAAGATTATAAAAGGACTTCACCAGGCCCCATGCCCAGGAAGCTTAGAGTGATCTTTGTTCTCAAAGGATGTGTCATCTGCATCATAGCATTCCTTGCCTGAGTCACTTCAGAGTTTGACTTTTAAGAGGGGCACCCACTGATCACCTGACTGATGTCATGGCAGCCATGGGCAAAGCACACATCTTTTTTTTTTCTTTTTTGGTTCAGACACTCCTGGAGGGATTTGACTCTCAGCTTGATGGATCTTCTGATTGGAGCTAGCAAAACAGGGACAAAGCACTAACTATGAAAATCTTTGTGCAGGATTTGCTTTCTACAGCTACTGCAGTTAACTTTAGAAAAATGAAATCTATAGCCATGATGCTTGAGACCTCCTTAAGATGCACAGTCACACAAATAAAATGAGTTTTTCCCCAATGAGATACTTATCTGTACTGTGGAAGCCCGGCCTAGTCAATGGTCAGGAATGTTCAGTAAATCACAATAATACAAGAGCGCTCTTGTACATTGGCAAGAATGAATTAAAAATTATGTGAGCAGATGTCCATTTTACATCACAGACATGCAGACAGCCAGGTAGGAATGCATCCCGCCAGGCCTGAAGTTGGAAGAGAAAATGCCTTTAAAGTCAGGCCAGAAGTTGGGAAGTCTTAAGGGTAATCAATCCAGCAACTGTGAGTAACAACATGAGCATCTATAATTTTCTGCTCCGGTATCTTAACTTACCTCATCTCATTGCAATTAACTTCACTTCATTCCACATGCTGCATATTAAAATATTTTTTTTAACATATTTTATCCTTTCAGGACCTTAGTAAAAGTTCTTCTACAAATGATCTTTCGTTTTTCATGGCATTATTGGTGGTGATATTTGTCATCTCTGTTAGCTAAATAACCTCTTCAGATCATCCCTAAATTCCTTGTTTTGCATTTTTTTTTATGTCTGTGCATTTTTTTTATTTTGTTTGAGAAAAAATAGGTCAAGATTTGACTTGAACTGTTTTATGCCTTTTCTTTCGGCATGTTTCTCAGAGTGTTTTCCAATTTATTTCTCTTGCTATATTCTAATAATGATACATCTTTTCTTAATTGTTTTATATTAATCTCTAGTCTGTTTACATGGTAGCGAATGTTTGTTATTTTCTTTTCCTTTGCTACACTTTTTTTCTTGGTACCACTTTCTTTCTTTCTTTATTTATTTATTTATTAGTTTAGTTGTAGACTACTGAATTCTGGTTCCCTGGTATAACATATGAATCTCTCTTTAGGGTTCTAACCATTGTGAGGACATGCATCATTAATTTTCTAGCAGTATGTGTCCTATTCAGTTTATGTACTATATTTCTTTTATGTGTGTGTGTGTGTGTGTACACACACACACACACACACACACACACACACACACACACACACACACACACAGATATATAAAAGAGATATCAATTTCTGTTAATGTCCTGAAGTCTTCCCTTTGATTCCTTTCTTCATGGCAAATAATTTCTGCTGTGATCTGTATTTCCTGCTTTTTCCTCTCTCTGCAAAATTGTAACTGAAGTTTTAAATGATAGTCCTAATGAACATTCTGAAATGTTATTTTACAAAAACATTTATAATACTGAAATCCTGCGTTGCTTCTGTTATTTCTTAGGTATTTAACCTTTTCAGAAAATCATTGGGATGCTATTTGCTTCTGCAGCTCTGATTCAGATATTTCATTTCAGAGCTCAATGATCGTTGTATTGCATACAACAAACTCAAAGTTTCAAGGAGACTACCTATGACTTTGTGCCTCCAAAACATACATTGAATACACAATTCGTATAACTAAAATCCAAAAGATCCTTAAATTTTTAGGTAATGCATTTGCTTATCTGTTTGCAAGCAGTAGTGAATTCCAAAACATGTTAAGCTCTATAAGCATTATATTTAAAACTCAGACTTAATATGAAACTGTGGAACTGATAAATCAAGATTAATTTGTCTCTGCTTTTCATGTAATAAAAAATAATACCCATGTTAGATGCCAGAATCTCATTAGAAACGGTATAAATTAATATAGCATCACCCATTAACATCCTATACCTTATGAAATATAAGTTCAGAACTTTTAACCCTTCTGTGTATTTTTATTGAGTATCATATATACCTGGTGAATGTAAGTCTTTGCATTCTAACTTCTTCAAAGATGTAAAACTGTAAATACAGGCTTGTCCACAATACTTAATATGTGGTCTAATCAGAGATTCATATAAGGGTCATAAACTTTTCATTTCCACTGCTTGAATTTATTTATTTTACATTTGTTAAGAGGGAAAGTCCGACTGGACAAATGCCCTTCTTCAGTGCAGGCCCAGGGAGAAAAGCTGCACATAAAACAGAGAAATGTAAACATTTAGAAATACAAGTTACTGTGAAACGTATGTACTTATAGCAGGAAGAAAATAAATCTTTTGTACACAAGCACCTCTATAGGATCCATAATAATCCAGAGAAAGCTCCACATAAAACAGAGAATGTCAACATTTACAAATACCAGTTACAGTGAGATGTACACATTTATGCATTTAACATAAAATAAAAAAAAAAAAATTATGTACAAAGCACTTCTACAGGCTCCACATCAGAGAAGTGTATACATTCTGTATACTAAGCATGAATACAGAGTCGAAGCAAGGCAGTGTTAACATGTTTATAGGTTAAAAATCAATTGATGTCAAGTACAGCTGTGTGAGTAAGAGGTTAAGCATGTTTCTTTTCCATATGTATACCTTATCACAGTCTTGTTTTAGATAAATTAGTTTTAACTATTTTTTTAAATGGGACAGGTTGGTAGTAATTATTGTATCTGTAGGCAATGTGTTCCAGATGTTGGCTATACAGTTTGAAAAGTGGGAGTCTCCTGCAAGCATTCACTTTGTTTTGTTGGGGTTTAGAATTAGCTGAGAATTAATTAGTTAGCCATGTAAAGATGGAGCAGTGCATATTAGCCTGGAATCATCTGCATAGTGAATGACAGAAGCATTCGGTGTTGAGATGTTGTTGGTAAATAGTGTGAAGAGTGGGGACCTAGGATAGATCCTTGCGGAAACTCTATGGTAACAAGTAGAAGGGGGGAGAGAGGTTTTGTTGCCATTGAACAGCTTGCTAGCGTCCAGTTCAGTAGTCTTGGAACCATGCAAGAGTATTTTGGCTTAGATTCAGATCAGATAGTACATTACTTAGATTGCTATCGAGACCATATCAAAGGCTTTTGACAGATCAAGAAAGATGGAGAAAACAAATTTGCCATTGTTCCTATGAAGATTAACTGTGTTAGTAAAAGTCATTAGAGAAGAGGTAGTACTGTGAAAGGGATGGAATCCATGTTGAGTATTTGATAGATGTTTGTTAGTGAGCAAGTTGTCCATGATTTGTGTGTGTATACAGCTCTTGAGAATCTTAAGGCTGACAGGATAGCAATTGACCAGTAATTGGACAGTTAAGTCAAATTGCCTCTTTTGTGTAATGGAATGATATGGAAATGTTTCCAAATAACAGGGACATGGTGTTCAGAGATGGTCTGTTAATAAGGATGGATACGAAGTAAACAATTGCATCAGCAGTGACTCTTAGATAGTCCACTGATACATTGTGAGCTGCAAGGATAGTGGGTTTTAGTTTTCTGAGCAGTTTTTTTTTATCGTCAGTCAAGACAGGATGGATAGAAAAGGTGTTATTGTGTTATTATATAATGTAGGAAGGACAGGAGTAGGAGTGGAGCTATAGTTATTAGAAAGAGCTAATATTGTTTCAGTGAGGTATCTATTGAATTGGGTGGCTATGCTATCTGTATTGTTAGTAGCAGATGGGGAAGGTGTGCTAGCCTTAACTGTAGAACTATGTTGTTAATAGCTGACCAAAACTTTTGTGTGTTGTTTTGGTGTATGGTTTGGATTTTATTATAGTAGTTAATCTTGTCTTGTTTTATTAGCCTCTTTGCCTTATTTCTAAGCTCTCAGTAATCCTGTTTAGTAGATTCAGTTGTAGTTTTGTGGGATTGTTCCCAGGCTTTGTCTCTTGATTTTAGCAGTGCCCTGGTTTCTTTGCTTAGCCATGGGGCAAAGTTAGATTTTATTCTTATAGTTCTGGGAAGGGCTTGTATGTTCAATGTGCTTATAAAGGTGGAGTTAAAGTATTTCACTGCCTCTTTTTGGGGAGGTGCTTAAGTGGTTACCAATTGTAAAGTTTAAGGGTGGAGATGAAATTTTAGGGGTTAAAGTTTCTTTTGTTCCTTATTAGTTGGCAAGTAGGATGTTTGTCAGGTTAATTTGGTACTTGAGTAGAAAAGCTGGGAGATGGTCACTGAGGCTATCTGGGAGACAGCCCATGAGCAACTGTTGTCCCGGGGGTGTGCTGCTGCTTGAACAAAGAATGTCCCCCTCAAAACAGCATAACAGCATCCTATAGCAGACATTCTGTGGGTGTCAAAACATAAGTTGGTCATAAAAAAACAGAATTCTTTATTACTAGTACTAATTCTCTATTTATTCAATAAGGTAGCAGTTATTGTCAGAGCCAAATTGAAGCAATGTACATTTAAATGCATCAAAATATCAAGTTATTAATAGAGGAGCAGTAAAAAAATATTCAAATAACTGTAAATCTCCATACAACAGAATCAACTTTAGAATTATTGGCATATTTTCTGACTCAAATTCCATCTCCTGATGGAAAAAGACAACATAAATAATTTAAATAAGAAAAGTCAAAAAACAGATCTATTGACATCTGGCAGTTTATCCCTTACTTTGACTTTGCAAGCTCTGTTCATGATCCATTGCTGTATCCATTTAATCACATTAGTGAGTGTTATTCAAAGAATCTGTAACCTCAATACTTTCATCAGAAGGACACAAGTCAAAGGCTTTGGGCAACTCCAGATAAACCACAACAACAGAACTTCTTTGTTCAAAGCAGTCCACAGTAGTTTCATAAAAATTCTAATACATTACGTAAATGGAAGTGGCCAGAGATGAGTCCATGTTGAGTAATATCAATTAGCTGCCTACTCAGAAAATGAAAATACAAGCAATTTTAAATAACTTTCCTACCAGCTTGTAAAACAATGGGCCTACAATTATCAGCCACAACAGGATTGCCTCCCTTGGGAGTCAGAGCTGTGGACTCTCTCCATATATCAGATGCATAACCATTCCTTAATGATAGCTAAAAGAAGTTGGTCAGGCATGGGACATTGGTCAAATATACCATTTCATTTCAACAGGACCAGCTGCAGTGTTAGGTTTTAATCCATTCACTGCTATTTTGACATTGTCAAATACAAATACCATGACATTCTGACAAATCTCCAGTGTTATTTCATTGTTAATTGTCTTGTTACTGGCTATCCCACTGAAGAACAGCTGAAAGATGTCTACAATATTACCCAGACCCATAATCGCAGTGCTGTCTAGATTCAGAATGACTTCACAGGTACTTTTTTTTCTGCACTTTCTTACTTTCAAAGAATGCTTTATTCTTCACAGGTACTTTTTTTCTGCACTTTCTTACTTTCAAAGAATGCTTTATTCTTCACAGGTACTTTTTTTCTGCACTTTCTAACTTTCAAAGAATGCTTTATTCTTCACAGGTACTTTTTTTCTGCACTTTCTAACTTTCAAAGAATGCTTTATTCTTCACAGGTACTTTTTTCTGCACTTTCTTACTTTCAAAGAATGCTTTATTCTTTTCTTTAGTATGACACCCAAGTCTCAGCTCATGCTGGGCTTCACATTTGAAGAACATGTTTTTATTTTCTTTAGTATGACACACACCTGGTTCTTTTAATATTGTTTCTTTACAACTTGCTGGACTGTAGGCATTTGTATTTTATTCTTTGCAGATGAATACCTCCTGTGAGTAGTCCAAAATGCTTTTTCCTCGCTTATTTTTTATGTTTGGGCCTAGAGTACCATGAGGGATATTTCTGACAGCATGCAATGTTGTGTTTTATTACTTCATTAATGGCAATATATTTTAGAATAAGAGTTCAGAAAAATGTAAAGATATTCCAACATCCACTGTAACTTTACTCTTGAACCTTGATACATATTTGGTTGTTCTGGGAATTCTCTATACTTGTCATTATAAAGCTTTCTTTCTTTTTCTTCTGTTCATGGTGTTTCTATTCCTTCTATTGTTTTTAGCTGCCAGTATAATTGTGGGCTTTCCCGACTTCTTTCATTTTCTTCTGGTCATGCAATTTATATTCTTTTGTTGTTGGCACTTCCTGTTGCTGTGTGACTGTTTACTTCTGATTTGATTTCCATCTCTTTGCAAAATGCTTCTGCTAATGGATGTCGCCTTACACTTATTTTCTCCATGGTTTAGAACTTTCACTATGTTTGGACCTGATGATATCAACAAATATGGATGCAGTCCCACAACTGCAGCTTTGTACATATAATTAGTTTCAAGGAGACCCATATGTCCTTCAGATCAAAGGAAATATTCTTGAAATACACTGATTTTTACATATTTGTTGAGCATGAATCATTTTTTCTAATTTTCTTGTTCAACTGATCCAATGCAACATTAAAGCTGTAATTTAGAACAAGTTTATTTATAAACTTGAATGTTATTCCTCATGACAAGGCAGTTTCCAATATTAGCTTTATTGTTTTGAAATATTCCTTACTAACCTTTGTTTTCATTTGCTCAAGATTCATGACTGTCCCTTCATCTTGTCATAGATACTTAAACACTCCATCTTGCTCCAGTTCTTTTACAATAACATTCTTCTTCCAGATTGGTATTTTCCTGGTGATTTAGTTTTTCTGCTATAAATGTTTTTGCACATTTATTAAGGCCAGATTTAATTCTTATATCATTTGAGAAATTTTAACCACTTATAGTTGTGCTTTCGGATCCTTGTCTGATTAACTATGCAGTTTTAAATCATCCATAAAATGTAGATATGTCATTGAAAAAAGATGGTTGCTGAAAGTTAGACAATAGCCTAGGTTATTAAGAAAACAGCTGAATGGGTTAAGGGCAAGGCAAAACAGTACTGGTGACAAAATATGCTTAGAATATCCCCAACTGGATTTTAACCAATGGGATAATATTTTGCCCTTTATCATGACTCAGTTGCAAAGTTGTTTGCAACTGTGTTTTACATGGACTGCTATGTCATTTATTACTGTAGGGTTTATTTTATACAGCTTTAAGCATTCCATATTCTAATCTTCTACGTGACTATAAACTCTACCTGATCCATAATTCATAGTATTACTTAAGGAGGATTATGTTTTTCTTAATTTTCACTAGGTTGGTGTCGATTTGGGATGTGAAAATAAATATTTTTTACTCAGGGCTAAATAGCTGCTCAGATGTTAACGCCTTTAGCCAGAAGTCAGGTATTGCGTCTGGAACTAGGATTTGCCATTTTGGAGCCTTTCTTAATAGTGTATCAATTTCTCTGTTACTTTATTCTATTTCATATCCTTTATATTAAAACGTTTTACTACTTCTTTTACAGCTTATATCAGTTTGGCACCTTTGTTAGGTTTAATAGAAACTTTTTATAAGTATTTCTACAAAATTTGATTTCTTCTTTTCTAGGTTGTGTTATTTATTGTCCTTGCTTTCTTTCCCGGTTCCCTATAAATTCCTTGTGGGTCATCAATTAACTGCTTGCTTTGTACTTTTTCTTTATGCTCATCTATATATCTTGTATTTCTACATGTATTGGTATTTTTTTAGTTTATTACTGAAGCTGTAAAATAAATCCTGATATGTTTGGATGTTGTGTTCTGCTCCTACCAAATCTATCACTCTTAAGAACATGTGATCTTTTCTGTATTATTATAATAGTGATATTTGTCGTAATTGCTTTGCAGCTTTCTCTGTTTGATGCTTCCATGGCTACCTTCATGCCTCTCAAACTGCAGATGTTGAAAGTAGGAATATCCATCTAAAATTTTGGGTATCTAATCAGCATAAAATCTAAATACCAAAATAACTCTTTCAGCATCCAGTATTAATATGGAATGCTACTCAAACAAGTTTGAAAAAAAAACAGTGACAAAATGTTGGAAAATATAGGCACATTATTAAAGAGATAGTCTAAAATGAACTGTATCACAAAATTCTACCACTCGAGTTAATTTATTTTTGATTCACAAAAAAGGGATTTGCAATATGTGTATCCTTTTTCTTTACTATGCTGTCACTAGTACGTTGGCCATGTAGTGTGGTTTATGTGTGCTGGACATCATCAAAAATCACATAAGTTGAGAGGATTCAGAAAATTGTGTAAAAGGGCAAAATTAAGCCTGATAATAGGGACATACCTCCACGGACATCCTAAATCATACCTGAAAATAGGAATGCTCCTCTGCCATAGGGATAGTAGAGACATCTGTTTGCATTATACTTGTCTCATTTTTTTCTTTTGTTACTCTGCTGTCTGTGGTTAGTTGCACAGTACTATTTTCTATTTATTTGTTAAATCACCTGAATCATTCTCAGTACTCCTCTTTACTGTGTTTAGCTGCGTTATCAGTCTAACATTCTGAGAACTATTCACTTTCTGTAATCTTTTTCTTTCATCTCGCTCAGTATGTTTGTCCATTCCTATTAAATCAAGCAGTTCTTCCCTTAGATTGTTCTTTTCTTGACAAATTGTTCTCTTTGCTCTGTTTCCTGATCTTAACCTTGCTGTACAATTCTAATTGGACTTTCAAGCAAGTCTGCTAGAGAAAGTTCCACATCACCACCCCGTGGTATATCTTCTCTAAATACATCCTGCTCTGTCTGCTGCACCAGCAACTAGACTCTGACCCATCAAGTTGCAATATTGCTTGCATCAAAGTCTCCACCTTATATCTTTCACTACAGATGGCCTGTCATTTCAATCACTTGAAATTCTATTCATTTCGTTTATGCATCAGTAAACATGTTGCTTTGCATTACATTACATTTTTTGTTTTTGCCTGTGCCTTTGTAACATTTCACATGACTGTGTGTCTTTCCCTATATTTTTCTTCAAGTATCTGTTTTTGCTTGTTTCATATTAGCTAGTATGGCTTTTTTCTCTGCAGAAATATGGCACCATATCAGATCTCCTTTTCCATGTCCAATTTTATAATTTATGATAGCCTTTGCTCTGTTTCTTGTAGCACTTCCTCAGTTGCATCCTTTTCTAGATGGCCTAATGTTTCTTGATCTATGTAATGGTGTGTCCTGATCTGTTATATTATGGTTCTTTTTTTATAGTTTTTATTGTGAAAGTATTTTATACATTCTCCTTCTTATACTCAACAGAAAGATTTGTCTCTATGCCTCTTGCTTAGCTTAAATCACTTTTTTTTTTTTTTGGTAGACTGCTTCTTCCTTTTACTGCAGGGCAGCCATCAGCAGTGTGGCCTAACCCTATACTCATAGCTGGCCTTAGGCATAGACCAACTAGGAGGCCGCCTAGGGCGCCGCTCTAGCAGGGGCACTTTTTCAGTATTTATTTAGTGTTGGTAGACCAGGATGTGGGCACCAAGTGTTGTGGAGGAGGGGCACCGTGGAGCCCTTTTGCCTAGGGCACCAGTTGACCTAAGGCTGCTCCTGATGTTTCAATGTTCTGAGGATTCTACACTGTGTTATTTTTAGTCCTAGCACTAGTGTTATGCCAAGAGTGGGCACTTTTTTATCTTGTTACTTGTGCATCCAGTCTTCTTTTTTAGTTTTTGGCCTGCCGTTCTCCATGATTTACAAAAATGCAATCTATATATCAATGTCATCTTGGTAAAACTTAGTTAAAAAAAAATAAAAAAAGCAGGGTCCACCAGAGGAAGGTCCTCACCATGTTTAGAGAATGAATTCACTTCTAGTAATATTGTCCTTTTACTCTTTTGAAATTCCACCTGTCCATTTGGATCATATGAACACTATGATACTGATGAAAGCAGTGACTGCATTCACCATATGATTATCCATTTTTTTCAATTTCTCCAACTGTTTAGTACTTTTAGTATGGTGACAACAATGGATTCCATACTCAAGTCACAGCATTCATGATAGATGCTAAAGCCATGCCACTTTCAATTGCTAGGATTGCTTTTCTGAGCATCTGCAATGGTCTAAAAATTGCTTCAATCTCTAGTTCATAGTGGATTTGTATACTGGTAGTATATTTAAGTATGTCTGGATTTTTTTTTTAAATCAGCCCAGCTGCTCTAGCTAGGTGCTGTTGTTCTACCTTTCTCTAGTTTTTGTTTGCATGTCTTGGTATTTTATAACTTATGCTTTTTAGAACACATACAATATCACATTTGATTAGTGCAGCTATTTCAATAATTAATACTGATTTTGTCTCTTTACCTCTTCTAAAAATTGTCATTTTCTTGTTCTGACTTTCTTAAATGCTGGTGTTAGAAGAATTTGTATGATTACTATCTTTTCACGTTTGTGCTTCAGGTTTATAATACTGCTTAAGTGCTTATATGTCCTAATGTTAACAAAGTCCTCATTGTATCAGCCTTGCCACATCATTGTGTTTTTCATTATGCAGCTTCACATCTGTGACTATATCACAGCCTGTAACAAGCTGTACAACTATTTTGAATTCTTTAATGCAGATCCTACAACTGTCTGTGAATCTTCTGATGTTTCACAAGAGTACTTTTTTGTACAAAACCCTTACTGCATTCAGTACACTTATATGGGTTCTCTTTTATGTGAATAGCACGGTGCTGATGAAGAGAACTAAAATGGATGAAACACTTATCACAGTAAGTACATTTATATGGTGTGTTCCCAGTGTGAGAGTTGTGATAGTCACTAGATTTATATGGTTTCGCTCCTGTGTGAATAGCATAATGCCTTTGCAGATTACTGGAACATGGAAAACTCCTATTACACCCAGCACATGTATATGGTTTCATCCCTGTATGTGTGTTTTGGTGGTCTTTTAAGTGCCCCTTTTGTGTAAAGCACTTATCACATGTAGCACATTTATATAGCCTCTTTCCTGCGTGAAATGAATTATGCCTCCTAAGATTACTAGGATATATGAAACATTTATTGTACACAGTACGTATGTATGGTTTCTTCCCCAAATGAGTAGTTCTGATGATCTCTTAGGTCTCCCTTTTGCATAAAACACCTACCACATTCAGTACATTTATGTGACTTTTTTCTTGATTTCTCCAAGTCTTTTGGGTTTCTAATACCATGACGGGAATGGACCCCATTCCTAAGTCAGAGTATGATTAAAGTTCATGAAATTAGTATTATTTCACTCTTTGATGTTAGCCAAAAGTGCTCTTCGCAGTACCTGCAATGTGCCCAGCAATGACTCCTTCTGCAATACATATGGTGTTACATGAATTGGTAACATATCTAAATATGATTGTAAATTCTTTTTTATAAGACCAGTTGCTCCTACTACTATTGGAACTGTCTGGGTATCTTTCTTCCACATGGCTCTCATTTCTGCCTGCAGATCAAGGTATTTTATGACTTTGTGTCTCTCTGTACGAAAGACACTATAGTCACTAGGTGTGGAAATTTCAATGATCAATGCTGCTTTTGTCTTCTTTTCTTGGATCACTATATCCGGTTTTCTAGCATGTATCTTTTGGTCTATTGGTATTGGGTGATCTCGTGTGATGTAAACTTCATCATTTTTTATGATTCTCTGTGGCTCATGTTTCCAATGTTTTTCAGCCACTTCGATACCATAATGTTTGCACAATCTCCAGTGTAACAATCTTGACACATTATTATGTCTTTCAGTTTACAGTCCCTCTGCCATTAGAGCATCGCAACCAGCAATACGGTGTGTAACTGTTTCCAACAAGGTTCCACAAAACCTACATATGTCTGTTTCTTCCACATGTTCAATGGACTTATCTTGGGCTGCAAATATTAACCTTTCATTTCTTGATGTAAATTCACCTCTCCTTAACCATTCCTGCATTTGTTTTTGATCAACATGAGGCTCTTCCAGAAGTTTTTTATGCTTGCAACTATATTTATGTTTTTTTTCCACATTTCTTGCCTTCTTATCTTATTTTTTGCCAGTATGAATTGCTTGATGTTTTTGCAAATAGCTGGACCATTTGAAGCACTTATTGCACTCAGCACATTTATATGGTTTATTGTCTACATGAGAGCTGTGGTGATCTTTTAGCAGTCCTTTTTTAACAAAGCACTTACCACAGTCATCACATTTATATGGCTTAGCACCTGTATGGTGAGTCTGATGCATTTGAAGGCTACCAAGATGTGTGAAACACTTGGTGCATTCACCACATTTATATGGTTTTGATCCCATATGGAGGGCCCGATGCAGTCGAAGACTAGTCAGACATGTGAAACCCTTACTGCATTCAGTGCATTTATACTGTTTCTGCCCTGTGTGGTTAACATTGTGACGTTGGAGACATGCGCTCAGCACATTTATATGGTTTATTGCCTACATGAGAGTTGTGGTGATCTTTTAGCAGTCCTTTTTTAACAAAGCACTTACCACAGTCATCACATTTATATGGCTTAGCACCTGTATGTTGAGTCTGATGCATTTGAAGGCTACCAAGATGTGTGAAACACTTGGTGCATTCACCACATTTATATGGTTTTGATCCCATATGGAGGGCCTGATGCAGTCGAAGACTAGTCAGACATGTGAAACCCTTACTTCATTCAGTGCATTTATACTGTTTCTGTCTTGTGTGGTTAACATTGTGACGTCGGAGACTACAAATAAATTTAAAGTCCTTCCCACATTCAGTACACTTATATGGTTTCTTGCCTGGGAGGATGGTATGATAAATTCTAATCTTCCTAAAACATGTGAAGTCCTTACTGCTTTCAACACACTTGTATAGTTTTTCTGTGTGACTTGCATCACTTTCAGAGCTCTTATGGTCTAAGTGAAGCTTTGATACAGGAGAGAAATGAAGTTTAACTGAGCCTTTCAGAAGCTCAGCACATTGCTGTAAATTCTGTGTTGGGTGATGTAACTGTGGTGTTCCATTGTCACATTCAGAACTCTTTCTGCAGTCAAATCCTTAGTGAAGTTGTGGTTCAGTAATAAAACAAAGCCTATCCAAGCCATCCCCAGGCTGAGTACACTGCTGCAAGTCCTGCATCAGGTGATGTAACGGGGGGTGTTCCATTGTCACATTCACAGCTCTTCCTGCAGCCATGTCATAACTGAAGAGACAGTACTAGAGTTAGATGAAGTTTGTTATATCCTTTCTAAGGATAAACACATTGCTGCAAGTTCGGCATATGATGTAACGGAGATGCATCACACGATGGCTGCTGATTATGACTCGCATTGTACACTTTGATTCTGAGGCCTAAAAACAGATTAATTATTACTATTTTTATTGCAACAATGAAACAAACGCGAGATACTTTCATCAGAACAGCATGTATTTACTGTTTAGCCATTTAAAATGTTTTGGATTTGACAACATTCTGTTCTATTAACACCATTGCTAAAAATAAGTCTTACCACTTCTAACCTGACTTCGGCTTCTTTGAGCAACTGTTTACTTTACATTAGTAAGCTATATTTTCCCCATCAGCCAGCCTAAAAATCCTACACTGTGATACTGTCTGACATTCCTGTAATATTAAAAATAAAGTCAAGTAGATTGCTGCTTCACAGGTTAACACCCCTGCTCAAAATATTTTAATAAAAAACAACAACTGAGTACTGAGCAGAAGTGAAAGTGAGGGTATCACAAAAAATACCCTCCTGGATGGATCTGATGAAGCTGATTCTTATACACTTCAATATCTAGGTATTGCAGCCTGTCTGTTGAGTTAGTGTATGTAAACCTTAAGAAGTTGGTAGTATTCTTGATGTAATCAAGGAATTCTGTTAATTTTTCTTTGCCTCCTGTCCAAAAAATTACTATATCGTCCAGGTAGCGTCTGTACAAGGACCAGTATTGCTTATATTCTGAATTCAAAATGAAGTTAGATTCCCATCCTGCTAGTACAATTTCCTATCTTTCCTAGAATACTTATTACAAACTCAGCCTGATTTATTATGCCGATGTTCAGCATCAAACTACATAATTTCAGCACATTCCTTCATTCTTTAAATAGTGCCTTACATTGTTAACCCTGTCATTTTAACAACTTTAAGGTATATGGACAGTTTCTTCAACGGTTTAGGGACCTTCAACAAATATGTATCTGCCTCTCTTTCTGTTAACAGCTGCTTCACTTTCCTGACACTAACTGTAGAAACAGTACATGGTTATGGTACATGATGTGGGATAATAAAGATGACTGAGGTTTATTCACAAGGGTGAAGCCTAAATGATGAAACACATCTTGAGTGGTCACACAGAAGAATAAAGACCTGACTGTGACCCAGATGCTCCCAGTTCAGTTAGCGGTCTTGGACACTGCAGGAGAGGTGGGAGTGACTGATGCTCACTCATTCTAGAGGTTAGAATTCTGCAATGCTGACACACTATCAAAGGGAGACATGGCATGCAACATTAATCAGAGCCATTGGATTGGCACAGCCATACCAAAGAAAGTAGCCTCTGCAGTGCAAGTGCAGACATGTGGTTGTGTTGCACACGGATATTATAGGTACTTGAGGTGATGCAAGTCCACCCATCAGAAATCATGGGGGGGTTAGGAATTATTAGAAAGGCCCGTGAGCACTGCATTAGGGCAATGTAGCTGAAAGGGGTGGGACTATCAGTTCTCCAGCCTAAGGCCAATCTGGTTCCACCCCCTAGAAATGAACAGCTTCAGTCTATAGGAGAGAAGCTAAACACTCAAGCCACTGTAAGAAGGATGTATCACAGTGTAGGAGAATGACAAGATCCATAGAAAGCACACAACACCTTCATGCATGCTTGGAGAATAGTTCCCCAGTTGGTTCTCACTCTAGCCAGGGGTCAGCTGCCAGTGTGTAGGGAATAAATATTCTCAAGGCTTACAGGAAGGTAGGAAGATGACTGGCAAAGCAGGGAGATAAAAAATCATGAGTGAGAGTACAGCATCATAACCCACACTTTAACCATCTATTATAGCCATTTACCAATTAGTGTGCAATTGGGTTGTACAACTTTAAAAAAAGTTAAAAGAAATGTTCAAGGCTAGTTCCATCTTAATGGCTGTCTATGCTTGCTCTGACTGCATGGTCAAAACAGCTGTCAAACCAAAGCAGTTCAAAGTTTAAAAAAATATACTCGGCACTTTCACCATTTGTAATCATTATGCAAATAAAACCTGTCTTCAGTGCATGTTAATTTTCTGATGCTACAAAGTGCAATGCAATATGACAACTACATACATGACACATCTCCACTTAAAGAAACACAGTTTAAGTGCTCCATATAGCACTCTGTTCTACAGAATAACACTACGTTTTACAATTTGTACCCTGTCTGATGAAATGCAAAGCGGACATTGCACAGCTCTAGTCAAAGTAATATAACAATGCCATATATCAAAGTAATATAACAATCCCATATATCAAAGTAATATAACAATCCCATATATCAAAGTAATATAACGATCCCATATATCAAAGTAATATAACAATGTCATATATCAAAGTAATACAACAATCCCATATATCAAAGTAATATAACAATCCCATATATCAAAGTAATATAACAATGCCATATACCAAAGTAATATAACAATCCCATATACTAAAGTAATATAACGATCCCATATATCAAAGTAATATAACAATGCCATACATCAAAGTAATATAACAATCCCATATATCAAAGTAATATAACAATGCCATATATCAAAGTAATATAACAATACCATATATCAAAGTAATATAACAATGCCATATATCAAAGTAATATAACAATCCCATATATCAAAGTAATATAACAATGCCATATATCAAAGTAATATAACAATGCCATATATCAAAGTAATATAACAATGCCATATATCAAAGTAATATAACAATCCCATATATCAAAGTAATATAACAATGCCATATATCAAAGTAATATAACAATCCCATATATCAAAGTAATATAACAATGCATATATCAAAGTAATATAACAATGCCATATATCAAAGTAATATAACAATGCCATATATCAAAGTAATATAACAATGCCATATATCAAAGTAATATAACAATGCCATATATCAAAGTAATATAACAATCCCAAATATCAAAGTAATATAACAATGCCATATATCAAAGTAATATAACAATGCCATGTATCAAAGTAATATAACAATCCCATGTATCAAAGTAATATAACAATGCCATATATCAAAGTAATATAACAATCCCATATATCAAAGTAATATAACAATGCCATATATCAAAGTAATATAACAATCTCATATATCAAAGTAATATAACAATCCCATATATCAAAGTAATATAACAATCCCATATATCAAAGTAATATAACAATGCCATATATCAAAGTAATACAACAATCTCATATATCAAAGTAATATAACAATCCCATATATCAAAGTAATATAACAATCCCAAATATCAATGTAATATAGCAATCCCATATATCAAAGTAATATAACAATGCCATATATCAAAGTAATATAACAATGCCATATATCAAAGTAATATAACAATGCCATATATCAAAGTAATATAACAATCCCAAATATCAAAGTAATATAACAATGCCATATATCAAAGTAATATAACAATGCCATGTATCAAAGTAATATAACAATCCCATGTATCAAAGTAATATAACAATGCCATATATCAAAGTAATATAACAATCCCATATATCAAAGTAATATAACAATGCCATATATCAAAGTAATACAACAATCTCATATATCAAAGTAATATAACAATGCCATGTATCAAAGTAATATAACAATGCCATGTATCAAAGTAATATAACAATGCCATATATCAAAGTAATATAACAATCCCAAATATCAAAGTAATATAACAATGCCATATATCAAAGTAATATAACAATCTCATATATCAAAGTAATATAACAATGTCATATATCAAAGTAATATAACAATCCCATATGTCAAAGTAATATAACAATGCCATATATCAAAGTAATATAACAATGCCATATACCAAAGTAATATAACAATCCCATATATCAAAGTAATGTAACAATGCCATATATCAAAGTAATATAACAATCCCATATATCAAAGTAATATAACAATGTCATATATCAAAGTAATATAACAATCCCATATGTCAAAGTAATATAACAATCCCATATATCAAAGTAATATAACAATCCCATATATTGCTTTCCTTTTCTTTTTTTTTTCTTTAAATCCACAAACACAATCACATATAGACATAAAATGGAAACAGGGTACATCCAGATTTACCAACGGCTGGTGTAGTTTGACAACAAGGCTGAAGACAGAGTGATTAAACAAAACAAAGCATGGGTAAATACTGATACACCCACAGAAAAGTGTGGATTATTGCAATTATACAATGACATTGAGCTAATGTACAACACATGTGTATAGGACTTGGGTTCCCATGCTTCCACAGTATATCAGTGTGGTGCAGAAGAAACAATGGAGAAAAGAGAATCTTCACTGCTTTTTTATAGTTAAAAATTACATTTTAATAATAACAGCACAGAAATACAAGGAGACTCCAGTATGTTTTCTCGTATTTTGCTCTGTGCCCCGGCATATACAACAGAATGTCTGGTTGCACAATGGTACTTCAAGCAGCTGAACTATTTTCTATTAGTATATGCTTAATTTACAACAGGCACTCAGGTTGGGATGTCCAATCAGTGTGCACATTTTGGAAAACAAATGACCTCTTATCGTATAAGCTACAATAGATGAACAATGGGATGGAGTACTTTTTCTATACCACAACCAATAAGCAGACCAAAACATTCTTTAACATTACAAAACCAAAATAAACTCAAAAGAAAACACATGGGCTGCTTGCCTGTTACAATAATGCCCTCATGGTGGACTTTGTAAACTATCCTGCAACAATGGGCTTCACAACACTCCAAGATGGTTCATTAGTTCCCTAAAATGCCCACTTTCTCAGGCATTATTTCTTATATAATAGATATAGATATAGATATAGATATAGATATAGATATAGATATAGATATAGGTATATTAGGGCAGCATCATGGTAAAGTGGAAAGACTTCTACCTCGCAGTCTGGGGTTTAGATTTAATCCTGACTTCTGGTCACTGTGTATATGGAGTATGAGTTCTTCCTATGTCTCTGTGTTTTTTTCCAAGCACTCTGGTATCTTCCCTCCTTCCAAAAATGCTTTGCCTTAATGGCTACATTAGAGTCCAAATCTTATAATATTGTATCTACCCCTTGCCTTTCTGGCCTTTATTGTGGCTAAAAAAGGTCTTTGTACAAGCTGAATAACTTGGTTAGAAAATGTTAAAATAAATAAAAGCTTTGAAATACGTTTAGTTCTGTCAGAAAATCACCATTGCAGTAGACAATAAAATATGATTACTGCAACAGTAGAGTTTCTATCATGATACTTTTCTCAAAGTCCTTGATTTAAATCTGTGCAGAGTAATAAAATTACACAACAGTCTCTTGTCTTGGCTTATGTAGGTAGGGGTATATGCATGAGAGAGACAGACAGATTTGCTTCTATATCTCAAGTTCAGGCATGTCATAAGCAGGCAGAAACAATATTGCTTGTGTACTTGACATATTTTTCATTGCTGCTGGAGGGAAGTTTCCCATGTCCTTTAATAGCTGCTGATTGGTCATCATTCCTAAATCAGCTGATCACATAAATTATTCCACTACTGCAAACTTTTACCCAGAGATGTGACATAGGAGAATGTTGTCTTTATTCCAGTTGATCCCATTTGGTCAAAAGTCTGATCTTCTTTTCTGTTATGTGTGATGGTTCATAACAGTGGACTATAAAACTTTAGTATGCCATACACTGTGCACTGGGCAAGAGACACCCACAAAGAAATTGATGACATGGGACAGCTTATCAATGGCTATGAAAGTTGCAGTAGTACTCCTCCTATAGTTTATCAAATTCTACCAGACATGCACACATACAGCCCTGACCAGGTAACGGATTTCGTCCCAATGCACACTTCCTTATACATCAATCAAAAGGGATGATGCTGCTGTAACTATGCTCTGAAGGGGATACAATCCCAGTACCAAATACACACAACGCAAGGTGCACATTTGTGAGGAATTTTCCATGAATTAGCATGGACACATTGCCCACCAGTGAATAGCTGATGCCCCTTCCTTGGAGGCCTCAGTCATCAAGTACCGTACTATTGTGTGACAATGAAAATGTAGGTCCCATCACATGTCCTATAGTGAGCGACACAAACATCTTCATTATGTGTCCATGTAGCAGTTGCCCAATATGCAGTTGGTTGATTTGCATGAACTGCAACAGACACCACCAAAACTGAACAAAGTTGACCGAGTCATGTCTCCACTTCCAGCCATCTGAAAATCTGTGCCATGATTTCAGATGTACTGTAGACCTGAATGACAGTTGGAATGCATGATCAGCACCAGCCCACAGCAAATATGATTTTTATTTTTTATTATTATTATTTTTTTTACATATCAGCAGCCATAAAGACAACTGGTAGTGTCACATTTCCTGCATCAGTCAACAGAAAATGTCAATCTTACATGCACAAGTGACCTAAAGATGGTTGGTTTAATCTCATATCCTCCACCAGCCCAGAGAAATATAGGACCATGACTTTGTAGATAACAGAGGCAAAGGAAGATGGCTGGTTAAATCATGTATCCTGCCCCGGTCAAAATTAAATCTGTGAAGCTGTCCTCAAAGATACTTAGTCAAGTCATGTGACCTTCACTAACCAACAAAAAAAAGCTTTATTTAGAGCATATATAACACTCACTAGAGATACAGCTGGTTCAGGCATGAGTCTTGCAACAAACATAAATTGCTTTACAGATTAAGAAAACAAAACTCCCACTGTGAATCAAAGCACATTATTGTTATAGGTAAGTGATCACAGTAACTTTCTTGTTCAGTTTCACGTGTGATGACATTTTTAAAGAAAGACTATAGTATAGTGCCTATGGAAATGTGATATGTTGAAAGGGCATCCCTAAATGCTACACTTACACACTACAATGCTTTTAGGAGCAGCTATCAAGCTGCCCAGTGAAAGGGATGCACACCTTGTTGCTTTTTGGTTTTGTATGCTTATCCCTTCTGTCTGATGAGTGTGTGTGTGTGTGTGTGTGTGTGTGTGTGTGTGTGTGTGTGTGTGTGTGTGTGTGTGTAGCACCCCATGTCATCTCAACATGCATGGTTTGTATGGATAGTACATACTGTGTTAACAATACCCATTGTCAATGAAAACAAACAGGCATGCTACTCAGACATCTTCCCCATATTAGTACCACTTTACGTGGCAGTATGTTGTACTTCATCCAGTACAGTGCTTCATTTGCTGTTTGCCTCACTTTAGTTTGGAAAGGACACAGGTATGAAAGTGTGCTATTTTACAATTATTGGCTTTGGATAGTCATTATGTAATTGGACTGCAAACTGCACATTGCAAATCATAAAATGAACAGCTCTGCAGTCCAGGGTAAATGCTGCATGGTTACATTTTTTGCCTATGTCAGGAGGAAGGTGTCCAGACCTCCACTTATCAGTGCTGCATCATTATTATTTTGAAGGCCCCCTTGGACTATGTATAGCATGAGTTCAGAAACATTGGTCAAATTGCCCTTGATCAACACGGGACATTAGTAAAACACATTTCGGTATGCAGGACTATACCCACAGATTAGAAATGGCACTGGCATTGTCAAAGCTGTACCATGTAGTGACTGAGTGATGGCTATACCACAAGGGTATGGAACTGTGAGCATAGTTACACTTTTCTGAATGTCATAACCTTAAATTTTTTTTCCTCACATTAACTGTTTATGCATGAGTGGTTGTATTAATGACTGCCCACAAACCAATATATCAACAGCAGTGGATGACAAATGCAAAGTATAATAATTGCATGTCTCAGAAGTCCAGTGGGTGGCACTGTGGAGCACAGCAAGACAACAGTCTTGATGTAACATGTGTCACATGCAGGCAGTGTCACTGGTAAGCTTTGTAGTGCTGCTAGAAGGAGAGCTGGCTTCATGTCCACATATTTCAATACCCAATAAGCGAGGCTTGCAGTAGTTTTGTGAATAACAGACCAATGCAATTTAACGCAATTGTATTTCAAGTGAATCCGGGTACGTGTATGCATGTCCGTGATCTACCCAGTATAGTCATGGTGGGTGGGTCAAGATGTACATGGGTTCTGGAACTTTCAGGAAACCAGCACACACGAGCACATCAATATCATGAAAGTACTAAGCAGAATGTTCAGACACTTTTCTTCTGAAATACAATGGAAGGATTTTGAATGGTGAGCTCTTGACAGCGACCTATGATTTCTTTATGCTGCAATGTCAGACATAGGTGAGTGCCGTGGTATGCAGCCATGCCAACTACCACTGGGCCACAGAGACAGGGCATTGACAACCAGTAGGGAACCTTTACTTACCAAAACAACTGGGTCAGCAGGGTCAGTAGGTCTGGCACAGAAGCAGAATCACAATCATTTCACTGTGATAATGCAATTACCCTTTGATTTCACATAGAAACTCCCCCCCCCCCCCAAAAAAAAAAAAAAAAAACGCTAGTCACTTTTGGTTAATTACCTCTGACCTAGGATTGTAAAGAGTGAAGAAATAATAACTAAATTAAATGTATTTCAACTTGCAGTTGTCATTCATAGTCACTCAGCCCAACTGCTGTAAAATAATGTTCACAAAACTGAATAAAAATTAATAGATTTTTTTTTCATTGTTTAATTTCTCCAAGTCTTTCGAGTTTCTAATACCATGACGGGAATTCACACTACTGATTTCTGCAATTCATACAGAGTTACATGTATCAGTAACATATCCAAGTGCAATTTTAAATTATTTTTTAGAAGACCCATTGCGCCTACTACTGTTGGAACTGCCTGGGTATCCTCCTTCCAGACTGCCCTAATTTCTGCCTGTAAATCCTGGTATTTTATGACTTTATGTCTCTCAACATAAGACACTATAGTCACTGGGTGTAGCAGTTTCAATTATCAATGTTCCTTCTGTCTTCTTTTCAAGGACTACTATATCTGGTTTTCTCTCATCTATTTTTTAAACTGTTGGTAATGGGTTTTCCCATGTGGTATTGTTTATGTTGGCAGTGTGTGCTGCTACCGGAGATCACATGTACTGATGTCCCACTAATAAAAGATACCTGCAAGAGAGTAACAATCTCTGAAGATTGAAGCATTTGCTTCTGCTGACTTCACTAGTCTAATTACTAGAGACTCCTGGGTAAGCACTGCCATTTTATAATCAGAAAGGGAAGGAAGGATGCAGTGCTAATGAGCAGCATGACATGTTGCTTTATGGTTCAAATCCCATTCCTTCCAAAAGGAAGCTATACAGTAGTTACCTTTCAGCAGAACAAAATATTCTTCAGATGGCATGAACACAAGAAAAACATTTATAAATTTATAAAACTAGATATTGTGTCTGAGCAAAACAGACTAATTGTTATCTCAGAATGATTTCTGAAATCGATAGTGAAGCACACTGATGTCCCACTCACCAGGTTTCTGAACACGATAGTGAGACACACTGATGTCCTACTCACTAGGTTGAATAAAGAGAAAGTAACAGTCAGCTGCCTGTATGTGCCAGGATCCACCACATAATGCATGCACTCAGGTCCCTCAACAACGTAGGTTCATAGGTAGGTACTAGGCTATCGGCCCAAGGGCCTACGTAAGCTTAGCCAACAAGGTTCCCTGGCTTACACCACTCAAGAAAGTTATTTTCCTGTGCCACTGTCGAGCAGAGACACAGAAGTAATCCCCGGGGTGTATTCCCTATTTCCCATCCACTCATCAAGATTTTTCTTGAAGAGTGCTAATGAAGAACTTTGCTTGACATAGATGGGTAGCCTGTTCCAGAGTATGGGAAGTCTCTGGGACAGGAATCTATCCCTCCAGCATGTCCTGTTTATTGTGGTGACAAGGTGTAGGTCCCTAGAGTGTGTAGCTCGGAGGGATTGGGATTTCTTTAGGTGTAGCATGTCCAACAGCTCTGGGTTTGACATAGCTTTATATGTTAGGCAGGGATCACCTTGGAGTAGGCGATATGCTATGGAGTAAAGCTGGAGTTTTTTGAGACGGTCAGTGTAGGGCATTTGTTTGAGGCCAGTAATCCTCTTTGTGAGGTACTTCTGTGGTCTTTCCAGCTGCTGCAGATGTCTTGTGAGGTACATTCCAAAAGGGGCGTTGTACTCTATAATGGGTCTAAAGGTACAAATATGACTCTGTCATTGTACATGTGGGTGTGAATGACCTGAGATGTACCTCCCTGGACTACATGAAAAGAGACATGGAGGAGCTCTTGGATTATGTAGCCCAGGCGGGTATGACCCTAGCCCTGAGCAGCCTCCTACCATCACCCAGAATGATACCACAGTATAATCAGAAAATGATCGATTTCAACAATTGGCTAAGTTTCTGGTGTCATTCTAAGAGGATCCAGTATCTGTCTGCCTGGGTTGATATGACTGACAGACCTCGATGCTTTGCCAGAGATGGCCTGCATCTGTCACCCCTGGGCTTCCGGATACTGGGCAAGGCTCTTGCCACCCCTATACTGCCTTTTTTAGGCGGTGTTCCAAAGACCAAATTACCACTGTAACAGCTACAAACAAATGCTAGAAGTCTAAATCTCAAAATGCACTCACTCAAAGCACTCCTTAAAACTGAGAACATCGACATTTCTGCTGAAACAGAGACCTAGTTCAAGGCAGCAGAAAGCATCCCTGCACAACCAGGCCTCACTACTACTACTACTCATTCCACACCTTTCGACCCCAGAACTTGGACCGAAGCTCCAAAGGCAAAGGTGTTTCCATATTCATAAAGGATGTGCACACCTCCAGACTGGTGGCCCAGTGTAACGCATCAGAGATACATCAGGTGCAGCTAATATTGGGTAAGACAGCAATTCAGGTTGTAGCCTGCTACAGGTCCCCAACCATGTTCCAAGACTCACACTCCACGTTCCTAAGCACTCTGGAGAATATTAGGGTCCAACCTATCAGTCTCATACTGGGCAACTTCAACTACCCCTCCATTAACTGGGAAAACTACTCATGTACCAATACACTTGCCCAACGTTTCCTGGAATTCATTAATTCCAGTGCCCTGGACCAGCTCGCTCTTACCCCCCACTAGAGGTAGCAACATCCCTCACCTGGTCATTACTAACATGGGTGACCATTGCTCTATACCAATAGTAAACACCTCCCTGGTTAGATATGATCACAAACTAATCATCTTGGATATCCACCCCCCCCCCGCAAAAGTAACCACCATGAAAAACTTCTCAAAAGCTAACTTTGGGCTCCTAAAAACAGAGGTGGCTAACTTCATGGTACCCATGCAATTGGAGAACAGCTGCATGACCACCAAATCATACACTAATGCCCTGTACAAACACATAAACAAATGCATGGATCTCGCCACACCCAATAGAACCAAGATGGTCTCCTCCAAAAATAGGGAGCCAATCTGGTGGTCCCCTGCCATAAACAAACTCTACAACAGGAGGAGAAAACTGATGCAGAATAAGGTGAAGTCCCAAGACTGGAAAAACTCCCTTTTTCAGCCTCAACAAAAAGTTGAGATCTCTCATCAAATCCTCTAAAGCTAGCTATGATAACAGAATTGTAGCAGATAGTCAAGACAACCACAAGCCCTTCTATAGTTATGTAAAGAATCTCCATGGCAATATCCAGATTTGCTTGGAGCTATTACACAATGGCACCTCCTACACTGAGCTAACAGATATTGCCAATATACTGGCCGACAGATTCACTGCCAACTTTACCCCTCTCTCCCCCACCAAAAGACCAATCACAACACCAGTAGATTGCCAGGCACTCAGTATTACTGCTGCACAGGTTAAAACAGCACTGTCCAAGGCCAAGAATACAGCATCTATGGGACCTGACAATATCCCTGGTTGTGTTCTACATGAACTACAGAGTGAACTGGCATCTCACCTGTGTACCCTGTTCAATCACAGCCTCACCTCAGGCTTTGTCCCAATGAATGGTGCACTGCTACAGTCATCCCTCTCCACAAAGGAGGAGTGACTACAGACCCTGGGAACTATCGCCCCATTAGCGTGACAAGTCTGATATGCAAAGCTATGGAATGCATCATCATGGACCTAATAAACAAGGATATATGAAATCTCCAACTCTGGATCCCACATAGTTTGGTTTTGTGAGGGGTAGATCCTGTCTGCTCAACTTGATCAACTTCTTTGAGTCAGTCACCAGAGCTGTGGATGAAGGCTAGGTGGTTTATACAGCCTACCTTGACCTAGCCAAGGCTTTTGATACCATTCCCCACTCAGGAATCATAGAAAAACTCACTAAGCTTGGCATCAACCCCTATATCACTAGGTGGGTTGCAAACTGGCTCACAGATAAAACCCACAGTGTAAAAGTAGCTGACTCCAAGTCAGACTGCCAACCAGTCACAAGTGGAATCCCACAGAGTTTGGTCCTGGGTCCTCTCCTGTTTAGTATCTACTCCTCTGAAGTCCACGCCAACAAACATGAAGGGACTCTGGCTGACAAAGTCTGCAGATGATTCCAGTATGGGAGCCATAATTTACTCCCTAAGTGATGTTGACATCCTACACACACACACACACACACACACACACACACACACACACACACACACACACACACTTATCTTGTGTATGTATATTCCAAATCTGGTTTCTGAAGCTTCACTGAATAAATCTATTGAGATGACAATTTGTAATTCAAAAACAAGAAAGAAAAACAGTATATCAAAACAAAGTAAAAAAAAAAAAAAACACAAAGGGGGAGATTTCTGTATACTATGAATAATGCAAATGCTACACTGAAAGGAATAAACAAACCCCCATCTTAGTTTTATCAGCTGTTTGTATCTTTAATGAAAGGCAGTTTTACCCAGTATGAAACCACCCATCCAAAATGGCTGGTCAATTATTTTCTTTTCTGGTATGACAAATTCAGTAAGTCTTTTTCTGTTGAGGTTTCAGTCTAGCAGCCTTCTTTCAAAAATGTTTCTTCCCAGAGTAGTTGTGGGGGGAATCAGAGTACACAGACGACTCTTTACATATTTTCTTAACATTATTTGCTGAACGTTCAGTCTAGGGATATAGCAGAATTCATTATAGTTATCCTGCTCCATCTGAACCAGCCCATCAGAAGGATTTGATGTTCTGAACATGAAAAACACTTGCTCTGACATCTGCCAGAAGTGCGTACAAGATACAAACTCTCACGTGCACTCAAACCTTATCTCAGTTTTCACAAAGATAAGATTTACTTGGGAACTGATCCCTCTTTTTTGGAGTTTACTTTATGTCAAGCTATTCGTCTCTCAGTCTTCTTTCCAGAGCCTAAAAATGAGGGAGAAAATATTCTTCATACTCTGGATGCCCTCAGACAACTTAGACATTATCTCTACAGAAATAAATCCTTTAGAAACTCTGATCATTTACTCAGTTCTTATAAAAGTAAGGAAAAAAGCACAAGTTGTATCACTGCAGAATATATCCAACTTGACAGAAGCTTCTACCTTTTGTGATACTCACCACAATAATGCAGTTCCAGAGAGAGTCAAGGTACACACTACCACAGCCTTGGTGTCAGCAGTGGCTTTATGGAAAGGGGCGATTCTAGAAGCAGCAACTCTCTTCTCTCTTCATAGCTTTACACTGCACTACAAGCTAGATTTTTTCAAGGTCTACAGTAGACTTTGCTAGACCCATTCTCCAGGTACTCTTCGAGCTTTATCCTTCCTCCTGCTTGGCACAGTAATCTATGGTAGTCTACCTATATAGCTAAGGCTACAGAAGCAGTAATCAAACGACGAACATAGTACAGTTGTGTAAGTAAACTTATAAATAACTGTAAATATTCAAATGATCACTGCTGCAGTAGCTGCTCCTTCCCCCATCCCCTTTATTTTGTTTATTTTTTTTACAAGGGTGAAGACTTTGATTTTTATTTACCTACCGCTGACCTTTTTCAGAGTTACAACTTCCCTTTCTCAGTTGATATGAAAGCTCTGATTGACTGGGTGCACAAACATTTGATTTCCTTCAGCTCTGCTTGAGTTGCCAATGGTTTGGCACATGAAAGGTGACCTTAAGCTCCAGAAAGTAGCTAACTGTTATATCCCATGTAGGATGCAAGCCATATAACTAAGGCTACTGCAGCAGTGATAAATAATGAGATCTCCTGCATTTTAGGGTCTCTATATGGATCCCCTTCATTATGTCGATTTACCATAACATCGACATAACATCACAGTGTCGAATCTTTAAAATCATCAACTCCAGGAACATCATCTTTTCTCACCGGAAAAGTTACCACTTGGCCACCATGGTGCACTTTGCCCTTTTCTCCACTGTAGTGCGATCTCAGAGTTGGAATATTTAGTTGGGGGGTGTGGGGATGCAGCCCCCATTTAGGTGGGTTTAATTTGCTTAAGTTTGTTATTTTATTGTTGGTGGCCAAGTGGTAACTTTCCCAGTGAGAAAAGATGTTTCGGGAGCTCATGCTTTTAAAGATTTGACACTGTAGTCTCACTATTATGAACGTCGACATTATGGTAAGTCTAAGTCGACATAATGAAGTAGATCCCTCTATACAAATCCTTTTAGAGATTGTGTTTTATGATGTTCGGGGACACTGATTTTTTTTTTTTCTGGGGGAAAAATACTGGTAAATCCCAAATTTAGATTGTGAGAATTGAAAAAAGCACATGATTTTTACAGAACTTGACATTTCGTCCAGAGACCTAATTCACCACAAGATGTATTTTTTCTCAAATATATTGTTTACAATATTGTCACCTTGCATTATTGAGTGTTCTGTGCCTAGAATCTGTTTACATTTTTAAATGTCTTTATTGAATTATCACTTAAGACAAAGCATACATTTATATAAAAGAAAAAATATTAATATATTATAATATTAATATATTCCCAGTTGCAAACACACATCACATGCTTTCTTTTGTATAAATTATTACCAATCTAACATTGCATAAATTGATAAATTCCTGCCTTCCCTTAAACCTCACTCTTCTAAAACATTATTCTGCATGTACTGTTCTCACAATTTCCACTTTTTTATGTATTTGCTCCTAACCTTTTCTAAAGATTCCACTTCGAGTTCGTTTATGTCTGTTACAATAATCAATATTTCAAACATTTATTTTATTTTATTTATTTATTTTACATTTGTTGACTGGGCTAGTCTAACTGGATATATGTCCATTTTCAGTCGAGGCCCGGGGAGAAAAGCTCCAAAGACAGATACATTATAACAAAATGTATAAGGTTACAAATACAAATTGTCAGGTTACAATCAAGTTAACATAGCAGTAGATACAAGCATTTTACAGTATTCTCATGAAACAACAGAAATAATTACAGGACAATAATCAATATTTCAAATATATTCTCGTGAAACAACAGAAATAATTACAAGACAGGTATATACAGCAAAGTATTTGCATCAACAATTATAAGTCTATACAATCATGAGAACTGTTTGAAATTCACTAATAAATTTAAACTTTGATTTGACTTTCTACTACTTTGGGCAGCCAACAGAATTAAACTTAACAAGGCCTTACCATGTTTACACAATTCAGATACTGTATCCCAGCTCAAAAAATCATTTCCTTAGTTACATCCATTTGATCACCTAATATTTGTGACAGAGTAAAGGCTGCCAACTCATTACACTCCCAAAACATGTTCCCAGTTATCTCTTTCTTCGCGATCACACCTCCAACTTTTGCCACCTACCTAAGGAAAAATTTAGAGTCTGACTGGGGTATAAAAAGATCTATGCAAGCACTTTCAAGACAAATTCTAAATCTTCTAGACTTTTTTGCATATCTGGGAGCCATCCATACCGATCCTTCCATTGTTTGCTTGTGAATTGCTTACTGAAACTCCCTTCCCATTCTTCTCTAAACTCCTCTGATTCCTATTGTCATCATGCAACCCTCCCCATTTATCCGGGCTTGGGACCGGCACAAAGAAATGCACTGGCTTGTATATCCCCACTGGCTGGGTTCGATGACATACCTGTGGAAGCATGGAGGTGTTTAGGTGAAATGGCAGTGGAGTTTTTAACTAGATTGTTTAATGAAATCTTGGAAAGGGAGAGGATGCCTGAGGAATGGCGAAAAAGTGTTTTGGTACCAATTTGTAAGAATAAGGGTGATGTGCAGAGCTGTAGTAACTACAGAGGAATTAAACTGATCAGTCACAGCATGAAGTTATGGGAAAGAGTAGTGGAAGCTAGGTTAAGAAGGGAGGTGATGATTAGTGATCAGCAGTATGGTTTCATGCCAGGAAAGAGCACTACAGATGCAATGTTTTCTCTGAGAGTGTTGATGGAGAAGTACAGAGAAGGTCAGAAGGAGTTGCATTGTGTCTTTGTGGATTTAGAGAAAGCATATGACAGGGTGCCTAGAGAGGAGTTGGGGTATTGTATGAGGAAGTCGGGAGTGTCAGAGAAGTATGTAAGAGTGGTACAGGATATGTACGAGGATAGTGTGATGGGGGAGGTCTGCGGTGGGAGTGACGGATGCATTTAAGGTGGAGGTGGGATTACATCAAGGAGCCCTTTCTTATTTGCAATGGTGATGGACAGGTTGACAGACAAGATCAGACAGGAGTCCCCGTGGACTATGACGTTTGCAGATGACATTGTGATCTGTAGTGAGAGTAGGGAACAGGTGGAGACATGCTCTACAGAGAAGAGTAATGAAGGTCGCAGGACTAAGACAGAATATATGTGTGTGAATGAGAGGGAGGATAGAGGAATGGTGAGGATGCAGGGAGTAGAGGTGGCGAAGGTGGATGAGTTTAAGTACTTGAGATCAACAGTTCAGAGTAATGGTGAGTGTGGAAAATAGGTGAAGAAGAGAGTACAGGCAGGATGGAGTGGGTGGAGAAGAGTGTCAGGAGTGATTTGTGACAGACGAGTACCAGTAAGAGTGAAAGGGAAGGTCTACAAGAGGGTAGTGAGACCAGCTATGTTATATAGGTTGGAGACAGTGGCATTGACAAAAAAGCAGGAGTCAGAGCTTGACGTGGCAGAGTTGAAGATGTTAAGATTTGCACTGGGTGTGATGAGGGTGGACAGGATTAGGAATAAGTATATTAGAGGCTCGGCCCAGGTTGGAAGGTTTGGAGACAAAGCCAGAGAGGCAAGATTACGTTGGTTTGGACATGTGCTGAGGAGGGATGCAGAGTACATTGGGAAAAAGATGCTAAGGATGAAGCTACCAGGTAACAGGAAAAGAGGAAGGCCTAAGATAAGGTTTATGGATGTGGTGAGAAAGGACATGCAGGTGGTTGGTGTGACAGAGCAAGATGCAGAGGACAGGAAGAAATGGAAACAGTTGATCTGCTGTGGCGACCCCTAAAGGGAGCAGCCGAAAGAAGAAGAAGAAGATTTATTCCTTTTAACGGCTGCTTCTGTTTTTAATTCAACTAAAAACCCTACCAGAATTGGCTATTTAATTAGGATTCCCCTATTCCTTTCTCTCTGCCTATACTCCAATATCAGTCATTGATAGGGAAGGCAGTCTCTAGCCTGCAGTTCAAATGTCTGCTTGACCCCTTTCCATTCTGTTACCTTTCCCTTGCTAGTTATTTTCTAATATATTGGTTCATTTACCAGTTTTCTCCCATAAATTCCACCCCCCTCTTACCTATTCTCTATATCTCTAATTGCACTCATCCCTATCAGCAGGATCTCCTCTCTCCATTCCCATGTTGGCTTAGTTCTAAGAATACTTTCTGCTACTTTATGAATATAATATTCTGTACGGCTGCTATTATTCTTCAGGATCTGCACAGAAAATCATACTCTCTCCTTATTTCTTGAAGCTTCCCCCTGCTTTAATATGATTTCCTGGTAGTGGGCTTCCTGGCCTCCTGCAAGACCCAAAGCATGTTATCAGAAAAGAGGTGCTTAAAAGGGGTCAAACCCTATCACCCACAGCATCATTTGAAGAGTGGATAAGTCAGAATTTATCTCTGATACCTTGTCTTGTATAAGAAGGTCCTCCCAGTAATGTAACTTGTGGTGATTGCCCATGGCCAAGTAAAAAAGAAGGGGGAAGCAATGCTGTTTGGGCCAAAAGGGAGTCAATAGCAAGATTATGGCTGAGTCCTACCTGATCTTGTGCAAGGCGGGGGAAGGCATACAGAAACATCTCCTTACAAGAAAAAGACAGGGTGTCCACTCTCCAAGCCAGAGGACTTGGGACTCTGGAACAGAACAAAGAAAGTTGTCTGTTCAGAGGGGAAGCAAAAACATCTAGATGAGGAATACCCCACCAATGGACAATGCTCAGGAACACATCTCTGTAAAATATCCATTCGTAAGCTTGTGTGCTGGACTTGCTCAAACAGTCTACCACTAGCTTGTGCTCAGAGAATGTAGACAGCCTGAAGAGACACTTGATAATGGACAGTTAGATCTTCAGATCTGGGGAGCTAGTCTGCAAAGAAGATAGGACCTTGTACCCCTTTGCTTACTGACATACCACATCACTGGGGTATTGTCTGTGAAAATTTTGAGGGGCCTGGGATGAAACAGGAAATGAAAAGTCTGAAGACCTAGAAGCAGAACCCTTACCTGTTTTATACTGATGTGGTCCAATCTCGGATGAAGGGGCTGGATACCCTGAAACTTGATAAAGATGGAGGAGGCCCCCTCATCCCTTGTCTTAGGCATCTGTAAAGAGCTCTCGATTAAGGACTAGAGCTTGGAAGGGAAGCCCTGGGTTGAGGGGAAGTTGATGAATCCACCACTGAAGCTTGAGCTTGAAACTAGGAAAGAAGGAAGGGAAGTCTAAGGGGTGGTGATGTTGGATCCACACTGATGGCTTGAGGTACCACTGTAGCTTTCCATTCTGGACCCTGGCCAGAGGGAGCATGGGAATGTTTGAAACTATGAACCATTGGACTCTGAGAAAGTCCCTGGCCATTACTGAAGCTAGAAGAAGAAGAGACTGGAAGAAGACAGTAAGAGACAGGGCCCTGAGGGCAGACAGAGATGCCAGCATGGGGATTGTCTGAAGCCTGCAACCACGGAAAATATGATCCTGAGAAGGGGTCAGTGCTGATTTCTGGGAGTTTATGGTGAATCTCAGACTCTGCCACAGAGAAATAATAAACTGGAGATCCTGAAGCAGAGCACTGGGAGAAGAAACTTGAATGAGATCATCCAGATGAGGAAAGATCAGAACTCCTATCATCCTGCAAAAGGCAATGAAAGGAGTGAGGCATTTGGTGAATATCCTTAGGATAGTAAAGAGGCCAATAGGCAAAGCAGAGAATGGAAAATGCAAGGAAGAAGCAGAGAAACATAAACATTTCCTGAAAATGGGAAGGATGGGGATATGAAGATAGGCATCCTTGAGATCTAGAGAGACCAGAAAGGCCTGGGTGAGAAAAAGGGGAAAGGATTCTGAAGAAATATTTGAAAGGAAGGAATCATGAGAAAGGTGTTGAGCTGGGAAAGGTCCAGGATTGGTCACCAAGTGCCCTACTTAATGGGAGCCAAAAACATTCTAGAATAAAACCCCTTCCCTATCAGAGCAGGAGGAAAAGCTTGAATTGTGGCCTGGACCAATACAGCATTTAGCACCTCTTGGAAAGAGGAATTTGTTCTCATGGAAGCTTAGGGATTCTCAAAAAGGTAGGAAGGGATTTCCAAACCACGAAATATCCCTGGTGGATAATGAACAGAATATGAGTCTGCTGTGCACTTTAACCAATTTTGAAGAGACAAGGAAAAACATAAGGATAAGGGAAATTAGCCGAGTGAAAGGAGAAGCAAACTGCCAAATAGAACCCAGATTTTCTTGAAAAGCAGGTTTCTGGGAGGTAGGGGTTTGACTAGACCTGGCAGGGGGCACATGTCTAGAACCCTTTTTCCTTGAGTGGACAGCATGACTGCACAAAAGCAGACTTGGAGATGTAATTCCTCTGCAATTTAGGAATAGGAGAAACAAAAATATATGTTTCAACTTCTGCAAGGATTTACCCTTATCTTGGAAGACTTAAAAAATGTCATCAGCAGCACCAAAAAGATTTTTATTATCCAAAAAAGCATCCAACAGTTTGGTCTTAATGTCATCAAACAAAGCCTGAAGCCAAAGCCAAGAGTAACGCTTCATAACGGAACAAAAGGCCACATCCCTGGAAGAGGCATCACCTGCATTGTAGCAACATTTGATAGAGTGGAAAGCAACTTGAAATGTAGAGCCTGACAGGGAAAGGGCAGAAACCATCCCCTCAGAGTCAGGAAGGTCAGAAACTACTTGGAAAATCTAAGAAAGGAGTGCAAAAACATACCCGATCATATGAGTCTGGTAGTTGATGGCCAGAATGGATAAAGTGGTGGCAGTATAAAGCTTTTTGCCCAGCCTCTTCTTGGCCCTACCACCCTTATTTGTAGCACGCTACTTGGTAGAGGGCAACAGCTTAGGGGGCCTGTCAGAGGAGACAGACACTAACAGAAGGATAAGCAGAAAGACATTATAAAGAAATTTACATTCATCAGGCACCTTGTAAAGTCTATCAAGTTTTGTGGAAGAAGGGGGCTGAAAATCAGGAGACACAGAAGCTACTGTAAAGGTATCCAGGAGGGCAGCCAGAATAGGGGGAACAAGGTGATGGCTCAGGAAGATCCATGTGAAGGAGCTCATAATACTGTTTCTGAATATCAAAAACGTTAAGAGCAATTCCACTTAAGAAATTCCATTATGCAGGCAACAATATCCCAAAGGAGAGAGTTCCTCCAAAGGGGAATATGAACTAATAGAATCCTCTTCCTCTGAGCCATAGTCCACGGGGGAAGGGATTTGAAAACAGTAAGCCTGGGACTCTTCCATAGAATCCAGATCCTCATCTGAAGAGTCTAGTTCCCTGGGTTTTTAAGAGGAGTGGAAGAGCAGGGAGGGGCAGGCATAGACACCCCTTGAGGAGGCTTTAAAGACATTAAAGCATAACCCCCAAATAAAATCCTGCCATTCATGCTGGGGATCCTTAATTACAGGGGAAATATGCTTAGTTTTCTGCATCCACATAAAACACCCTTGGAGGGTCAGACCCCTTGATGACATTCAATAAGCATAGTAGTGTTCTCATCCATAGGCTCTGTGGAATTCCCCCTTAGTCCCTTGGATATAATCAGCCAAAGTTCCCCCCCAAAACTAAGAACAGACTTTTGTAATGCCTCTAAGTACATGCAAGAAGTCAAATCCACAGCAGCCTCTGACGGTGTCATGGTAGAGGATTCTGAGGCAACTACTAGACAATCCTCTGGGCTTTCACAAGCCTCAAGAAAGGTGTCTGGGGGAGGCTGGACAGCAGCCATATCAGGCCTAAGTTTTTTTGGTCTTTTTCTTAGCAGAAAGCTGACCCTGAGGATGGGAAGACTCCACCATAGCACCTTAAGACAACATCTTAAATCATTGGTTTTCAGGGTAAATAAATAATGCCTGGCGGGTAGAACACTGCCTATGGTGATGGTAAGTAGCCAAACAGAAAAGACACTGGGTGTGACAGTCTTTATGGGGAATCTACCTTCCACACTTACATTTTCCCTTTCTGGATGGCATGAATCTAACAGCACTAAATAAAAAAAGATAAGAAGACACCCCAACAGGGCACATATCTGAAACACAGCTTAGTAACCAGCACAGCAGAAAGGCACTCAGACCGATGTTCAATGATGGCGTTTGGATTGGTAGCAAAGAAGGTCTGAGCATGTGCGTCTGCATGTCACCTTTATGCCCTACACCTTGTGAAGGGAGCGTACGTGTGATTTAATTACTAAAGGATTTGGTATGCTTGCCAGACATTGGGCTATCCTTTGCAGGAGATCCCTTTGGTTATGAATACTCCAACAGTGATATGGAAGGACATCTTTCTGCTTGTTTTATGTATGTAAACCTTAACTGTGTAGCTCTAAAATATTCCTTCAAACCAGGTAATCCTAAACCACCTTGTTCTTATTGGAAAGATTAGCGTATTTCACTTGGTCCTTGCTCTTTTTCCCCTGCCATTATTAAAATAAACTGTTCACAACTTCTTTTCTGATCGAGCCATATATATAACTAAAGGAACTAAAAAAAAAAATTCACTGCTTTTATCTTGCTATTCATTTCCAAAAAAAACACTGCTACCAGTTTCTCAGTTTTTGTATTATCTTTTGTTTAGTCTCTTCCCATTTATCCTTAGCTGCCACAACAGAATCATTTTAATCCATTCTCCTAAATACTTTATTTTGTTGTCTCTCCATAGATATGGACATTACTGAACCAATTCATGTCAGGGTACCTAGTTTACAGCTATAGCCTTTGTTTTATCTTCATTCATTTTATATCCCAAAAAGATTTGAAACTGTCCCAAAATGTTCCACAACACCGAAATATCCTTTTCTTGTTTTAAAACTGCAAAATAATACTGGCTGCAAATAAAGCCAAATTTTCTTGATTACCATAGCAATTAAATCCTCGAATTTCTGAGTCCTTTATTTTCTTTGCCAGTGGCTATAAATATATAACCTAAATAAAGTGGAAAGAGGACATTACTGCCTGGGTCCAGTGTTCAGACACAACTTATCAGAGAGGAACCCATTCACTTTATTTTTCATCTCAGATCCATCATATATCCTTCTAATCAGCTTTATTATTTTATCAAGGAATGGAAATGCTTCCATTGTCCGACTCATAAAATCCCAGCTTACTTTGTTGAATGCTTTATCTCCATCAAGACTCACCATCAACAGTAGTATCTTCTTACATTCTGCTTCCCTCTGGAACATCATTTCTATTAATGTTGTCAAATATTTGTCTCCCCTCCACAAAACCGCACTGATCCTTATCTATCAATTCTGACAACACCTTTGCCATCTTTTAGCTATTAAAGACATAAACACTTTATAATCATGGTTTAAAACTGAAATGGGTCAATATGAAGCTGGGTCTTTAGGTATTACAGCCACCACAGCTATCTTCCCTGATGTTGATGCTTCCCCTCCTTTTAAAATCCTGTTAAGGAAAACTTTCCAGATCCTTATCACTTTCTTCCCTCCTATCTTCCAAGCTTCCACAGGAATTCCATCTATTCACAGACAACTTCCTACAGATTGATTACACATAATTATTTTTTATCTAATTTCCTCCTCTCTTAACTGTTTATTGTTGAGTCTCATCTACCTCCAACCTTGGCATACTTAAAAGGAAAACTCCATCTTCTCATATAGTTTAACTCAACTCTTAGGTTGCTTTTATCCCTACAATACGGTCCCAATATTGCATTGGTACCAGAAACCTGTTGTACTTTATAAAACTTTAATGTCCTTGCCTTCGAATCAAAGGAATGGAACGGCCACCCACTTTTTTTAAGCTTAACTTCTCATATAATTTTCAGAGGAAATAGTCTACGCCTGCATGATATACCACAGACACAGAGAAATCTGTAGTCTGGTAATGCTGACAACCTTATATGGTAATTAATCCTGCTGATGTCAGGAGCTCAGCAGCTGCTGTAAAAAAGACAGACATGTGTGAGACTATTTCCATCATCTTTATTGCAAAGAGGAAGAGAACTTACAGTAATTCACAGCTGCTTCCAATGTAGCCATGCCTTTCATAGCAAAATAGAGCAATTAGATCAGTCAGTGGTTCCAAGGCAGTTGTCACCTCTTTCAACAAATTTACATAAGCAACATCACGTAATGAAAAGCTAAGCTTTAAAGTTTAAATGCTTGTTTATACTACTTTACATTTTAAGATGACTTAAATGTAGTATCAAAGATGTCTGTTGCATCTAGGGAAAGTCAGAAAATATTTTTTTCTTGCAATTCTTGTAAAATATCAAAACATTTACCATTTTCCTGTCCTCCCACTACAATAGAACAAAACTGCCCAAATCAGGATTTCTCTGCAGGAAGCAAGACAGGTGCTAACCCTATCAACTAAGTGCACTGATATTGTTTATAAGAAGGTCTTTTATGCTTTTGTGTGACATCCTTCCAGAAGAGGATGCATATCTGGTGCACATCTCCTAGGGAAGAGACAGAGTCCACTGACAGTGCATGAGCATTTTCTAGTCAACAAAGAAATTTAACAATGGTGGGCAAACAAGATATATGGCTGCATTTCCTTTTGATCACATATGCTACGTGCCTTTTCATTAATACATTAGTAAAGGGAAATCTGAAGTACTTTACCTATCTATCTATATAAATGAATGAATGAATGAAAATTAAAAAAAAAATCTTTCCACTGTTGACACTGGGGAGCAAACTTACTTTCAAATCCTTTCTTTTCCAGAAACAGCCGTCACTTACATATGAAGCTACATGAATCCCTCAGAGCAGTGACAGTTTTGACAACTGATGGAAAAGTGTGTGAAGAGGAGACCATCAATTCATCTTGGACTACAAATAGATACTTTAAACAAAGGCCTGAAATTTAGTTACTTTTGGGTTACAACTGCATAACTCCTTAGAATACTGTACAGCAAACCCTGGGACATATACAAATGAGGGCCATTCAAGAAATAAAACAAGCATTCATGTCACAGAAGGGATAAGATAACAGTGACTGACACTAATCCCCTTAAATGTCAATGACATGGGAATACACAATTACTTCTTATGTCTAGCATGATTCATTTAAAGGAGACAACGTGGATTATGGGAAAGAGAAAGGCTTGAAGAAAAACAAGATTACATGTATTATGTCAAGCCCCTTTGGCAGCCATTTTGCAGAAATCATTAAAAGTCTATAAGAAGCAGTCAGTCATAGTGTTAAAATAGCTCAGAGAACAAAGAGCGAAAAAAAACAGATTTCTGTAATTCTAAGGTGGAGTTTTCTTTAAGTCTTCCATAAATATTTCCATTTGTGCTCTTTCTTAATTTCTACATTTCTCTGCTTTATATACATTTTTTAAAAAAATTGAAATATATCTAATACGACTACAGGATCTCTGGTTATTTTTCTTGTTATAGGCTCAGTAAGCTTGCTTGGCAACAACCTTTTCTATTTTCTATTGCCTAAATCATTGTGTTAAAAGTTTTTTTGATCTGGAGTTATCAAGAAACAGTTGCTTAACAGCAGTCCTCCTAAACTCATGCATATTATCCAGATACTCCCTTATTTTATCTTTAGCACTCTGCAGTTACATATTCTTCTGTGACATTCCCCTTATTCTGCAATGCTTTAACTTTGGTTGGCACCCATAAATAATTCTTCTTACTTAACATTCTCTTCTTTTATTTCTACCCTGTTTTCAAACTCCACTTTTGTTTTATCCTATTCATTAGCTACAATTTCTGAAGAAAATCCTATCTTCCCAAATAACTCTTGAATAATTGCTACTGCCATTCCTTAAATTCCTCTCTTTTTATCAAGTAGGTGAAGTGCCAGTGTCCAATTTTTACTTTATTACCCTACATCTTTATCTTAGTTGATATTGGCGCATGATCTGAAATAGCTATTGGATGTGTGGAAGTTTTCAATTAAATGCACATGTTCCTGTGAAATATAATTTCTGTCTAGTCTAGCACAGTTATAGCACCTTGGGAAATAATATGTAAATTCTCTCTGAGTTCCTACTAAAGAATTCATGTCTTCCATACCAAATATTTTCATAAATTTCTTCAGAAATCTACCCTCTTTTGTTACATTTTCCCTTCTAGGTCCCCCAGATACATCCTCACTGTTGCAAATCATGTTCCAGTCCCACCTATAACTAATATTCTCTACTGAAAGCTTATTATTTCTCCCAGAATTTTCTTAAGTCCCATAATAGCAGTTTTAGGCAGAATATAAACAGTAAGCCCCTTACTAGCACAAATCTACCATCATCATTTTTTGAGGATAACCATCCTGAAATCCTTTATCAAATTCACATGCTCACTTCTTTCAATTATGTCTTCTGTAGAATTGTTATTTGCACTCTGAATTTCTTAATATACTTTACTACTCTTACTTTTTTATTTATACCTTTGAGGCTATCCCAGTTCCATAACATGCATAGTGTAGCCGTTATGATAAGAAGTTATTATAACTACCTATTATGTACTTCAGCTTTTTAAATGTGCATTTCCAGCTTTTGTGTTATATGCACTCACTAATTTGTGGCAGGTTGATCCTTTATACAGTTGTTTCTTGTCATCTCAATTTGAACCTATGTCACATTTTACAAAACTTTCTGTTTTAATGAAAAACCTCAAAATCACCCCGAGAATAACCCATAACCTAATAACTTAAATCAAACACACAAAACTATGTACAGCTTCAAATGATTAAGTTTAACCTTCATAATATGGACAAGTATTCCACATCGACTGCAGCACCTATAGACATTACCTAACCTAAAATTAAGGTTATCCATGCTAAAGTGCATGTTACAGCCTGTGCTCCTACTTACACTAATTGCTGTCTGTTATTGTCTTATCTTCATTCCCTATAAGATGTGAAAACTGGCTTATATGCTTTCAGAAAACATTAACTTTTAACCTAAGTGCACCAGTTATCTTTAAATAAATCCAAATTATACACTGTTATAGTAAATGCTATGAGGTGTTTAGGTACCAGAAAACTGCTATCCCTTATTTGCTTTCAATAATTTCATACATTATTATTGTACTAAGCTGCTTGCCTTTGTACGTTTAAATTTTCTCTGCAAACATGTCCACAGCACTCTGGACCTGTAGTCAGCTTGCCTCCATGGAAACATAAGAACAGAATATACAGCTGCCCCCAGCTGCAGACTCACAATGAATCCTTAATTTGCTAAAGGAAAACTTTTTATTACATTTAGTATTCATTTATTTTTATAACACACTGTTACACAAGAAGCTTGTTATTAGATTAAACCAAGGGCATTAATTCAGACATTCACCCCCTATGCAAAAGGGAAAACATCTCAACTCTACATGTATTATAATCAATGCACTTTTATACCCTCATCCCAACAGTCCAAGATTACAGGATATGAACTTGAACATGCTTTTGTAATGTCTTTCTTCTCTTTTTACATTGTAATGTCTACATTTCTTACAACTAAAAAAGAAAAAAGTAATTGCTTACTTTAGAAAATTTATCACATAATTACTGAAATCAGTTCACTATACAACATTCAATTTATATCATGAAATGTTTTCCTTAATTACTTTTCCCCCCTTTTCCTTTTAGTGAGCTTCCTGACACTGATAATATGAAGTGGACCATATGCCTTTTAGTCCCCCATAAGTTTAACAAAGTCAACAAAAGTCCAATCTTTCTCAGCCAAAACTTGGAAGGAATGTAGTTTAATTAATAAAAAGTTTTAATAGGTTTCTTATGCTTTATAAGGGAAATGATGTGTTTAGAGGGTATCTGATGAAGTTCTGCAATTTGAAATAAAGGAACGAAAGCACTTATCACTTATATGCTGTGTTTGTGGTGTCTCTTTCAATTACGACTACACTTTTTTTCTTCTTTGTGTTTGGTTTTCCAGTTTTACTGATTATTACTCTAGTCCCCAGTATATTAGTAACTTGTGTCACCTGGTATCAGTATCAGATTATAGGGTATCATGCAGTCAGAATGAAATTAATAAATACTTTTGATGAGTTACTGAATCTATGTATTGCAACAAACTGCATGGAAAATCTTGTTTTAACATACTCCACAGTGTCCAAATTTCAAATTTTTACTTTTTTAAACATAACTGAAAAAAGTGGTCTTTCTTGCAACATTAGTGTGTTCTGTACAACTCCCAGTTCACTACAACTACCACTGTGATAAACATGAGCTGATTTGGCCTAGTGGTGTTTTGCTCTGACTGTACTTCAGAAGGTCCTAGGTTCAATACCTGGCAGTGTTGTCATTTGGATGGTCCAGTGGTAGCATTGAAGCCTTACAGCAAGAGGTTGTCCGGTTCAATTCTCGGCTGGAGTGCTTTCTGTGTGGAGTCTGCATGTCCTCCCTGCATTTGTGTGGGTTTTCGCCAGGTACTCTGTTTTCCTCCCATATTAGAAAGACATGCATCTGGAGCATTTGGGCCTCTGCTGAAAATTGGCTTCATTCCAAGTTTGACTTTCCCAGTTAACAAATGTTAAATAAATAAATAAAATTATGCTAAAAAATACCTTAGACCTTTACATACTTTTACTTACCTACATGAAAATTACTACACTGTTGCATCATGGCATTTACTCCCCCATCACCATGCATTTTTGTTCTCCTAAGACAGCTTCAGGGAGAAAAAAGACAATATTAATAAGTTGGTTACTTATTGTGCAGGTAACCATTAAGGTTATCCTTCTGCTCTATTGCATTCTTCTGCTCCACACCCCCTTGTCGGACTTTATCGTTTTCTTTTGAAAGTTGCAACAATGCCTTTGGGGGAATATTGTACCCTGCACATGAAAAAATATATACATGTATTTAGTTTGTTTTATTGACCAGGCAGTTCAACCGGGTAAAGCCCATTTTAATGGAGAACAAAAAGGCAAAAAATGCCACAAATTGAAACATATTAACAAGTTAACATACACATATTTATCAGTATAAATTCTGAGCATTACAACAGACAGTCACAGTAAACATTAAGCACAACACTGGCACTAGAGAGTAGGCAAAGAGAAACATGCACATTACTAATCATTAAAAAGCAGTGGTAGACCAACACCAAAGGAGCTTAGGAAATAGCACAGAACAAAAGAAACATTTCACAGGACTATGCAAATTTATCATTCAACTATGAGAAGGGAATCAAGGCAGACAGATGGCATGATCGGAGTTAAAGCACAGGGATGATGGGAAAGGAGCATTAATTGGAGAAACCAGAAAGAGAGAAAATGCAGCAGTATCAGGTAATTTATAGGACAAGAAAGGGGAACTAGAATGGGAGACAGCGAATACCGAGGTAGGAATAGCACCGTGTTAGTATGGTGAATGAAAGGCAGAGAATACTGAGGTAGGAATAGCACCGTGTTAGTATGGTGAATGAAAGGCAGAGAATACTGAGGTAGGAATAGCACCGTGTTAGTATGGTGAATGAAAGGCAGAGAATACTGAGGTAGGAATAGCACCGTGTTAGTATGGTGAATGAAAGGCAGAGAATACTGAGGTAGGAATAGCACCGTGTTAGTATGGTGAATGAAAGGCAGAGAATACTGAGGTAGGAATAGCACCGTGTTAGTATGGTGAATGAAAGGCAGAGAATACTGAGGTAGGAATAGCACCGTGTTAGTATGGTGAATGAAAGGCAGAGAATACTGAGGTAGGAATAGCACCGTGTTAGTATGGTTGCAACGCAGACGGAGTTTAATGGGAAAGAGAAGTCAGTCAAAAGGCCAAAGGAACAAAACAGGAGTGACAGGTCAAGAAAATAACAGGGGAAGGTAGACATTATGATGTGTTTAATACATGAAAACATCAGATGGGTAAAAATGTGCTACAGGCATAGCTACAATTAGGCAAGAAGAAGGAGTGCACCTAAAGTGTAAAAGGAATGAAGTAAGGAGTACAAATGTGAATGTCACAGGAAAAAGAAATTTAAGACTATTCAAGATGTAACAGAAAGAGGTAAAACCACATGGACATGACTTATGGAGCTAAAGTGTTTTTCAAATAGCTTCTTGAATTATGTCAGTGTTGGGCCCACACTCAGGGGTGAAATGTTTTACAGTTTTGATCACTAAAAGAAATAAATGTAATCACACTGCATACACTGACAGCCGAGAGGGATCGAAGTGATACAAGCATAAACAGAAAGATGAACTGTTAAATGCACCAAGGGAGCAGAAATTGTTAAATGTTTAACAATTTAAAAGGTTAAGAAAGGTGGGTTTTATTGAGTGCTAGCACCACTACATAATGCCAAATGATGCAGCAATGGGTTTGAAATGAGGAGTTTAACACATTTTACAATTTCATGGTAGGCAGTTTGAAGCTTTATGAAACTAGAATGTGATAAGAAGGTAAATGTATAGTAAACACATTATTTGTATTATATGACCACTTTAGATGTATACGGACAAGCAAACAGATAGTTCTCTCTAATGTTAGAATGTGCTTCATGTCTGTAATTAGTACTCTGCTCAAACATGTTACATTGAAATAATTAGAATGCACTGCACTTGAAAATGGCAAAAAAGTATGAAGTTATAAAACACAAAAAAGTATTTATTTGATTTTTGTTGGTTTTATTTCATATATCCACTCTAAATATTCAGAAAATGCAGTTGTATTAGGTTCATAGGTTCATACTAGGCTATCTGCCCTAGGGCATTTATAAGCCTAGCCAGAGTGTGTTTGGCTTTCACCACCCATTTTAAATTAATTTTGCCATGCCCTTTTTCGAGGTTAGTATACCGTGCCTCTGTTAACAGTGACACAGAAGTGATACCCAGGGTAAACCTACGATCCCCATTCCACTCATCAAGATTCCTCTTGAAGAGAGTCATTGAGGGACTATGCCTAACCTGGACTGGGATTTTATTCCAGAGTGAAGGGAGCCTCTGGGTTATGAATCTGTCCCTCCAGCATGTCCTATTTATTTCAGTGCTGAGGTTCAAGTCTCTCGAGCGTGTAGCTCAATGGGATTTGGCTTTTCTGAGGTGCAGCATGTCCATTAATTCCGGGTTGGACATGGCTTTATACGTCAGGCACAGATCACCTCTGAGCAGGCGGTATGCCACTGAGTAGAGCTGGAGTTTCTTTAACCGGGCAGCATATGGCATATGTTTGAGCCCTTTGATCCTCTTGGTGAGGTACTTCTGGGGTCTTTCCAGTTGCTGCAGATGTCTGGTAAGGTACATCCCAAAAGGGGCATTGTACTCAATTATGGGCCTGATGAGGGATGAGTAAAGAGGCACGATGACCTCCCCTGATCTAGACGTGAATCCCTTCATGATTAGGTGGGCTATATAAAATGTTTTTCTAACCACTTTGGCCACGTGGTTTTCAAATGAGAGATTGCTATCAACTTGGTTCCCCAGGTCTCTAATTACTTCTTCCGTACTTAATGGATTACCACCTATGTGGTAATTTGTGCCAAAGGGGATGACTATACACTTTTTGGCATTTAGCTTGAAGCCATGGCTCTGGCACCAGTTGTCTGTTTATATGAGGCCCTTTTGTAGGATGCTTGTGTCGGCTGGAGAGTCGATTATGCCGCCTAGTTTGCAGTCATCTGCGAACTTGGTCAGCCACAGTCCTTCCGTGTTGGCCTGTACCTCCGAGAAATATCTACCGAACAAGAGAGGTCCCAGGACTGAGCCTTGTGGGACGCCACTTGTAACTGGTTTGGAGTCTGACATGGCTCCAGCAATTCTAACCATGTGGGTTCTGTCCTTGAGCCAGTTTGCAACCCATCTAATGACATAGGGGTTTATATTTAAGCTGGTGAGCTTATCTATAATGCCCGAGTGAGGTATTGTTTGTCCTGTTTGTTGCATTTACCTGTTGAAGCTACACATTTACCATAATTATATATATATATATATATATATATATATATATATATATATATATATATATATAAATTAACCTTGGTCAAAAATGATTTCGGGTAGCCCACTTCACTGAAAGCTCATTTGACTGAAAGCACATTTGGTTGACTTATATTTAGTTGAAAATGAAATATAGCCCCTGCTTCACTGCAGTGCGACCCTGGAGTGAGAATAATAAGTAAGGGGGGGCACAGCCCCCCATATTGGGGGGGTGGGGGTGTAACCCCCCACATTTAGCAAATATAGTTTTTACAGAACACACACATATATACATATATATATATATATATATATATATATATATATATATATATATATATATCTCAATGTATTTTTAATGGTTGCACCTTTATATAACAGTGAATACACTACAATTATGTGGGGGGGATACACCCCCCACACCCCCTCTTACTTATTATTCTCACTCCAGGGTCGCACTGCAGTGGGGCAGGGGCTATATTTTATTTTCAACCAAATGCAATTCGACCAAATGTGGTTTCAGTCAAATGTGCTTTCAGTGAAGTGGACTGCCTGAAATCATTTTTGACCAAGTGTAATTCGACCAAATGCAGTAGATTCATATATATATATATATATATATATATATATATATATATATATATATATATATATATATGGGTTCCCTTCATATAGTCGACTTACCATTTTGTCGACTTTCATATCATCGAGAAGGCAATGTCAAAAGTTTAAAAACACAAAAAGCCGGAACATCTTATTTTCTCTCTGGGTAAGTAACGACTTGGTCACCATGGTGAACTTTGCCCTTTTCTTCACTGTTGTGCAATCTCAGAGTGGGTATATCTAGTTGAGGGGGCGTGTGGGAGCACACAGCCCCTAACAAGGCAGGGTTTTGGAGGCAACGCCCCCCACTTTGGCGGGTTTAATTTTGTTACATTTCTGTTTTATTTGTTGATGGCCAAATGGTTACTTACCCGGAGAGAAAATACGATGTTCCGGGTGTTCGTGTTTTTAAACTTTTGACATTGTCATCTCGATGATATGAAAGGGGACAAAATGGTAAACTGACTATATGCAGTAGATCCATATGCTGAGGTTGCTTTATTGGTGCTGTCCTCACTTTTGGGATATCCTACTTGTAGGTAGCCCACAGCTGGCTAGTCTTCCAGAACGCAACCCTCCCCCACAGCTCAGGCCGATGTCATTTTTCTGCTGTGAGGACATCACTAGTATAAAGGGTACATTGGCTGGTGCTATCTTCAACTCCTGCCTTGCCAGTTTCAGGGGTGAAGCCCCCAGTCCCAGATTATGGTGGGCCAGACAGAACCTCAATCACATGCTTGGACTTTCCCCAAGAGGCTAACAAAACAAGATACAAGGGACTGCTAAGTTAGAAAACAAGGTGGGGGAAGAGAAGGATGCCACCCCAAACCCTGAGTAATGCTAGAAAAAGAAAGCAGAAAAGGGGGACGGAGGAAGGAAACTTGGACTGTAAAAATGAAACTACTTAAACATCTGCATTTATGGTAAGTTCCTAATACAGCTGTACTATGTTCATCACAGTATTCACTGCTGCTGTTCTCACTTTTGGGAAAATTCCCAAAGCAGTGATAATGATGGTGGTGGATGAGCAATTTGGAAATAAGACCTTGTGGAATAGCTGATGCAAATCTTGCCCTAGCTCTAGATGCATCCATCAAGATGCAAAGCTCTGAAGAAAAAGTGTTCATAGAGGACCAAATAGCTAGTTAACAATAGTCTGGGTGGAGACTGGTATAAGGAAGGCTGTAGGGGCAGCAGTGGCTCATGTTGAATGCACTAGAATGTGGCTTCGGACTGGGTTTCTATGGTGTTGATAAAATGTAATTCAGTGTCCCAGCCACTTAGAAAGGCTTTATTAACAGACCTACCTACTCCCTTTTGCAAAGGAGACAAATAGCTGATTAGTTTTCCACAATCCTTTGGTTCCATGTAATTAAAACTATAATCCTTGCTGTCTATACTCATCAAGTAATACTGGGTCCTTTCACCTGAAATTTGTGGCTCAGAGAAAAAGAATGCAAGATGAGTAGTGTGGATTAAGGTCAGTTGATTAACTACTTTAAGCAGAAGGGAAGGACTGGTTCAAAATACTACCCTATCTAGATGGACCATCACAAAGGGGTCTTTGCACATCATAACTTGCAAGTCTGAAACATGTTTGCATGGATTACTACCACTAAGAACAGTCTTCCAAGCTATGAACTGAATACAAGAGTCTGCTGCTTCAAAAGGGGGCAAAGTCATCTTTTCCAGCACAGATTCAAGGTTCCATGGTAAAGTTGTGGCCTAAAGTGGATAACCCCTGTCAGAAATGGTTTAACTGAATGCTGGTGTATAAAGAGGTTTCCAAAGGTAGACTGGCTGAAATAGCAGAGGCACGTATTTTAACAGATATGTAAAGCTAAATCAGATTTGTAAGGGCATGACAAGTATTTCAGGATCAATATCACTTTAGTCTTTCTTGGACCAAAGTCCCTGGACTGGCACCGGAAGGAGAACCTTTTCCACTTTACCATATATGACATTTTGTGGTGAGTTTCTTATCTTCCTTCATAATGTTTACCATGTTCTTTTAAAATCTGTACCTTGTTGGGGTCAGTAAAAGATCATCCAGGCTGTCAGCCTCAGTGTGGCCAGGTTGGGGTACAACAGACACCCTTTGTTCTGCATTAGAAGATCCACTCACTAAGTTGTAATGGAGTGGGAAAGGACTGTCATGCTAGGAACTTACCATGATTACAGATGTTCAAGCATATTTATTGCTGCAGTTTTGACTCTTGGAATTTCCTGCTAGCAGAAGCCATAGGCCGGCCCAAATATCAGAGATCCCATGACCTGGTGGGCACCCCACCCCCCCCACCATCAGGACTTCAGTGGTGTAAATAGCAATCAACTCATGTCAGCTTCAGGATTTCTTTCTACAGACTACAAGCATGGTCTTCAAAGGTCCAGAGCAAGACCTGTCTTAATCTGACCCAGACTTGTGTTGCATGGTGAAAGGTAAACAGGGTACTCACCCCAACCTTAGGGGAAAAGATGAGAAACTGGGGCTAGGCAGACAAAGACTAGAGATTAAACAGACAAACAGACAGAGACAGGCAGAGAGAGTGAGAGACAGACAGAGAGAAACAGACAGACTGCGGGAACACCCAAGACCTTTCTTTTCTTGGAATAAGTATAAGCCTTGAATAATACACTGTCCTTTTTTTCTGGTAACAATGCTATGAAGCAATGCAGTAAAATAATTTCTACCTGTAGATGAATAAGATGTCTTCATTATTTGTGCACTAGGAGAACACCTTTGAATCTGTAAATCTTTTGAAACCACAGGGTGTAACCTGATGTTGTTACCTTTAAACCCCACTTGTCTTGGGTAATTTCCTCTCATTGTTTTGTGAATAGAGAATTTTCCACCAATTGTTTCAGTGGGAGGAGTGATGGAGGAAGGGTTGGGGTGATGTTTCTTGGGGGATGGTGCTGTGTCCAGTCATAGTTGCTTTCTGCTGGGGTTTTGGATTTGAGACCCCCTTCCCATGTCTGCTTCTGAAGTCAGTTTTACTCTTTTTTGTAAACTGCCCTTTTTCCCTTTCTGCAGCTTTCTTTTGTTCTGGTTATGAGGGGAAAGTCAAGCTTTGCAGGGGTAGTTTCTAATGTATCATGGGGAATGGAAAAGTTCTTTAATGGACTGCATAGATTTCCCTTTTTCCTATCATCTTTTAAACACTTTTTTTCACAGGGGTCCAAAGAGAAGCTCCTTATCCATAGCAGCATCCAGGAGTTCTACTTTAACATGCAGGAGGAGGAGGAGTTGGCCCCTGGATGATTTGGCCCCTTAGGTATACATGTCTCCTGACTACAAACCATGTAGCAGCTGCTCTGCATGATGTATCAACAGAATCATCTGAATCATAGCCACACATTATGAAATAATTAAGCTACCTGTGAACTAAGGTTGCATAAGTCCGTCAATGCCATTTTAAGGCTTCTGTCCTTGGTGTCTTAAGCCTTTCGCTTTCAACTGCTCATGAACGGTGTCTTGGTATTTGAGCATGTGCAAAACTGGCAGTTAAAAGCCATAATAACAATGGCAGCTGAGAAGGAATATTTCTTATCAAATCAGTCTCTCCCTGTCATTTGGCAAGGGGCTCCTGGAAGCAGCCCAACTAGATGCCTTACTGGAATCTATTGACACCACAGCTGGAACCAAAACAGCATTCTTATACAAATGCTTATAGAACTCAAGGACCTTACAGAAGTTGGGCATCCTAGGTTCAGGGAGTTGGAAGTCAAGCTGTAAGGATGTATCATGGAGCACATCATCCAGGACTTCATGAACTGGAGGGATAGTCAGTAGTCTGGGTTTAGGAAGACCAGAAATTGCCTGTATCTGATCTAGGCAAAAGGGAATCTTCAGATTCTGAATCAGTGATGAAGCAGAGGGCAGACAATCTACATATGACAGTTCTTCCGTCTCATAATCTAAGGAATCCAAGTCCTTCTGTGGAAAGTGTCCCTTTTTCCAGGGGAAGGGTCTTTCTCAGGAGATGGTTGTCTTGATTTTCATGACATTCATGAAACTCCAAGCCAGTCTAAAAGAATCCTATGAGAAGATTGGAGTACAAGAGTTTCAAGTCCCAGACAGTATATAACAGAGCAAATTGACCTCAGAACATTTCTACTTATGAAACTTGGACCCATCTCTGAGACTGGGGTGAGAGTTGAAGGTCTCATGCTGCTGGCATATGTCCACAACCTGACTCCAATCCATTTCAATTTCTTCTCAAACTATAATGTGAGAGATGCCACACTCACCCTTGCTAACTGAACTCATACATTGGATGCCAGTGCCTGTGAAGCAGCCAATGACAATGCAGTTTCAACTCCAGAGGAATTTCTCAAGGCTGATGGCGTGGTGGCCTTCTGAGGGGCTGTGCCAGAGGCCTCTGTCACACTTGATTGAGACATGGGAACTGGGAAGGTATCTTAGACTTCTTAATCTTGAGCTTAGAAGGGCTGTTCAACATGGAAACTGTACAGTTGGCTTTCTGAATGCTTTTCTGCTTTGTACAATTCTCTTTTTTTCTTAGCCAGCTCAAAGGAGGGACTGGCAGATACCATTTTGCACCTATACCAACCATAGGATCTTTACTGCAAAAACCTTTAAGACTTAGCCCTATGTTTTATAATCTTAGAATTTAATTAAGCACAGCAGAGGGCAGTTGAGGATGTTGTGCTCTTGATCTAGGCAGAAAAGACAAAATAAATGAAAATCTCTGTGTAGAAATTATTTGCAACATTTACAGCAAGCGTTTCCTTTCTCTAGCATTTACAATATAAGCCTTCGGAAAAAAATGCCCACTAGGGTACTTACCTGGAAATTTGGTTTCAAGTTGACCTAAAGGACTGAAGAGTCAGACAAACTAGATGTTCATTGAATATCTACAGAAGAAATGAAGATGGTAACAACAGACTACCCCTTACACCACCAACATCCTGACATTGGATGGGGTGTGTTTTTGACATGCCATGGGGAAGCTCAGATCTCTCTGGTATTCTAGGACAGCCTCATGCACTAAGGCCAGGTAATTTCAAGAGTCAGTACTGCAACAATAAACTATGAATAACATCCACTAATGTCTCATCCAAAGAGGAGATAAAAAGATAAATGTGGCTTCTTTTCATCAATTTTTGTACTTTAGAGATCAAGGGTATGGAAGGAAAAGTGTACAGAAAGAAATGTACCCAAGCAAACCTTGCAGTAACAGTGGCTCTAGACACAGTACCTGCACAGCCATACACACTCTTCAAAGCATGTTTAGATAACTGAGAAAGGGTAGCAATAAGCTGGTTCCTCAAAAGAGCTTTCTTCTCTGTACGAAGACTGCAAACTAATTTCCTCAGACTTTCCATTAAGGCAGCATAAATTTCCACATGTATAACCTGCTAATTCAGAATCTGAAAGCTAAACTGGAAGATGAAAACATTTTCTTACCTATCCAGTCTAACACTATGCACTCCTTATCACAAGGAGAAGAGCTGGTATTTAGCATCAGTCTTTTGCCAGTATGAGGCACAGTAAAAATGGCAGCTTGGTCTGACCTTGAGAAGAAAAGAGGTGACTTACACAGCCATCCATCTCTAAAAAAACCTGAATATCCGGATGAGTGCAGGCATCCTTGAGGGGTGGAAATAAAGGAGAGGTGGGAGAGGAATGAGGTATACCCATTTGTAACACATCATAATAACCTCCTCAGTTCAAGGGGAACATCTATGTCTTCTCATAAAAAGGGAGGTTAAGAATTAGTTTTCCTCAAAGAATTGGACTTGAGGAAACTGTCAGACAACTCATCCTATCTCTGTCAAAACCAGAATCATCGGACCCTGTTTCCACTGGAATACTTCTTTTTTACATGGAATGCCCATCTGTAAAAGCTACTGCCTGTAATGCCTGTCTAGCTAAGGTAAGGAATTCATCTTTTGTAATAGTAATAACTTCATCAGAGTAACAATGTTTAACTTTTTTCTTCTTAATAGGAATGCCTGCAGAAGAAGACAGACTTGAGGTAGGGCTGTTTGACTGGCCTAATGGTCTCTTGTCCCAGTTACCCTGATAGTAATCTCCCAAAATGTCCCCAGGCTTAGAGAAGATGGTTGTCCCATGCCTGTAATGGGCAATGAACAGCCAAATAGGACATGGCTGACCCCTGGTTCTTGTTGGCTGAAAGGACTACAACAGAGAAAGCTAGAGAGCAGAGTACTCTGAAGAACAATTAACATTCACAGCAGGTTCATTCAGAATCAGCTGACGAACAGACTGAGTCCATGACAATGGCAAGGACTTCTTTACAAGTGATTTTTTTTCTAGGTACTCCACGAGAAGAAACAGCCAGACTTGTTTGAGTATCCATGCTGAAACTAAGAAGCACCAAAAGCAGTAAGCAATGACAAACGGAGTCAACTGAAAGGTAAGTTGTTATAGAGTGTTCAGGAGCAACACTAGTCCCTTATGTTATAATAAATAATTGTAGAATAAAGTTTCCCTGTCGGTACTGCTCAAGCATTACAGGTAGGTCATCATGTAGTAAGCAAAAGTATAAACCTGACAATTTCCTGCCTATATCTCCGTAAACTTTTCTGTCCCACAAAATTCAAAGTTTACACAAGCAGTACACACTTTATTTCACTAAAGTAACCCCAAATACTGTCAAACTCTCTAAATCCCAATTAGCAGACCTTGACAGCAAGCTTCTGATACTGTAAAAAATACCGGATTTCTAAAAGGGAAAATATGGCTATTTGTCAAAGAAAAGATAAACTTCTAAATTTTCTTAAGGGCAACAATTTCTTAGTGGAGGGGTTCCCCAATGGGAACTAACCTGCCAGAAATAAAGCTTTATGTTGATTGCTGCTCCTGAGAAGTCTAAGAGATGCTTCTTCTCAAGGCAGCAAGAAAGGACTGAAGAAAACTTCACTCCGACTGGCTAATGGGAAGTCAGCAATTAGTAGTCAGAGTGAAGGAGTGTGGGGAGTGCAGAGTCTTGAAGCTGGCCAATTGTTGTTTTTAGGTTGGGAAACAACATATACAGGCTAAGGGCTACTGCAGCTTTGGGAATAATGAACATTAATATGTTAATTCGCCCTCAACTGAGTGTTGCTCTTGAAATAACATATTCTATACCAAATACTTTCACTGACTTCCTCTAGTTCTATTTTCCCTTCTATGTCTTGTTGTTTTCCAAAGCACCTGTTTTAAGTTCAGTTTAGGAATTAATTCAGAGCACTTTTTAAGGCATGCATTACTTTGCACTGCAGCACCGAAAAGTTAATATTGATTAACACCATGTTGCTAAGGCCTGGAACTCCTTACCTGTATCCATCAGGTCAATACCCACCCTCCCATCCTTCAAAACCATTCTAAAGGACTTTTTAGCCAAATTCTGGTTCTGTTCTTGCTCAACAACATGATAAGCTATATCCCTAAATATGAACAAGTACCTATTTATACCTTACACCTCCTTACCCTGCCTTCTTCACTCATTTTCTTACTTTCTGTCAATTTCTCTCCCCTGGCTTTTTCTATAAATATATCATAAACCTGCTTTTCTCTTACTTTGTATTGCAATTCCTGTTTCTGTCATAACAACGTATCTTTAATTTCTCTATAAACTAGCTAAAATTTCTCTAAGTATTAAATAATTGTCATTTAACTTGCATCTATTCATAACCAATATTTGCATATTGTGTCTAGTTATGTATAATTATTTAAACTATATTTTTTGTATTTTTTAATGATCATAAAATTAGTGTTCTTAAAATATTTTGTAATACTTTGAAGCTTTTCTCCCCCAGCCTCCAATGAAAATGGGCTCCTACCCAGTCGGACTTTCTTGGTAATCAAATGTCAATAAATAAATAGAACTAGAAATATTTTTTTTAAGAACGGAGTCTTAATTTTTATTAATTTCTCCCATTAATAATGAGAGATTTTATAGTTAAAGTTTTTATAATGTGATTTCTCATATCAAATCAAACTTAAATATTCTTTCTGCAAACTGCTGTACCCCATTATACTTTATAAGGCTTTTAAATCACTAGTGAAAGCCTCCAAAGCCAATTATGAATCAAAACTAGCCAAAAGGGAAACCACAAAGCCTTCTTCAGTTACTTCAAGGAACCTCCATGGCAAAGCCCAGGTTTGTTCCGCATTAGTACATAATGGTACCACTTAGACTGATCCTGTTGACTTAGCCAACCTGCTAGCAGATTGGTTTAGCGCAAACTTCACCCCGCTGCCCCCCCAAAGGCCCTTTCGTCCCTGATACTTGCTCTGCATCTCACATCTCCATAGATCAAGTGCTAAAGGCCCTAATCATGGCAAACAACACAGCTTCCATGGGAACTGATAGTATCCCAGGCTGTATTCTGCACCATCTCCAGCTAGAACTGGGTTCGCCATTCAGCATCCTATTCAATCACAGCCTAAGTACAGGCTTCATTCCAGCAGAGTGGAGAACTGCCATTGTCATCCCCTTGCCATTACTGAGCCTGGAATCTATCACCCCATTAGCTTGACAAGTCTGTTCAGTAAAGCCATGGAGTGTATTATTATGGAACTCATAAACACGGACATAGGCAATCTCCAAGCATTTGACGCCACCCAGTTTAGATTCATCAAGGGCAGATCTTGCCTGTTGAACCTGGCTGACTTCTTTGAGGCTATCACCAAGGCCTTGGATGAGGGAAAGTCAGTGCATACAGCTTACCTTGACTTGGTCAAGTTATTGACACAATCACCCACTCAGACATCATCGAAAAGCTAACACAACTTGGCATAAATCCCCATCTCATCAGGTGGGTGGCCAACTGGCTCACCAACAGGACCCTCAAAGTCAAAATAGGCACCTCCACCTCTGATAACAGACCTGTCACTAGTGGAGTTCCCCAAGGATCTGTACTGGGGCCCCTATTGTTTGGCATCTACTTCTCAGATGTCAGGCAAAGACAAAAGGCCTGTGGCTGACTAAGTTTGCAGACGACTGTAAGTTAGGTGCTGTAATTGACTCCCCAAATGATGTTAACATACTGCAAGAGGGTCTCACAGCAACTAATGACTGGTGCCAAAGTCATGGCCTCAAGCTAAACACAAAAAAATGTATCATCATACCATTCAGCAAAAACACAGCCCCTACTGATTACCACAACAACGGCAGCCCCCTAAGCATACAACCTGTGGTGAGAGACCTGGGCACTCAGGTTGATAACCTTACATGCGACTATCATGTAGCGGCAGTGGTCATAAAAGGCTTTTATTTGGTTCATCTCATAAGGAAAGGGATATCATCCACAAAAGGAGGTTATTACCTCTCTATACTATTCCATCATTAGACTAATAATTGAGTATAACGCCCCATTTGGTATGTACTTCTCCAAACATCTGCACCAACTGGAAAGGCCACAGAAATACCTCACAAAGAGAATCCATGTTCTCCAACACCTGCCCTATGTGGACAGGCTCAAATCACTATCACTTTACTTGGTATCATATAGATTCCTCAAGGGTGATCTGTGTCTCACCTACAAGGCAATCTCAGAGCCTGCCCTACTAGAGATGCTCCGTATCCATAAGTCTCACTCCTCATGAATTACCCACTCAAAAGGCTGAATCTGATATGCAACATCAACAAAACCTGCTGGAGAGACAGGTTTGTCTCCCAGAGGCTGCCCCATCTCTGTAACACTTCCCACATATGTCAAACAGAGCATCTCCCTGACCCTCTTCAAGCACAACCTTGATGAATGGATGGGAAACCACAAATTTGTCCCAGGGGTTCCACCTGTATCCCTCACTGACAGGGGCAACAGGTGCTGACTGAGGTTTCTTTTTGAGGATAAACTCTTGGCTAGGCTTCTAAGGGCCCCAGGGCCATTAGCCTAGTAAACTGCTATGATCCTATGATCCTATAAATTATGAGTTTTCTATATAAAACAACTTAAATGCATATTTTTCAGTAAAAACACACTGTTTTATGCTTCCAGTGTTGTTTAACTCTGAAATTAGGTCAGGCACTATAAACAATTCAACTAATTTTTAGTACTGAGATGTTTAAAAAAATGTCAAACTAGACGTGAGTGGTTCCTCATGTACTCCCCCCTAGAATAGCTGACCTCTCCTCAGAAATGTATTATGGGAGAAGCTTCAATTCTGTTCAAAAATGAGTTTCCATGTTCCAAAGCTTCAACATTTCATCATCAAAATTTTAAAATGATAATCCAGATAAAATGAAACAAACTGGTTCATACAACAACTCGCAGCTATGGGTCTGTCTTAGACTTTGGTCAACCTCTATCCTTAAAAATTCCTCCTGTACTTGCAGGAACAGGGCCTTCTGCTTTATAGGATATTTTGGTATCTATGTCAGCAAACACACACAAAGTTAACAGGAGGCTACATCTGTCTTTACAAACACCCAGCACTTTTCTTTCTTTGGTAATCCAATGCCACCACTCGAAGAAAAACCTTTGACACTGAAATCACACACATAGTCCCATCTCAAGTATCTTACAAAAGTTTCACCCAGGACTATAATCAGAAGACGGGCTAGAGTAAAATATATAAACATGGCTTTTTTAGATACATCAGCTGAGCTTTAATGAATGAAATATAGGCATCCAGCATGTTTAACATACTATTAAATTAAAAAAATAAAATGTCTAAATGAAGATAGATGCAAGGTGACAAAACAGGAGGCTACTGGCATACTGCATTCCAAAGCAGGATGCATCATTAGAATGAAAAAGGGAGAGCTGTAACTGTATGTCCTGTAAAGGAACCCCACATGGAGTATTTTATCCAGCTAGGAAGAACAGCTAAAAATAGTGCAGATGTACACATCAGAATACATTTGCATTTTAAATTTAAAAAGCTGTAAATATGGTATGCCTTTCAGAGCATGGATCGATTCCCAGATTCTCCTTTTTATATTGCAAACCAATTAATGATTTCAAAAGACTTTAGACATCTGTGAAATAGTGCAAAGATATGTAACGGGTCACACTGCATTATTAAATAGTAAAGTAAAAGCATAAATTAAAGAATGAATGTTCCATGAAGAGATCATTGAACCACAGTACCTATTTCAAGGGGGAAGAAACGAGGGTAATAACTACCTCAGAAAAGAACACACTGTGTAATGAATAGTTGCTTTGTATAAAGAAAAAAAAAAGAAAAAGCAGGCATGCAGTAAAAGACATACATTAAAAAACTGAAAGGAAATATGTCTCTGTCTAAAAATGAGTGAATACTCATAGTAACAGACTAAAATAATGGAAAAGCAGAAAACCTCAGGCTTTAAAAAAAGAGTGTGGATGATTTATAAACAAGAAAAGGAGGTGCTCACTTAAGACACATTCATTAGAAAAACAGAGGGATTATGGCTGTGGCAGGACTATTTGAAATGTGAAAAAGCAGCGAGATTCTTCCTTACCTTGACAATGCAGAAGATTTTAATACTACATTTACAACTTTTAGAACAGAGATCTCACTTCTTAAACTGAGTGACACTTACCTACTGAAACCATGGATTCATAGTTCTGTGCCATCACTTCCCGGTAAAGCTCTTTATCTTGTTTTCTTAACATCTTCCACTCCTCTTCTGAAAAAGTGACAGCAACATCCTCAAAGTTTTCTGGTACCTAAAAATGACACATGATGTGCATAATCATTTTTTTTATTCATGCAACATAAAAGTCTGCAATTTTCTCAACAGAAACAATTATTAGTTGATACTTTTCAGTCACAAACTTTTTATAAAAAGAGAAAATCATTTACAGACTGAACCACAATGCACGCCAAGTAATGCAACTGATGCATAGTATGCCCCAAGTAATTTAACTGATGCACAGTACATACCAAGTATTGTGACTGATGCACAGTACGTGCCAAGTAATGCAATTGATGCACAGTGCGCACCAAGTAATGTGACTGATGCACAGTGCACTCCAAGTAATGCGACAGATGCATGGTGCATGCCACGTAATGTGATAGATCCATGGTGCACGCCAAGTAATGTGACTGATGCACAGTATGCACCAAGTAATGCGACTGATGCACATTGTGCACCAAGTAATGCAACTGATGCACACTGTGCTCCAGGTAATGCGACTGATGCACAGTGTGTGCCAAGTAATGCGACTGATGCACAGTGTGTGCCAAGTAATGCGACTGATGCACAGTGCACTCCAAATAATGTGAATGAATCACTGTGAGTGATAAACAGTATATTGTTAATAGAGAGTATAAACAGGGTGAATCTTTGTGCAATTAGACATAAAAACAGTCAAAAACTATTAAGCAGATACATTATTTTAAAATGCTGATATTTTTTTCAGTATTTACTACCTATCTGCTGCTTTCCTATTTATTTAAGGTAGGTAGACTAGACCTAGGAACTTGTTATCGTCTATGACCTTGTTACATAAAGTATCACAGAAACAGCAAAAAAAATGCTATGCCAGGTTACCTTATCCATAAAGACAAAAGTAGAGCAACAAAATGACACTATGTAGCTCAGAAAAGTCATATGTATGATGTGCTGAAGGAATTGATGCCCAGTTATAATAAAAATTAAACGGAGATACATACAATGAGGTCTATGTTAAATCAGCGAATGCTTAAAAAAGAAAACGCTGATTTATCAGCCCTCTTTCAACAAAAGCTGAAAATCCCGAACACTTGGAACAGTGATTTTTTTTCCCGGTAAAAAAAATTGCTGTTCCACAAAAAAACCCTTCAAAACAGTAAATAAAGTGGGGGGTTTCTCACCCCCACACCCCCCTACTTAAATATACCAACTTTGATATCGCACCACAGTGGAGGAAATGGCAAAGTCCTGAAAGTTTTTCTTTTTTCTCTGGGAAAAAAATTGCTGTTCCGAGTGTTCGTGATTTTCAGCTTTCGCTGTAAGAGGGTCAATAAATCAGCGTTCACTTTTTTAAGCGTTCACTGATTTAATATAGACCCATACAATGTACCCACTGTAAATGAATGGCTATCTAGTTCCCCATAAGAGCAAAGATCACTCACCTTGATTAAGTTAAGGATTTATGGTTAATTTGTTCACATGACTACATGTAGAATTTGTGAAATGGTGGTTAACAGAATAGATTTAAAATGTTTCAAATGTTGGTTGGGAGCATGATATTCTCGGTAAAGCATTCCATATTCTAGGGTCCCAAAAATAAATGGCCTTGGTAGAGAATACTGTGAACTTTAAAGGAAGAGACGTGAACTCACTGGCATCTAAGGAACAGAAGTTGTGCGTCTATTTTAGATCACCGAATGCTTAAAAAAGTGAACGGTGATTAATCAACCCTATGTAAGCGAAAGCTTACAACTTCAAACTGTCAGAACAACAATTTTTTTCCTAAGAAAAAAAAATCGCTGTTCCAACAAAAAAAAAAAAAAAACATTTTAAACATTACATTAACTGGGGGGGCTTTGCCCCCCACACACCCCAAAAGAATTCGCTTGAAAGCCACTTCAATATTTTGCCGTTTCAGGGTTTTTGAGTTCGACCAAGATGCATTCGAAAGAATGCATCTTCAGTCTTCTAATAGGGAACCAAACCTGCAGGTGTAGTGTCAGTGGCTCAGCAGGTAGCACACCCACCTTTTTGTGCTGGAAGAGACGAAGGCTGTGGATTCTATACGCAAGGTGCTTGAATTAATTTTCAAATTGCTGACTTTGCAGTGTAGCAGTAGAAGGGTGCAGCACTCCTGAGTGTGCCTTCCTTCGGTTGAGACATAAACCAAGGTCCCATCTGCTTGAGTTGGTGACAGCTCAGGTGGACGTAAAAAATACCATGGTACTTGTCAAAAAAAGAGCAGGGGCTCTTTATTAACATTTACATTCATTTTATACCATACTAAACAAAAAATATTTAAAGCAATTTACAAACTCACTATTTTAACATTCATATTAAAAATATTTACAGGTTGTCAACACAAAAAACAGTTCAATTTATTTCATTCTTTTTTCCTTTATACTTACCTTCCATCCCCCACCCTTTCTTCTGCAACCATCTATTTATTTCAGCTAATGCATCCTCTTCCATTTTCTTGTTAGATAACATATCTCACATATTTTTTTCCATATCGCCCATATGGTTACAGACAGTACTTTATTCCATTTATCAATATCATGTCGTTGCTTTATCACATTTCCTTTATACAATTCATATCTATACATTTAAACCCTTGAAATCTAGTTATCATTTCTAAAATTTCCACAAATGTCTTTGCTTTTTGGATTGCAAAAACAATGTTTTCTCTACACCACATTCAACATATTTTCTTTCCTCCATTACTTTATATCTCATATTCCCTTTTATTGCTAACTTGTTCAATAACTTTTTCCACAGAAAATCATCTGTATCATAAAACTTTTCAAGCTTTTTTCTTCTGTCTCTTATTGCCTTTTTACATCTTCTTCTAATTTCTTCCATCGGTGCACAAAAAAGTCTAAAAATCATCCTATACAATTCTTTTAATTTCCTATCAATCTCACTTACTTTTAACTTCCATATTTTCATTTTTGTCATATTCTTTTTCTTTAGTCTTGTCAGTTTTTCTTTATTTTTCCTCTTTTTTCAATACTTTTTATATTTTCATGCAGAATCTTACCTATCATTTTATTTTGTCTTCATTTTACCTTTCTCATCACCCAGAAATAAATGCATAGATGGTAATGCACCACTGGATTTTTTAAAATTCGAACCATCTTCTTTTTTATCATAAATTCTCTCCCTTCTCATCGTGTTCAACCTTGAGCCTAAGATGAAGCTAAAAATCTCTAACTCTTTTTCCAGTGGAGTGGGAAATGTATATTCCCCCTATGTTATTTTGCCTAATAGATAAGTATTCATCATTTTTTTTTCTGAAATAAGCATTTTTAACCAAGCTAACATTTTCTTGTTTCATCATCTCCATTGACATGTTATATTTTCATACTCGCCAGCTGTCACAAACCAAATGTCACTCCCAAAATCTTAATGGCTGTTTTGTGAAATATACTCCTTTTTTAATCAAACCAAATCACTTACACTTAATTTTGTTTAACTGTAGCTCACTTTTTCTAACACCTTTTCTATCCTTATTACAACCTCACTTATCCATCCCTTGGTTTTTGTTATTGGAGCTAAATCATCTATACGTCATACATATTGGTAATGCATCATTTTCTTTCATATCACATCTTGTCTCCTTCATTTCACACATGGATGTCTGTACTAGTGCAGTCATCGCTAATACAAATAAGCACATACTAATTGAGCATCTTTGTTTTATTCCTCTCAATTTTTCCCCATCCAACTATTTATTATATCTTTTACTCATGAAATTTTATATCATTTACTACATTAATATGTTATCTTCTATGCCATATGCCTCTAAAATATACCACATTGCTTCATGTCTTTAACTATGTCACATGCTGTGTCTTTTACTTCTTTATTTTATTTTGCTATCATCTCTACTACTGCTTTAGTTATTGTTAACATTTCATTCATCTAGATTCCTTTTATACAATAAATCCCTTTTCCTACTTACTCATTCAATACTTTTTCCATCCTTTTTGTACCGTTTTCAATAATATTTTATAATCAGTATTCCCTAGTGTTATAAGCTTCCATTGTATTATATATTTTCTTTCATTCTTTTAACACACACATTTTATAACTCCTCCACATATATGTTCTTCCATTATACCATCCTTCATTCAGTTAATATTAAAAAAAACTTCTTCATCTTTATTCTTTTTTTTCTTTTGGCTGTTCCCATTAGGGGTCACCACAGTGGATTATCTGTTTCCATTTCTTCCTGTCTTCTGCATCTTCTTCATCTTTATTCATTTTATTAAAATAACATATAACTTCTAATCCTGGTGCTGACTCATTCTTACCTTCTTTTAGCACCTTCTCTATTTCTTCTATTGTTAAACCATTTTCTAAAACAATCCTTACTTTTTCCATTATTCTTTCCCATCATTTCCTATTCTCATACATTTCTATACAAATGTTTTACCGCCTTCACAACTTCTTGTTTACATTTTATGTCTCCATTGCCATCTAAGATTGCATCACTCCTTCCTTCTCACATTTTTACTTCTTTCATCGATAAGTGGAACCTCCTTTTTATTTCCCTTCAGAAAAGACATTTGCCTATGTATCATCATTTTATTTTTCTCCATTTTTTCATACATCTGTTTTTATATTTCCCTTATTTTGTCACTTCCTTTTTATCTTTCTCACAAATCCTTAAAATTTCTTTATATTTAATCTTATTTTTTATTCTTGTTTCTACTTTTAAAATATATTTTATATTTTGTGCTTATACGCTACCTACCATTGTGTCCGATTTTTATAAAATGTTTTCACTGGAATAGGACCTTTGTATAATATTTTCTCTCATCATTTCTTCCTCATTTTTAAACTATGAAGTCATCTCTTTATCCCTTTTCCCGCCTTTATGATTTTACTACCCTATTCTAGCCCATACTGCTCTCTAACCTGAAAATTCTGACATCTGTTCTTCCGGTTATTTCTTTCATGTGTTTACAGTAAGCTATAGAATCAATTTCAGTCTTAAAACCCCTTTTATATGCCCATTCTCTATTCGTCCATACTTTAATAAAATTTGGAGATTTAATTGTCTTAACGTTTTAATATCTTGTGCTAATCTTTATCGTCTCTTTCCTTGGGTTACAAGTAAAATCTTCTACCATCACTACCAATATATATTTACTAATAATTTTGTCCTCAAACTGCTTTCTCTTCATCATATTAATATATACATAAATCACTGTTAATATTATGAGAATCTCATCCTCATAACACACCACTGCTCTTCCTGGTACTACTACTGTTAAATCTAAAATTCGTATTTCTTCATTTTTTATATGAATTCCTGTTTCAGAACATCTCATTTCCCACTGATAAAACAATTTAGCCCCCCCCCCCCCATATAGCCTGTATTCTTTTTTTTCTTCTCTGTAACATCTAGTATCTGGCAAGCAAAAACATCCATTTGCAATTTTTTACACCATTCCACCATCACCAAACCTTTTTTACCATTTCTAATTCTATTCACATTTAGTGCTAAAATTCCTAAATCATAATTTTCCTTTTCTTTGAAAGTGTTTTACTTCCATATCTTATTTTTCTTTTCCTTCTCCGAAGTCTCCCATCAAATTATTTTCATTAGCTTTTTCTTATTCTTCTCCCGTCTCCAGTTCTCCCTCTCTTTCCTCTAAAATTTCTAAAATTGCAAATTGGTTCTCTTCCTGTATATTAATAACTTTACTATGAATTTTTATTTCTTCTCTAACTACCTTGTCATTGTTTAAGATTTTTCAATATCCCTTTCCCCATACCACCTTCATAGGTTCATAGGCTAGTGCTAGGCTTACTGCCTTCAAGGACATTTTAAGCCTAGCCAATTACCCTATGTGAGAATCGAACCCTGCACCTTATGTCTGTAAGGTAAAGACCTTAACCATTATGCCAACCTCCCACCCTAAAAAAAAAATCCACTGAAATTCCCAGACCAGGAATCAAATCCTGTCCGTGGTGGTGAGAGCACCAATTCCTAACCACTACACCACCAGGGATTTTTCAACATTCTACAGTAATATTTTCTACTGTTTATCTTTCTTCTGAGGTCTCCTCTTTTACTACTTCTTTCCTTTTCTAATAAGGGGCATTCAAACTAGAAGAGTCCAAATTCTTTACATTTTATACTAAAAGACTTTTAATGTTTTGCTGAATGTCTCCACATTGGCCACACCTTTGTTGGTTAGAGTCTTGTACCAAATCATTTTAATCCCCACAGAAATAACATGCTTTGGGTTGGCCCCAGTACCTAACTAATCCTCTCTTAACATTTACAATTGTATTTAAATATGTTGAGTTTCCAATTCTTAAAATCCACTATTACCCACAATTCTCAACCCCCCCAGTCCATACATTTTTTCATCACATATATTGAATGACTTCATGTACTTTGCTATAGTTAAAGAAAAAAATGTTTCAATGCAAGCTCATCCATATCTGAAGTTCTAAATTACACATGTTTTAGTTGTTGTCCCAAGCTCTGAAATAGTCTCTCCATGACGTTATTGTATTTTTTTTAGTCTCGGTCATAACATTTTTTCAGCACGTGAAATTCAAATGTCACTTCACATAAACTTTCAGCTCCTAAATGAATGAATGCTCTTATGTCTTTAATATTAAACCCTAGTGCCATAAGGTCATACCTATTCACACTGCCATCACTTTTACTTTTATTTTTACCGCTGGTAGTTTTCTTTGTGGCTGTTGAGAAACTGCAAACTTTGTCTCATTTCTTTCTTCCTTGCTTTGCTGCATTTGCATAAATTCTTTCTTATAACAAAAAATGCTGCTGCAGCGGTAAACCCTGAAAACTGGCTACTTCACTAACCAAGAATACCTCCATTGTTTTCCCTTCATCAGCTATTTGTGTTTCCAGTCTCTCAGTTTCTTCCCACTATAATACTCTCACCGTCATATCACTACATAGCACTTCCTCTCCCTCCTTTTGCTCTTCCTGGTTCATCAAATCTATCAGCACACGTGGGTCCAGTCTTCTATTTTTGTACTTTAATGGTTATTTAATCTCCTTCTCCTTCTTTCGGTAAGTTTTGTCCTGCTCCACTCTCCAGGTTTGCTACAATCTCCTCCACTGAAATTCCTGAAACTGCAGCAGCAGCCCTCTTGTGCCATCTAGCAGCTCCAAAGAGTACTTCACTTTCTCTCCTTCAAATACTAAAGAAAGTTCCCTGGTGCCCTGGCAAATTTCTTCTAGCAGTATAACTACTATCTCAAGTTTCCCATGAGGACAGCCTACTAGCCGTGTGGGCCTACCCAGTCAAAAAAAGATAAATAAATTATTTTATTCTTGAGGAAGGAAGCAATTTTAGCAGTATGATGGTTGAATGACAAGATCCTCAAAATGTTGACTGTCTTTTGCTTTACTAAATTTTCTTTCTCCCTATGTTACTATGCACATAATGCATTTTACTCTTGATCTTTTGGCCAGGGTCATGTCTGAAAAGTACCCAAACACCAGCCATTTACCTGAATAACAAATAAAAAAATAAATAAAGACAGTGTTTCAGGTGAAAATAAAACTATTTAAATTAATGAGCTGGTAGCCACGCTCTCTCTCTCTCTGTGCAATAGTTTTGCCTTAACAAGGATTACAAACTGGTACACTCAGAGGGGTGACTAGGCTATACTCCTGCAGACATTTTTTTTTCCTGTACCTATATGCTCCCTGCAGTCAATATTTAAGAGTCCATATTCCAAGACTTACATAAGCACTTCTGCTGCAGTGGGAAATTTTCCCTCTAGGGTTAGCAAATAAAATCATTTCTGGCAACAAATTAAAACCCTTAGTTTCAGAACACAGAGTTGAGATGACTTGAAAGGGTGAATTGATGAAGCCAGAATTCTAAGTATTTAAACTGCATGAGTGATGTGGTCTCTCCAAAAGTTAAGTTAATGACCACATACAGTTCCAAAAAAATCATGGCTTTGTTTTTTTCTGACATTTATCTGCAGACTTGAGGTGCTAAACCATAAGTGAATGGCTTTAAGATGCGTTGTAAGACTGGTGGGTGTTGTTGGGGGAAAATTGTAAGACCTTGCACCTGGATTGAACAGTGAATTTCTGAAGGTTTTGATGAAATTATTAAAAAAAAAAGAACAATGGACCCAGGGCAGGGCCTTGACAGACACACAGAATAACATGCTTTGAGCTGAAAAAAAAATTTCCTGTTTTGATCTTGAAAGACCATATACATAGGCAGCTGCTTAAGTGAGGCAGAAGAAAGTCTGTACTGTGTAAGCTTCTGTAAGAATTAAGGTGTTGCATACAGTCGAACAACTTAGTCATGCCAAGGTAGACAGTCTCAGTAAGTTTGCCATTGACAGTATTTTGTAGAATATGATTTATCAAGCAGAAGGCGATTGTTTCCTGGGATCATGTTGCTGAGAACTGAAGAGATTGAAGGGGTTATGGTGAGTCGTAAGCTGTCATAAGACTGCACTTTCAAGTGATTTTGAATGTATGACAAAGGAGGTGTATGAGATTGTAGGAAGAAAAGAAGCAGAGGGTGCCTTTATTGAGGAGTAGAGAAGTGGGTCTTCCTGTTTGGGAAGGGGTACATCTGTGAACAACCTGCATATGTCAGGAAAAGTGCCACTGAATAGTGAGGAGTTAACATCCAACCTAAGCACTAGAGGAACAAAGGTGTCATACATTTTAAGGACATTTACACTGAGGTTGTATCATCCAGCTCCAGGAAAGTTCTACCATTTCAGTTTTTTTAAAATCTTTGATTTAATCACTTAAGACATAGGCATATATTTACATACAAGCAAACAAACCATGTTAATGTGTTTACATTTATACAACTATCATCAGTCCAACATGATATAAACTGATAAATTCCTGCCTTCCCTTAAACGTCACTCTTCCTCCAAAACATTATTATGCATGTATTGTTCCCACAATTCCCACTTACTACCCTCTTCTAAAGCTCCTAATTACAATTATTTCATCTGTGTTACAATATTCACTACTTCAAATACAGCTGGTGTAGACTCTGATTTCCATTTTCTAGTAATTCCCTTTTTGGCAGCCAAAAGAATTTAACAAGACTTTAATATGTTTAGGCAATTCAGATCTTGCATCCCAGCTCAAAAAAAAAATAAATGTCCTTAGTTACATCCATTTGCTCACCCAATATTTCTTGCAGAGTACTCTGTGCAGATTTTTTAAAGCCTGACAACTCAGTACACTGCCAAAACATATGTTCCCAGTTATCTCTTTCTTCCACATCTCACCTCCAACACTTGCCAACTTCCTGAGGAAAAATTCTTTGGAGTCTGCTTGGGGTATAACAATACCCAAGCAAAAACTTTCAAGAAAAAGTACGGAATGTTCTAGACTTTGCTGCATATTTGTCATCCATACACATGCCCTTCTGTTGTTTCCTTATGAATTGATTATCGAGTCTCTCTTTCCAATCTTTTCTAACCTCCTCTGATTGATTTCTATAGATATTGTTTAATAGTTTATTTGCCCTACTAATTATCCATTTTTTAAACAGCTGCTTCTGTTCTAGATTCAATATGAAACTGTACCAGAGCACCGCTTTCACTTAGGACTCCCCTATCCCTTTCTCTTTGGGTTTACTCTGATATCAATGCTCAAAAGTTCTCTTGGTAGAAAGCTGCAGTAGCTGTGTTACCCAAAGAGGATAAATACCATTTATTCCCAGCTTTTTACAGACTCATTCTGAACTGTAATTATAAACTGCTTATGGTCTATACTAGCTATGAGAATGGCAAAGGTGTTGTTAAAATTGATATGCATCAATGTGTTTTGTGGAAGAGAGGCAAACATCTGACATCAGTAAACATTCATGAGCCGAGGGGAGCAGGCACAGTGTCACTATTGCTGGGGACTCTAGATGCAAAGTCAACATTTTATACCGTCAGATGGAATCTTGTGGACATGACAATGAAAGCATTTTTATTCTCTGACAGAATAATAAGGTTGCTAAGGAGGATATACAAAGGGTTGGAGGCAAGAATTAAGGTGGGAGGACTCCTCTCCTACAAGCTGTACTAATGTCTTTAAACTTAAAGCAACTAACAAAGTGGGAAAAGGAAGCAGGCAGGAGTGCCCTCTTTCCCTTTGCTAGTTGCCTATATTTAAAGCCATTAGCAAAATAAATAAATGTGGTTCACCAATTCAGCCATATAACTAGTATGATAATCAAGAAAAGTTAGCTTTATTTGGAGATTATACTATTTTGTATTTTATAAATTCAGGAAAGGATGTTTAAGAGGTATGGAACATTTTGAAACAGCTTAAAGTCTTTCCAAGATATAAAATACATGGAGAAAAAAAACAAAGGCAGCTATATACTACGGAACCAGAAATAAAATTGATTCTGTTATGGCCGATAAGAATATGTAGGAACAGACTAAAAAAGGAATACAAAAATTGAAGTTGGTAGGCCTTGATAATTGATAGGGATAGTAAGATACAAGCAGTGAAAATGTTTTCGAGTCCCTTTAGTTGTATATACAGGTCAGGTGTATTTTTTCTCAGTCAGAGGAGAAACTGTGGATAAGAATTAATAAAGGGTTAAAGGAATTTATTGGGGAGGGGAAGAGAGCATGAGTTAAGTGGGATAAGATGATTCCCCTCATATAATAAAAGTGGTTTAGGATTACATGATTTAAAGAGATACTTAAGAGTTATGCAGTTAAGGCCAATATGAATAACAGAAAGCAGAAAGGTATAAATCAAAGTGGAAAGAAAAGATGATGAAGATATGAGGTGGGGGTGAGAAATGAGGAAAAAATAGGAGTTTGGATGCAAGTCCTTAAGGAGAATAACACTATAAATCATACAGAATACTATATTTATAAAGAATCACAAAGTATTATATGAACAAAGCTAACATATGCTTACAGAAAAGAGCTTTTACAATAGGGATGACTATATGTAGAGGGTATAGAAATTAAAAGGTGGTTGGAATTTACTAGTGGAAATTTGCCAAAGAACAAAGCCTGGAAGCAAATAAATAGGGACAGAAAGATAAAGGAATGGGATGAGGTTAAGCAGAAGTTTGGACTGCAGGTAAGACACTGTTTACCCTACCAGGAATTGGTATCAGAATCTAGGCAAAGAGAAAGGGATATGGATGTGTTATGTGAGAAAATAGCTCTGGTGGAGTTTTTAGTTGAGTCAACAGCAAAGGTTGCTGTTAAAAAAGGGAGAACTAGTAGGGCATAAAAAATAATGTATGTCAACAACAAAAGTCAAAGGGGGTTAGAAATGATTGAGAAAAGAGAAAGGAAATACAATTTACAAGTGAACAATGGGGAGGACATCTGTATGGCTCCCAGATATGCAACAAAGTCCAGAAGGCTTAGGATTTTTGCATGGAAGTGTTTGTAGTATTTTATACCCCAAACAAACAAAAAACCTTCAAAGAATTTTTCCTCAGGTAGATAGCAAAATGCAGGAGGTATGACAGGAAAGGAAAGATGACTGGGAACATGTTTTTTTGTAAATGTAAGAAGTTGGCAGACTTTAAAATTTTCCTAAACAGTGAATTGTTAGAAATGTTGGTACAGCAAATGGTTGCAACTAAGGAAAGGATTCTTTCTGAGCTGGGATACAAGACTTTAGTTAAAGTAAGGTTATACTAAATATAATGCAACTGGTTGCCAAAAAAGCACTTACATGAAAATGGAAATCAAATCAACTGTAATTGCAGTATTAAAAATTGTAAAGGAAATAAAAAGAAAACTGGAGGTGGGATCTTTAGTAAAGAGAATGAGCAAATCACATAAAAATAAATGGAGGTTTGCGGGAACAATAAATGAAGAATAATGTCCAGGAGGAGGAGAAACGAGATCTAAGGGAAGGCAAGAGGAGATCCACGCATGATATTTTGGAATGAATGAGAATGGGTAAAAAGAAGAGATCCACGCACGCTATGCTGGAATGAATGAGAATGGTTAAAAAGAAGAGATCCATGCACGCTATGCTGGAATGAATGAGAATGGTTAAAAAGATGAGATCCACGCACGCTATGCAGGAATGAATGAGAATGGTTAAAAAGAAGAGATCCACGCATGCTATGCTGGAATAAATGAGAATGGTTAAAAAGAAGAGATCCACACACGCTATGCTGGAATGAATGAGAATGGTTATAAAGAAGAGATCCACGCACGCTATGCTGGAATGAATGAGAATGGTTAAAAAGAAGAGATCCATGCACGCTATGCTGGAATGAATGAGAATGGTTAAAAAGAAGAGATCCACGCACGCTATGCTGGAATGAATGAGAATGGTTAAAAAGAAGAGATCCATGCACGCTATGCTGGAATGAATGAGAATGGTTAAAAAGAAGAGATCCACACACGCTATGCTGGAATGAATGAGAATGGTTATAAAGAAGAGATCCACGCACGCTATGCTGGAATGAATGAGAATGGTTAAAAAGAAGAGATCCACGCACGCTATGCTGGAATGAATGAGAATGGTTAAAAAGAAGAGATCCACTCACGCTATGCAGGAATGAATGAGAATGGTTAAAAAGAAGAGATCCACGCACGTTATGCTGGAATGAATGAGAATGGTTAAAAAGAAGAGATCCACGCACGCTATGCTGGAATGAATGAGAATGGTTAAAAAGAAGAGATCCACACATACTATGCTGGAATGAATGAGAATGGTTATAAAGAAGAGATCCACACACGCTATGCTGGAATGAATGAGAATGGTTAAAAAGAAGAGATCCACGCACGCTATGCTGGAATGAATGAGAATGGTTAAAAAGAAGAGATCCATGCACGCTATATTGGAATGAATGAGAATGGTTAAAAAGACGAGATTCACGCATGCTATGCTGGAATGAATGAGAATGGTTAAAAAGAAGAGATCCACGCACGCTATGCTGGAATGAATGAGAATGGTTAAAAAGAAGAGATCCACACACAATATGCTGGAATGAATGAGAATGGTTATAAAGAAGAGATCCACGCACGCTATGCTGGAATGAATGAGAATGGTTAAAAAGAAGAGATCCACGCACGCTATGCTGGAATGAATGAGAATGGTTATAAAGACGAGATCCACACACGCTATGCTGGAATGAATGAGAATGGTTAAAAAGAAGAGATCCACGCACGCTATGCTGGAATGAATGAGAATGGTTGAAAAGAACAGATCCATGCACGCTATGCTGGAATGAATGGGAATGGTTAAAAAGAAGAGATCCACGCATGCTATGCTGGAATGAATGAGAATGGTTAAAAAGAAGAAATCCACACACAATATGCTGGAATGAATGAGAATGGTTATAAAGAAGAGATCCACGCACGCTATGCTGGAATGAATGGGAATGGTTAAAAAGAAGAGATACACACACAATATGCTGGAATGAATGAGAATGGTTATAAAGAAGAGATCCACGCACGCTATGCTGGAATGAATGAGAATGGTTAAAAAGAAGAGATCCACGCACGCTATGCTGGAATGAATGAGAATGGTTAAAAAGAAGAGATCCACGCACGCTATGCTGGAATGAATGAGAATGGTTAAAAAGAAGAGATCCATGCACGCTATGCTGGAATGAATGGGAATGGTTAAAAAGAAGAGATCCACGCACTCTATGCTGGAATGAATGAGAATGGTTATAAAGAAGAGATCCACACATGCTATTCTGGAATGAATGAGAATGGTTAAAAAGAAGAGATCCACGCACGCTATGCTGGAATGAATGAGAACGGTTAAAAAGAAGAGATCCACGCACGCTATGCTGGAATGAATGAGAATGGTTATAAAGAAGAGATCCACGCACGCTATGCTGGAATGAATGAGAATGGTTATAAAGAAGAGATCCACGCATGCTATGCTGGAATGAATGAGAATGGTTAAAAAGAAGAGATCCACGCACGCTATGCTGGAATAAATGAGAATGGTTAAACATATGTCCACTGCATGAAAATATAAATGAAAACAAACCACAGTAACATTTTCTTTTTCTATTGGTTTGTACATAGTTTATACTTTAAATTGTGATAATTCAATAAACATGTTCAAAAAGGACAGAAAAAATTCCCAGAATGGGGTACTTAATTGTTCTGGAAGTTGCCTTGATAAGATGGATAGTATAGACTACAGAATGGCTTTATCATACTAAAAAGAAATGGAGATGGCATTGACTGTTCTTCCTTTAAACTCAACACTAGTGTGATACAGCCAGAAGGAAAAGGAGGCTTCCAAAGCTCTGGAAAACTGAGGTGGATGAGTGAATACCCACATGCATTTGAAGTAATATTTTGGAAAGCTGTTGTAGCACTGATCCCTAAGATAAACACAAAATGTTTCAGCCAGGAATGGTAACTCAAGCAAAAAAGCAGTACAGAACTGTGTCATCAGCACTTCATACCATAACAAACCACAACAAGAAATTCTAGCATAGCTGTTGTCCATGAAGTGCATGCAAATTTATTCCATTACAAAGAAGTACTGTATCTAATCTACATAGATTACTATTTCAAGTTTCTAAATAAAGTAAGTGATGCGAGTACAAGTGTTGACTAATGCATTAAAATATGTATTGCCTTATCTTATCTTAAGGATTCATAGTACACTGTCAAAATTTTAGATGACTTCTGCATGAATGAAAATTCAGGCATAGATCATCCTGTACAGAGGATGGGTTTCTACAATGCAGGTATACTCCAATGCAAGGACTCAGTAACCAACTGAAATCTGATGAACAAAAAGTTGAAAAGCAGATCATCCACTTCAACTACAGAGATGATGACTGAAAATCAACATAATGCAAAGGAAATGCAGGAAAGAAATCATCCGAATGATGCATATTGCTTTGATACAAAGTGAAAAAGACTGTCAGATGTACATGTTGAAGACAAAGTAAGAGTACACAAGTCAGGACAAACTCTGCAGCCTAAAGCTGTGTGAACAGGTAAAGCAGCTGCACCAGGATCCTATGAATCTCACAGTGAAGAAATGCTAAAAAAAAGCAAAAAAAAAAAACATCAGTCACTTGTACAAAAACATGAAAATAATGTTCTAGTGTTACCAAAACTGGCACAACCTACTGCAAGAAAATAGACTGGGAAAACGATAATAGTCAAGGATTACACAAAAAGACGCCTGAAGGTAAATCTCTAACTAAACCTGCACTGCAGGAAAAAGCCATAGAAGAAGGAAAAACAGATTGTCAGTGTACATGATCCCATTAAATTCTCCAGATATGGTAGACTGTCAAAGACACTAGAGAGACCTGTAAACTGTTCCACACTTAAAATGGCTTCAAGGAAGAAAATGTTGCACTAAGTGAATGCCTAGAAAATGTGCAAAAGAAGTTTAATTTTTATGTAAACACCAATGAAACACTTAGGATAATAATATTGTAAATAATAATCTGTGTAAAGTAATGCATGACTCAATTACATATATTTTGTAGCATTTGAAAAGGTTGCTATCACTTATGGGTGTACAGCTAATGTTAATGAGCTAGGTGGAGCGATTTCCATGTCATTTGGCATACAGCTCTTCTAGACAGTTCAGATGGAATACAGACCTCACAAAGGTTAGATCACATTGACTATGTGTCTGTCGCTTATTAAGCTTCCTGACATAAAGGAACAATTCTGTAGACGTCTTGGAGGTAACAGGAAAACTTATCCCTTACAAGAAGTCTCTATAATCATTTCTAACAACTCTAACTTCTCAACTGGGTCTCCCCTTTAGTATGTCCAATTAGCACTCTGTATGATGAATTCAATTCATCCACCAAATGCTAGTCAGCTTTCAGCTCTGACCTCGTTTTACTAAAGTGCACAGAATATATACTTTTTCTCTTTTTTTCCCAAATACTGTGAAAAGGAATGGACACCATTCCTGAGTCAAGCTATGATTAAAGTTCATGAAATTAGTATTGCGCCAGTCTTTGATGTTTGTTAGGATTAATCTTCTCCGAGCCTGCTATGTATCTAGAGTTACCCCCTTCTGCATTTCATATGGAGTTCTGTGTATCAGTACCATGTTTAAGTACGCTTGATATCCCTGCTGCTCCTACTACTAATTTGAACCGCTGGGTAGTTTTATCCCATAATGCTCTACTTCTGCTTGTATATCCTGGGATTTTGTGACTGCCTCCCTCAGTACACAAAAGACATGATCTCAAACTGAAATCATCTACCTTTGGCCAAAGGTGCTCAGGTGTCATGCATTCTTTCTACTTAAATACTGTGTTTGTTATGGACCGTCCACAAAACGCACCACAGTTCACCTACCATTCAACACTTTGGTTTATCTTTGGGAAACCTCTCCTACTAAGTACAGCCCTCAGAATACACCTGTCATTCTTCATATGAGCATTTTAAGACTAAAGAATCAGCAGACTGCATCGTCTCAACCAACACTCCTACTTTCTCCAAGAAAATTACGCTCCCTATAGAGAGGTTTGAGACATAACCATAAACAAGAGTCACAGTTTTCCTCTGGGAGTGTCACAGCCAAACTGAAGCAACCCACATATCCCACAGCAAAAAAAAAATCTACAAGCATGACCCTAGGGGGATTCGAGTACTGTGACATCTGTCCAAGGTCTTTTTAAAGAAGCAGTTCCAGAATAATCAGAGCATAAAAACACCCACAATTCAAACATATAATTTCAGAGGACACTCTGATGTGAAAAGCCAATATCAACTCTATTCAATCAGTAATTTGCCTCCTTTTGCATCAGCTCAGGCTCTTCCATCTTCAACAATGAAGTGACGTCACACACTCCTAAATCTAGTTTCAATTGTCATCTGTATAGGGTTACCTCTATCCATCTCAATCAATGCTGATACCTAGCTAGTATACATCCAACCACCTACTTTCACCCTGCCAGTGGGAATATGTAGGAATGCCGCATGAAGGCACAATACCATATGCCAAACTTCATCTTCCAAGTTGGGAACCCACAAAATGGCTCTGTTTAGCCATTTTGGATTGAGTTCAGTAGAGCTGAAATGGTGTTCTAGCCACTAGGTGCTTGAAGATGGACACCACATGCAGGCCTGATGTCAGCGGTGGGACGTAGTAACACTAGTCCAGGTAAAGTCTTCTTAAATTGACACTGGACTACTATGAGGGTCTGCTTTCAGACTGTTCCTGCCTGGCCCTTCATCTCAGATTACTCCACCAAGGGAGGCCCTGCCAGGAGACAAATATTCCAGATTAAACAACTCTTGAGATTCAGTTGTTCACATGAAGGCTACCACTGGAAGTAAACAGCCATATTTACAACATTCAAGATTCTAAAAAAATCCTGCAACCTCATACTTTTGCCCTTTACCAGACTATTCTTCCTGTCAACAGTTGTGATTCTTCTCTCCTGCATTCTGTTACATTTATTACTATTTTAGCTCATACTGTCAGCCTCATTGCCTCACATTCTGCCACTCCTAAAACACTTTCTCTGTTACCTTCATTTTCTTTTTTTTCACTTTCACATCCTGCATTTGCATTTTGTCACTTAATCTTTACCAAGCAGCAGCCCCCTGTTGCATCATGTCTGCCAGCTTCATAGTTTTGTGTTTCTCACTGACCTCACTGTTGCTAAGGACCAAACATCCTATCACTCTTAGACATACCTACCCTGTGCTGGGCACAGGCCTATGACTGAAGTGTATCTTTCATGTGGGTGGTGCCAGTACTGTCAGTATTTATCTAACTACAACATTACTACAGGTAGTACATCTGATCAGCATACTGTACTTTAAAATATGCCGAAAAGATATTGAAAATATAGATATATTACCTGGTTTCATCTCCATTCTGTAACCACTATTTGCAGTTTACATACTTTTTTATTGTTTCTTTTTTAATCTGTGGCCTAGGTCATTGTCCTGGATCAGCTACTATACTAGTCAATTACTAAAAAAAAAAAAAATGTTATGTACTTACCATAATGTTCCATCTGAGTTGGTGCTGTTCATTTGTCTTCAACCTGTGGGACCCGATCAAGCATGGATCTGACGCAGCCGCATACTCCAGCACTGGATCCAAGCTCCAAGCTCCTCCCCTACCCATAATTCATCTGTCTCCCTCCTCCCTTCAGATCAAGTTTGTTGTAGAACAGTGGCACCCCAACCTAGACCATATGGCTAGAAACCTGGCATTACCCACAAAGCTTATCAAGAAAAGGACTAGTCAGAATAGAGGGGCTATGACTCTTCCATCCCATCCACTACACAGCCCACATGAGGCAGGGGGAAGGAGGGAGGGACGATTGAAGACAAATGAAAAGCAACAACTCAGATGGAATGTTATGGCAAGTACATAACTTTTTTATCCAAAGTTGTTGTTTTCATTTGGCCTTCTACCTGTGGGACAGAGTCCTCAGTTACCAATAAACCCTGGGAGGTCCTCATGGAAGGATGTTCCAGATCACGGCTGAGCCAAAGGATGTCCTGCTCCTGGAAAGAAGGTCCATTTTATAATGGGAAATAAATGTGTCTGATAATGCCCAGGTAGCTGCAGAGCAGATATCATCTAAAGAAAACCTGGGCCAAAAGGACGCAGAAGTCACAACAGACCTGGTGGAATGCGCTCAGACATGCCCTGGTGGAGATAACCCTTTGGCTCGATAGGCCAACGAAATGCATTCAGAAATCCATTGAGCAATAGCTACTTTAGAGACAGGCTTTCCCAAGAAGGGTTTAGAAAAGGAAACAAAAATTTGATCAGACTTATGAAAGGATTTTGTTCTATGCAAAACAAAAATGCAGCTGCCTGTGAACATCAAGTAAGTGCAATTTGTACTCTCCCTTATTCTGGAAATTTGGAAAGAAAACTGGCATATTGATGACCTGGTTAATATTAGACTGATGTCACTTTCAGAAGAAATGACAGATTAGTCCGCAGGGATACCCTCATATTTATGAAATACCAGTAAACTTTCCTGGTAGAAGATTTGTCAGCCACTACCAAAATCTTCTTAACAGGAGATGACAGCCCAGCAGTCCTAACTATCAAGGGAACTGGAGCAGCCAAGCCGTGAGGTTCAGGCTGACTTAGTCTGGGTGAGGGATCCCTGAGGGATGTGTAATGAGATCTGGAACTGGATCTAGTGTCCAAGGTGGACACTGCATGAGACCACAGAGAAGGAAACCAAACTTGGTGAGGCCAGAAAGGGGCAATGAGGATCACTGAGCTCTCTAGCCATCAAGCTTTCTGAATGAACTTAGATATCAGAGGGAGTGGAGGGTAAGCATATAGTAGATCGGAGGGCCAAGCATGAACTAGAACATCTCTAGGGGGCTCCCCCAATACTCACTGCACTTCGCATTGGAAGGAGAGGTGAAGAGATTGCAGCAAGGCTGACCTCACTTTAGAAAGATCTGCTGTGCTCCTGAAGGATTCAGAAACCACTTGTAATCTGCTGAGCCTGTCCGCCAGTATGTTGGATCTCCCCAGAATGTGTGTTGCCACCATAAAATGGCCGGAGGAGATCACCCTCTCCCACAATCTCATGGCTTCATGACAAAGAGGATAAGATCTGGTCCCACCCTGTTTATTGATGTACCAGACTACTGACATATTGTCCATCTGAATAGCAATAGTCCCCTGAGGAAGCTAGGCATGTAGAGCTTGCAACACCAAAAGCACTGCCCTCATCTCTAGGACACTAATATGCAGATGGTCTCCAGGAAGACCATGTACCTTAGACCGTCCTTCCCATACAATGCCTCCCCCACCCAAGCAGGAATGTGTCAGTGGTCACCGTGATTTCAGGTGAGGGAAGAATGAATGGACGAACCAGAAGAAGGTCCAGGGATTGAAGCCACCAAAGAAGAGAATCCTTGCAAACCTAAGACAATGGAACTGGATGTGATAAGGGAAGGTCTAGCAAGGACCACTGAACCACCAGAATCCATTGAAGGACTCTCATATGAAGGCGTGCCATTGGAACGAGAGTGATCGTGGCTGCCATGGACCCCAACACCTGAAGAACTGAATCCGCTGGGGGATGTCTGGCTTGAAAGATGTAAGAGACATGATGTTGAAGGGATAGCAGTCTGTCTGGAGGTAGAAACACCTTGCCTTGGAAAGTGCCTATACAAGCCCCATTGAAATTGAGAACCTGCACTGGTGCCAGTTGGGATTTGTTGAGATTTATGGTTATGCCCAGATAATGAGTGGTCCTGAGAAGAAGGTCCCTGGCTAGACACAGTCAATGCCTGGAAGGAGCGGAAAGGAGCCAATCGTCCAGGTAGGGGAAGACCTAAAACCCTTGCAGCCACAGGTGAGCCACCACTACCACCATCATTTTGGTGAACACATGGGGGGGGGGGCGGTGGTGAGCCCAAGGAAGAGTGCTCTGAACTGAAAATGACTGGCTCCCAGCAGAAAGTGAAGGAACCTCCGAGACTGCCTGTTCATCTTGATGCAATAGCATACTTCTTGGAGGTGCACTGAGCACATCCAGTCATTTATCTGCAGACAGGGCAGAATGGATTGAAGGGTGACCATCCAGAATTTTGTCTTAGCAACCAACAGGTTCAGGATTGAAAGATCTAGGATGGGTCTCAAGTCCCTCATTTTCTACAGCACTAAAAAGAACCTGGAATAGATGCCTGATCCAGATTGGTCTGAGGAGACAGGCTGTATGACTCGCCTTTTGAGCAGCCTGGAAATTTCTATGGCTGCCTGCTCCCATTGCATGGTTGGGATGACCAGGAAGTGTTTGGGATGGACTGGGGGTTGCAGAAAGGGGATTGAGTATCCTCTGCATATTATCTGCAAAACCCAGTTATTGTCTGTGATGGACCCCTCAGGATGTTGGGTGGAGAGATAGATGTCCCTTGACTGCCTCCAGAGATGAGCAGTAGGACAACCCTTCAGGGATGCTGTGAGGGTCTTTCTGGGAAAGGATCCTGAGACCCTTGCTGTGAGGGTCTTTCTGGGAAAGGATCCTGAGACCCTTGGTTCCTTGGGCCTCCTCTGCTATGAAGGCGGCATCTATCATATCCCCCTCTGCCTTTGGGGGAAGGCAAATCATGAGCATCGTGGAAAGAGCCTTGAGAGTTCTGGAACCACATCTTCTTCACCTCACACTGATTCTTACAGAAGGATCGTTGCGGGGTGGAGAAGCGTATCCCAATGGCAGGCAGGGTCTTCCCGTCCTTCTCGCTCTGGCCTAAGATGTCTCAAACCATCTTACCAAAAAGAGTGGAATTGTCATAGGGGGCATTCGTAAATGACACCTTGAAGGGCTCTGAGAAAGCACAAATCCAGAGCCAGGCATGACGCCTGATGGCTACGCCTGTCCCAGCAGCCCTAGAGGCATCTTCCATAGCATGTGATAGGAGCCTCATGGAAATATTCAATATCAAGGTAAGGATGGCCATATGGGAGGAAAACAGCTTTTTCTCCTCTGCCGACATGGACCCTGGGGCAGACTCAGCAACCTCTTTGACCAGGTCCCGCTGCTGTCTGATAACATGTGCCATGTATTTCAGCGCATTTAAGGCAGATGTAGCTGAAGCGTAAGCCCACTTCCTGAAACAGTCCATAGCCTGAGACTCCCTGTCTGGAGGATGGACCATAGAGCTCTCCTGAGCAAACTCTTTCTTGGTGGCTACCGCAAACACCATGGTATTGACCAGGGATCCCTTCAACCAATGCTGCCTATCTGATGGATACCTGAGTATTTTGTCCAGGTGCTTGGGGGTAGGCTCAGCCATATCCGGTTCCTTCCATGTCCTGGATGAAATTAAGTTCACAAGGAGATCCATGGGAGGGGACACCCAGGAGTTAGAGGGTCCTGTGCCAAACATCTCTATCTTCCATGAGGGACTCTGTTGGGGAGTTCAAGTGCCTCCTTTGCACGTGTGCTTTTAAGGGAGCTCCTTAGGGGGGATTTCTGGGGAGGACTTGAAAACCTTGGGGGGTCTGGGGGGACTTCCTATGGCACAGTGGTCAGGATGGACTCCGAAGATGACAGTGTCAAAGGTCTCAAAGAAGCCAAAAGGACCCTCTCAACCACATCAAAAGTAGAGGGCAAATGAACCCCCAAAGAAGGGATGACCAGGACCGGCTCCACCACTCTCTGCGCTGAGGGGGAAGCTGGAGCTACACCTCCAGGTTCTGAAACTCTGATAGGAAGGGCTGACTCCAAAAACCTTGAAGTAGACGCCATCCCCTCAGATCTGATGTTAGGGGGTGGGGGGTACAGCCCCCCTCATTGGGGGTATGGGGGGGTGAAACCCCCACTATGTTTGGGTTCAGAAGTTTATTTTATTTCGCAATGGCCTAGCAAATTCTTTCCCGAGGAAAGAGTGGCTGTTTGAAATTTTAAGGTTTCAATGCTTAGATGTCGATGTTTAGACATTCGACAACCTAAGCTGTCTATTATGTAATATAGACATGATGGCTTCAAGAATCAGTCAGCTCCAAAAATGTCAGAGCTGAACCACTCATGGCAATGGTCGACGTAGAGGTACCTGGAACCACCGGAGCTGACCCCTCGACACCGGGAAACCTCAGACCCGATGACTCGAAACCTGAAGGTCGGATTGGAGAAGGAGCAATGGGAAGGAAAATGGATTGCATGCTCCCAACCCCAGAGGGGGAAGGAGCAGGTAAGACTCCCAACTGAATCAGGGCCTGAATAAACTTTTGCGCCATCCTGTCCACCTTGGCTTCAGAAAGGCTCCAAGAGGAATGGATGGAAGGGCCTGGAGTGGTGTCAAGGGGAGTCAGAGAGACCACGTCCAGGTAGTCTGGGTCTGGGTAATCTCCAGCTCCAGTGAGAAGCAGGGAGACCAGAGTCGAGGAGAGCCCTGGGCTGGATCTGGCCATGATTTGTCCGGGGGCTCTACCAAGGAAGAGCAGTCATGGGACCACTTCCTAGGCCGGTCCTGTTCCTTTGAATGGGTCTTTTCCCTGTCCCTGGACTTCTCGGTGGGAGGTTGAGTCCCAGAAGCCAGGGCAGAGGAAGAAAAGGAAGCCTCTGTAGGGAGGAGGCCCTTAAGAATCAGCTTATTCCTCCTGTCGACCAAGGTGTGGGGACTGAAGCCCATGCAGATCAAGCAGGAGGAATTTAGGTCCTCAACACCGAGGCAAACAATACACAGAGTGTGGCCATCAGAGCTTATGGCCACACTCTCTACATTTCCTAAACCCCGGCTTGGGTGGTTAAGCCATGGCCACAGGAACTCAAGTACACTACACTCACTCACACAAGACAGACAAAGAGGGAAGGGAATGAGAGAAAGAGAGACAGAGAGAGAGAAAGTTTTTTCTTTTTTTGAAAACCAACTCGAAGCGCACAGGGATAGGGTAGGGTAGGGTAAAGTGAAGAAGAGATGCAAAGACACTTGAAAAGAGAAGAAAGAGATGGAAAAGTATCAAAAAGTTTATTCCTTACTTTAAAAAGGAGCTAGTAGCTGAACCACGGGCTGTCTCTAACAAGCGGCAAACGAGATCTGAGGGAAGGAGGGAGACAGGGGGATAATGGATAGGGGAGGAGCTTGGAGCTTGGATCTGATGTTGTTGGAGTACATGGCCGAGTCGGATCTGTGCTGGATCTGGGTCCCACAGGTTGAAGACCAAAGGAAAACAACAACTTCAAATCAAGCTGTTATTCTGGGATTTGTTCAAAAGGCAACTATGGACAGAAACTGAAAAAAAAAATACCTTGATGTTTTTGTGCTAGAATACTCTTAGTCCTCTGAAGAGAAAACTGTGTTCCACCCTTTTATATGACTGTATTTGCATTTACTTAGAATAGCAGTACTCAGAATTACTGCTCACTTTATTAATATGTTTTAAACACACAAGGTTAAGTTCTTTCGTCTTCCACTGCAAAACAGTAATTAAATTAGAAGTCATAAAGAAACATGAATCAGGCTGTTCTTTCAGCCCATTTCTGTCACTAGTATCAGATTTCATCACTCCAAGTCTACACCATGAACAAACTGTGAAGTCAGAATGACTCAAATGTTTTACTTTTCCAGAGAAAGGGAATTAATCAACTGTACAACAAAATAATGGCACTTTACCGTGTGACGTCAAGACACTCAATAGGTTTATGACCACAGCAGGAGGAAAAGAATGAAAAGCTACAAAGACAGCCAGACAGACACATTCTTAAAATATTGAGAAAGTTTATTCTAACAACATGCTGTTTACTTCTTCTTCTTTTGGCTTTTCCCAGTTAGGGGTCGCCACAGCGGATCATCTGTCCGCTCATGATTGGCAGTAGAGTTTTTATGGAGTCAAGTTGCCAGCCCGGCACCCAACCTTCCACAGAAGGCACACAAACGCACGCACTCACGCCTAGGGCCAGTTTAGAGTGTCCAATCCACCTACAGCATGTCTTTGGGATGTGGGAGGAAACCGAAGCACCCAGAGGAAACCCACCCGACCACAGGGAGGACATGCAGACTCCACACAGAAGGCACCCCAGCTGAGGATCGAACCGGAGAACCTCTTGCTGTGAGGCGACAACGCTAACCGCTGCACCACCATGGCTGCCCAACAACATGCTGTTTACTGATGAACACAAATGGCAGAGAAATGCTTGTGGTGGAGGGGGGACAAGTAATTTTTTTACAAATGGCAATGTACAGGTTATTTTTTGAGACAGAATAATCCATCCCGGGGAAAAGAAAAATGAATTGCTGAGTCTAGATCATAGGTGTACTTTAGTGCACCAATCACAATGTGCTAGAGTTCAATGTCATAGAAAAGATCACGTTTATGAGACAGTATGAAACTAGAGGAGGGCTTACACACACACGTAATTCATTTACTTAGCAGTGTCAGGTTACCAATAAAGCTAACATTTTAATTTTAATTAGTACTTCTATATGCATTTACAATATGTTAGCTATACCATACAAGTCACACATTTATCAGTACTACAGAATTACAGCTTCATAACTAAAATGCCATTCTAACAGGTTTACAACTCAAACCTTTATCAATGTTCTGACATGCAAATCAAACTTATGCATAAAGCAGATGGTCACGCCATTTAAAGCTGTTGAACTTCTGGATGCAAAGTTCACTTTTTAGTGGTTTAAAGTGTTAGTCCTAGCAATAATGAGGAATTAAAAATAAGATGAGAGACTCCACGCCCACAATGAAGCACATCATCTTTCACACACAATCTTTAGTCTTTAGTCAAGAAAGATTTGTCTACACACCATGAATCACATTGTCAATACTGTAGTAAACCTCCATCCAAAGGATACAGACAGATGGATAGACAGACAGCTCAAAGTAAATTGTCCTGATATTGTGTCTCATTTGTGTGCAGTGTTTTTGACAGCTTCACATAAACTGAAGTAATAAAGTGCATGACTTATTCAATAGTAAGCATGCTACTTTGCACAGTTTGGATTAATTTCCTGTTATCTGAAACATTTCTTAATTGCAGCTGCAACTACATCTTGTTATTTTCCTAAAAAGTTCTGCAAAACAAAAATGAAAAGGGTCTATATTATCATATCGCATGCTCAGAAGTGTGTACAACAGATAATCGACCCCATGTCAGAGAAAGCTTACAACATCGAAACTTTGCTCAGAAGTGTGTACAACAGATAATCGACCCCATGTCAGAGAAAGCTTACAACATCGAAACTTCAGAACAGCCATTATTTTCCAATGGAAAACAATTGCTGTTTCAAAGCAAAAATAAAAACATAAACAAACACTAAAACGTTACTTAACATGGAGGGCTTTGCCCTCCACCCCACCCCCCTGAATTGGGGGGGCTGTGACCCCCACACCCCACCCTACTTAAATATATCAACTCCGAGATCGTACTACAGTGCCAAAAAGGCAAAGTAGAGTAAGCGACCAAACAAATTCTTTCCCAGGGAAAGATTTCACCGAAACGCCGCTTCGCTATTTTGCCTTTTCGCGCTTTACTGTTCGACAAAGATGTATTCGACAACCTGCGTCTCTAACAGCATAATAAGGAGCCAAATGAAAAGCATACTTACAGAGAGTGAACCAACAGGTCCCTCTTGGAGCTCCATGTCACTGGTACGTGATGCCTCCTGAGTGGCCATAGCATGATTTTCAGTGGGTTGAGATTTTATTTCCATTGTTTTCAGAGTCTTCTCTTCTTCTTTAATCTTGAGCTTCAATTTACCATGATTCATTGTCACATAACAGGCAGCAGCATATCATTTAATGCATTTAAGATTACCCTCCATCTCTTTCAGTATGTTTACTTCTTCATTCTTAGCTGCTGGACGAGTTTTTCTTCCTTGTCTTTGAGAAACTGGTGTAGTTCTTCAAATTCTTGTGTAACACACCATTCTATGGTGAAAGCATCTTCCTGGGAAACAACAAATGTAGAAACAGAGAGAAGCTGAATAGTTGTGCATTACAACACCAGTTTGTATCTTCTTAAACATTGCAGAATGAGTGAAAGCAAGCTCACTGGCACAGAATCAAGGCAACCGCTTGCAACACTAGTGAACAGGAATCACAACTGAGCCCACCAGTATGACTAGTATTGGGACCTGGACACTCACCTAAAATACTTTCACTTAGTAAGGAATGGGACGGGGATACCAGTACAAAGATAACCCCCTAACATTTATCAGGGGTCCCTGGAATGTGATGGCTGCAAATTCAGGCATATGAAGCTGGAAATGGAGAAAAATATGAAATAAGAATACAGGACCCTCTTCCAAAACAGAGTTTGATTTTGATCCAAGACTGCCCCCCTCCAATGGCATTAAAAAGAAAAATATAAAATAAGAATGCAGGACCCTCTTCCAAAACAGAGTTTGATTTTGATGCAAGACTGCCCCCCTCCAATGGCATTAAAAAGGTAAAAGGACTTTTTCCTGGAAGAAGCAAGTCTCCAGCTCCTGGGGACAAAGTTAGGTCCACTAGGAAGGAATTTCTCAGCTTCATAGGACAAGAAGAAGCCCAACAGGAAGAAAGTTTCTTACTCCAAGTGGCAACATGGGGCCCTACTGGGAGACTAGTAAATTTGGTAGAAAAATTAGGAGAAACCACATTAGTTGGGCCACAACCCAGTCCAAACAAGGCAGGGGCAAGCCATACCTGCAAATCCAAGTTTTCCTGTAGTATGCAATACATTTTAAAGAATGGAATAAACAGACACTGAAGCCAAACACAAAACCACGAAAGGAGATCAGTAAACCCTTTTTACCCTTATTTACTGATTATTTAATCTCACAGTTGATTACAAATTGGTAAGAGAGTCTGAGGTCAAAATCCCTCTATGGAGGTGGGGAGGGGGGCCTTTACCACTGCAAAACGTGTCTTGATTTTCTTTTGTGGCACTATGCTTAACGAGAGCACTTATTCAGCAGTCTAACGTGGAACCAGGTTGGGCTACTAAATCCAGCGCTCAAGTCTATATGTGAGCGACGGCACATGCAGTACATAAACGGGTGTTACCACTCTTGTCACTGCCATCTTAAGATTTTTAGTGAAACAGTAAATACAGAATTTGTACAACTGCAGTGACAATGTTTAGTCTGCGTTTGAAGTCTAGGAGTGGAACTGTGGGCAGAATGTATTCTCTGTGTTTATGGTGATGGGGGACAGATCTGTGACACAAAATGGCTTGTGGTCCTTAGGGGTTGAGGAATACATACTAGATATACTACAACAAAGACTACACACGTGAATTTATGGTGCTAAAGAACAGTCACTTAATGAAGAACTGCTCTCCCAGGTCTCTGGGTTTGGACAGCAAGATATAGAATATGTGACGGGTTTGGAGAGTTGAGGAATAAATTGGTAATGAAACACATCTTATATGAGTTTATAGATCTGGTGCATGTCCATTGGAGATATGAATAGCTGCTCTGGGGCTATAAGAGTAGTAACATATGTAGTACAGAATCGCTCATGTAACTCTATGGGATTTAATTACAGATCTGTGACAAACATCAGCTGGGCAGTAATACTGGAAAATATATATCTGTGACTCAGAATGGCTCATGAGTACATAGGGGATGAGATACATAAACCTGAGAAAATGAATGGCTAATGTATGATCGTGAGATTTTTTTATGCATACATCTGTAATGCAAAACAACTTACACAGGCCTATTGGACTCAGTAAAATGATCAGTTATGCAGAAAATTTTATGTGGATAGGTAGGTTTTAGAAATTAATTTGTTATGGTGCACAATTTGCATGCAATATCTACCAGGTTTGACTATTTAAATAAGTGAAGTAACATGACTTGTGTGGCTCTGTGGTGCTAGTGGGCAGGTCCATGAAACACAATGGCACATAGAGGCCTATGGGTTTAGGAAGAATGAATTGTTTAGAACTAATGGGATGAGAACATAACTGTGGTGCAAAATGATTTGTGGAGGCTGCTTGCAGTATGCACAGAATGACCTACAAGGTTGGAAGATCAGTCTGGTGTTCCAGAGTAGCCAGGGTTTACCAACCACTGAAGTACAGTACATTGCAAACAGAACCACAAAAAAGTGTTAATTCCAGACAATAAAATAAATGTATCCCAACTCAGAAACTTTAGCGTAAACAACTTTAATCACTGCTTTCCTCTTACGATGATTTTGTGGTTCTGTTTGTATTTTTTGGTTGATTTTACCACTTATTTGGGAAGTTTTGTTGATTTATTGAAGTGCAGTACATTCCATTCATGAAGTAAAACTTGATACATCTTACAGTGTTTGATAGTCATAATGAAGCACAAGTCATTTGGTTAGCAAAAAAACAGAAAAAACACAAGTAGTTGAACATAGATAACATTAAAATTCAATAAATCATTCCTTCAACAGTTAAGGATGTCTGTCTTGACAATCTGCTTTGTTTTCTTGTTTAACACCCATACTGAGCATTCAGAACCTGCACTTAACCTCATGTTAGGTTGTCATGATTACGCTGGCATGAACTACACTGTACACCGTGAAATGCTTCACCACAGTCACTGGGGTATGCATGCTCAGAAAACTACTGCGTTAACCCCCCACCACCAAGTTACAGAGACCAAGCAGAAAGAGAATGAGAACTACACAAAGGCATTATTTAAAAAAATAAGATACATTAAATAATACATTGTATATTAACAATACATTATGGCAGGACTATGCCTTAATTTTGTGTACTACCATAACAAACGACAGCTTTTGTAAATCATCCGTTTCATTACTTTATTAAACATCTTGCACAAATCATGGTCGCTCAGACAGATCACACATTAAAAAATGTATCTAGATCTAAGTACTGCTTGACGCATTAAATAAAACTTGAGGAGTAACTCTGAGATCTCCAAGATGCTGCCTGACCCTGTAGCAGTATACCCTTCCTGACTCCTTAAGAGTTCTGGAATAGCTACACTCTTCTTCATCACTGCCTAACTGTCTCAACAAACTACCATGGTATAACCAATAGGCTGCTCACGTACTTTGCTGACAAGTAAAACATTCAAGCACACTTACTACTTCCTTTTCAACATTTTATACTATTTCTAAATTAACCCGTTATTCACCCTAATAATCATGCTAGCAACAGTTTTGAAAAGACAGTGAATATACTAAATGAAACAGATTAAAAGTACTCTTACACCAAAGATGAACCTCCTCCTCCTCCTATTATATCAATAAGTTCAGATATTAGGTATGCATGATTAACGACTCTTTTTTTTTTTTTTTTTTTTTACTGATCTGCTTTATAAGGAAAGCTTCAGAGTGTTAGAATACAGGCTGTTTTACTTTGCAGTTAAATTTAATTTCCTTAGGTTTCCCATTGCTATTGAGTTTTGGAACTATATGAAACAGATTCTATTGCTTCAACAGCATCCTCTTGTACTAATTCTTTAATCTTCACTATTAACTAAGGAAGCCAAAAAGGATGAAGTTGAGCATTATTTCCAGCCCAAACTAACTAACAGCCATGGTAAAATGGTACACACCACAAACCTCAACCTGACCAAAGCTTTGGACTAAACCCCCCAATCCTCCCCAGGTTTAGCAGAAGAGCTAAATATATTAGAAATAAACCTCAGCATCACCCATAGGCTTGTCAACTTCTCAAAAATAGGATGCAGGAGATCAAAATAGGGGAAGCTACCTCCACAGAGACCAGTCACAAGTGGAGTACCCCAGGGTTCTTTGCTGGGACATCTGTTGTTTGGAATCTTCTTCTCTGAAGTAAAAGCCAATACCAAAGGGCTCTGACTAGCCAAGGCTGCAGATGACTACAAACTAGATGCAGTAACTGAATCTTCAAATTACTTGGTCACCCAGCAGGAAGTTTGTTCCAAACAATTAACTGCAGCAAGAATCATGGACTGAAACTAAATTCCAAAAAGTGTACGGTCATATCATCTGGGAAGTAGTCTAGCCCAGGGAGCTATCACATGCGCTTCAGGCCAGTTGTTTTACATTAAGAAGGTTTGTGGTCTGCACTGTTGTGGCAGGACAGGTAGCTTACATCCTTCTAAGTTGGAAATTGCTGATTGAAGGCTCACTGTCTGTTATTCTAAAAGTGTAATAGTTTTGGTTTAAGAACTTGGGCTTTGGGCCAGTTTTTTTACATTAAGAAGATGTGATCTGCACTCTTGTGGGAGGAGAGGGTAGATTCTGCTCTTCTGAGCTGGGAGCTTCTGGTTAAAGCTTTATTGTTTCTGCTTATTTGAACTGTTTCTTTCTGAAATTGGTACGCCTTGTTTGCTGTAGTATAGACTAAATTCAGACCTGCTGAATCTGGCTTTGTTTGTATAGCTTGAGCACTAATCCAGACCATCTTTTTTTAGAGAAGGTTCCCCTGCACCTAGTGGCAGGAGTGTGCAGTTAGAACTTGTCTGATCGAAGACTGCTGGAACGGGGCTCGGTTTTTAGCTTTTTATTGGTTAATTTGTTTAAATCAGCTTTCTCATTTGCTACTGTTATATTAAAAAAAATACACTTTATGCATCGCCACTTAGCTAGGGTTAAACTGTTCCTGGTGCCATAAAGTCTGCTCTTCAAATTTTCCCTTAGATCTAGCCAAATTTTTAGTTTTAGCACTCAGATCTGTTTCTTTGAGCTCAGCACTTGTTCAGAACTCATTGTAAGCACTAAATAAGCTACAAATTACTACAGCACTCAACTTTCCTCACTTGTCTAGAGGAAAACAGTTTTTACTGTCTAAGGGTTAGCTCCCGGTGTTTTCTCCTGTCTACCTGATGAATCTGGGCATATTGAGGCAATACAGCAATTGCCTCATGTACACAGACAACCCTCTCCTCCTACCATCCAACATACAACCTGTGAGAGATGCATTTATATAGCCAAACTGGAAGCAAAGCTCTATTCACCCAAAACTGGACTTGACAGTCAAGAGGAGAAGATAAACACTTGCACCATACCACACTCATCACATAGCCCCTCAAAACCTACATCAGCAAAACACACACATAGAAACACAAAACACACACCTACATTCACGGAGGCTCTCAATAAAAATCTGCTCAAGCAATAGAGACCTCCAAAGCAGAAACGCAAGCAACCTCCACCACCCCAACACAACCCAAATGACACACAGCCCACAAACTCAGTGTGCCACTCAACTACAGCCCATAAGGCATAACAACGTAACCAACACTCTAGTCATAGGTGACTCTATAGTCAAGCACACTGATGTTCCACTCACCAGGCTAAACAAGGAGAAAGTTACTGTCAGCTGCCTGTCAGGTGCCAGGATCCGCCACATAACACACACACTCAGGTCACTCCACAAGTACAAATATGACTCTGTCATTGTCCATGTTGGTGTGAATGATCTGAGATGTACCTCTCTGGACTACAAGAAAAGAGACACGAAGGAGCTCTCCTATCTTGTAGCCCAGGCAGGAATGACTGTAGTCCTGAGTAGCATCCTACCATTACCCAGAATGATACCACAGTACAAGGACAAAATATTTGACTTCAACAATTGGCAAAGCTTCTGATGTCATTCTAAGGGGATCCAGTATCTGTCTGCCTGGGATGATATGATCAATAGACCACAATGCTTTGCCACAGATGGCCTGCACCTGTCGCCCTTGGGATTCTGGTTAATGGCTAAGGCTCTTGCCACCCCTATAGTGCCTTTTTTAGGCAAGGTTCAAATGACAAATTCACCACCATAACAGGTACAAGCAAGCAAAATCTGAGGGTAATGCTACTCAATGCTAGAAGTCTAAATCTCAAAATGCATTCACTTGTGGCACTCCTAAAAATGGAGAACATCGACATCTGTGCTGTGAAAGAGACCTGGTTCAAGGCTTCAGAGAGCACCCCTGCATTACCAGGCTATAATTCATACCACACCTTTCGGTCACCTAACCTGGACTGAAACACTAAAGGCAGAGGCGTGTCCATAGTTCATTAAGAATATCCACACCTCCAGGCTAGCTGCTCAACATAATGCATCCGAGATTATCCAAGTGCAACTAACACTGGGCAAAACTGCAATCCAGGTTGTAGCTTGTTATAGATCCCCCACCATGCCCAAAGATTCCCACTCCTCATTTCTTGATACACTGGAAAATATTAGGGTACAACCCAACACCCTAATAATGGGCGATTTCAACTACCCCTCCATTAACTGGGAAAACTACTTGTGCCAACTCTTTTGCTCAACGTTTTCTGGAATTCATAAATTCTAACGCCTTGGATCAACTTATCCATACCCCCACCAGGGGCAGCAATATCCTAGACTTGGTCATTACCACATGGGTGACCGGTATTCCACACCAGAGGTCAATTCCTCGTTGGTCAGATCCGACCACAAGCTAATCACCCTAGACATCCACATCCCGCCCCACCTCCATTAGGGAAACTACCGTAATAATTTTCTCCAAAGCTAACTTCATGCTTCTTAAGACAGAAGTGTTAAACTTCACGACACCCATGCAGATGGACAATAGAGGAACAACTGCTGAATCCTACACAAATGCACTTTATAAGCACTTACACGAGTGCATGAATCATGCTATCCCTAACAGAACTAAGATGCTATCCTCTAAATAAAGGAAACCAATCTGGTGGTCCCCTGACATAAACAAACTCTACAATAGAAGAAACTGTTGCAAAAAAGAGTAAAATCCCATGATTGGAGGAACTCCCTGGTCAGCCTCAGTATGGAGCTGAGATCCCTAATAAAATCCTCCAAAGCTAGTTATGAAAACAAAATTGCCACTGATTCTAAAGACAACCACAAAGCATTCTATAGCTATGCCAAGAATCTCAATGGCAACACTCAGATCTGCTCTGAGTTACAGCACAATGGCACTAAATACAGAACCAACTGATATTGCCAACATCCTGGCAGACAGGTTCAGTGCTAACTTTACCCCCCTCTCACCCCATAAAGGGCCCATCTCTATACTGGAAGAATGCAAAGTTCCTGTAATCATGGCTGCACAGGTAAAAACCACACTCTCCAAAGCCAAGAAAACAGCATCCATGGGACCTGACAACATCCCAGGCTGTGTTCTACATGAACTACAGAATGAACTGGCACCCCACCTAAACACCATGTTCAATCATAGTCTCACCTCAGGCTTTGTGCCCACTGAATGGTGCACAGCGACGGTTATCCCACTCCACAAAGGGGGAGCCACCATGGACTCCAGGAATTACCACCCCATTAGCCTAACGAGCCTGGTCTGCAAGGCCATGGAAAGTATCATCATGGAACTTATAAACAAAGACATTGGTAATCTCCAAACTGGACCCCACCAAGTTCGGGTTTGTAAAAGGCAGATCATGTCTTCTAAACCTGATTTATCTTCTTTGAAGCAGTCACCAAAGCCATAGACGAGGGTAAGGTGGTTCACACAGCCTATCTAGATCTCTCCAAGGCTTTTGACACCATCCTCCACTCAGGAATTATAGATAAACTCACTAAACTAGGCATAAATCCCTATGTCACAAGATGGGTTGCCAACTGGCTCACTGACAGAACACACACTGTGAAGGTAGCAGACTTCAAATCCGACTTCAAACCAGTGACAAGTGGAGTAGCACAGGGTTCAGTCCTGGGTCCTCTCCTGTTTGGTATCTACTTTTCTGAAGTACAGGCTAACACAGAAGGTCTTTGGCTAATGAAGTTTGCAGATCACTGCAAACTAGGAGCCATAATCGAAACTCCTAACAATGTGGACATCCTACTAAAGGGCCTCACTCAGACAGATGCTTGGTATCAAAGCCATGGCCTCAAGCTCAGTGCCAAAAAGTGCATTGTCATCCCCTTTGGTAAAAACTCTGTACTCATGAGCTACCACATAGGTGGTATTCTACTTAACACCGAAAGTGTGATAAGAGACCTTGGCACACAGGTGGACAGTAGTCTTTCCTTTGATAATCACATCACCACAGTAGTCAGGAAATCCTTCTAGGTGGCACACCTCATCACAAAAGGTTTCTCATCCAGGAAAAAAGAGGTCATTGTTCCCCTCTACTCGTCACTCATTAGACCCATTGTAGAGTACAACACCCCTTTTGGTATGTACCTCACAAGACATCTACAACAACTAGAAAGGCCGCAGAAATACCTCACAAAGAGGATTACTGGCCTCAAACAGATGTCCTATGCAGACCGTCTCAAAAAACCCCAGCTTTACTCGGTCTCATATTGCCTATTCAGGGGTGATCTCTGCCTAACATACAAAGCTATGTCAAACCCAGAGCTGTTGGACATGCTCCACTTAAAAAAATCCCAATCCCTCTGAGCTACACACTCTAGGGACCTAAACCTTGTCACCACAATAAACAGAACATGCTGGAGGGATAGATTCCTGTCCCAGAGACTTCCCATACTCTGGAACAAGCTACCTATCTATATTAAACAAAGCTCCTCATTAGCACTCTTCAATAAAAATCCTGATGATTGGATGGGAAATAGGAAATTCACCCCAGGGATCACCTCTGTGGCTCTGCTTGACAGGGGCACAGTAAAATAATTTTCTTGGGTGGCGAAAGCCAGAGTACCTTTTTGGCTAGGCTTATATAGGCCCAAGTGCCAATAGCCTAGTACCTACCTATGAACCTATGAAAATCCTTAAGAGTTGACCCAAGTGTTTGGGATTTGAGAATTTATGTGGACAGTGACCTAATGTTCAACCAACATGCATCCACTATAGTAAGAAATGTTCTTCTATATTGCACAGCTCATAGATAAATTCAATCTGTCTAGAGCTAGAGATGTCATTGCCCCCTCTTTCTCAGCTCTCATTTGCCCAATATGAAGTATACTGCCCTCCTTTGGCATGTACATCTGTCCAGACACGTGTAAAAGCACAACAGAGTGTGTGTTGGGTCCCGCTGCTGCCTGTAACACAAAGGGACGTGTTAAACTTGGAGCTACTAGCTGTATTTTCCTTTGGTCCCCACTCCAGAAAGTGTAATTCTTTCTGGCTAGAAAGCATGTCATGACATGAATTGTACCTTTTTACTTTTAACCTTAAAGCCTGCCTCCTGCAGTGTTTGAAGGACCTGTAGCACTTTAGCAAAATGCTGTTCTTTTGTTTCAGACACAGTTCGTGTAAAATTGAAAGCATACCCTTCCCCCTGTAGTATACATCATTTTATTGCAGTATTGTTTTTTTAAGACATTTACTGTTACTACTAGCTATTTGTACCCCCCCTTTTTGTAAAGGGACCTGCATAATTTATTTTAACTGCATACCATAGCCCATGTACGACTGTCCATTTGGCCTGGCTACCAGTCTTGTTTCCTTGACCTTAACTTGCTTAATTATGCATTATGCTATTATAGAATACATTTGCTGTTGTGTGCCTTTTGATGCACTTTAGGTGAAAATAAAATACATGCATGTCAGTCTTGTGACGTCATGTCTTTACTGCATTTAACTACTCTCATTTGATTTGTATGTCCTAGAACTGTTTTGTTATTATTATTTAAGTGTCTTGCTGTAACTGAATGAGAGCTGGTGCTGTGTACCCTTAACCATTTTCGAAAGGTAGAATAGTACGTCATAAATGATTTATCAGTGTAGTTAACTGATGTTGCTTTAACTCTTTACTAACCAGATTATATTTGTCAGTATTCTGTTCTGCTAACTTTAAAGGTCTTATGCACTTTTGAAAAAGTGTTTGCATATGTTGTCAGAACTTTATGAACTCACTCTGACTATGTCTTAGAAGTTTATTAAATCTGTTTGTCAGTTCACCATAAACCTCGTCTCTATTCTTATTTGTTTTGTAATGTGCAGTGCTTTTATGCCACTTTTGCTGTATTATATAAGCCAGGAAATGCTGAGGAATAAAATTTCAGAAACAACGTTCAAGTGTAACATTCCATACAGTGCCTACAGTTTTATGCACCCAAGCTTCAAATGTAATCATGTTATAAAAAATACCCTTCTGTTTATCCCACTTAGGGAGAATTTTTAACATTAGCTAAATGTGTTGTTCTAGCAGCCTCAGATTTCTGTGTCTGTAATTGAGCTCATAATGTTTTAGTCTCCTCCCTTGCAACAATTATGTCATGCTGTGTGTAAGCCAGTTGCCTGTCATATGTTTTTTGCAAATGGACAGTTAACCCTTTTATTGTACAAATAGCTTTACTGCCTTGTTAAATAACAGTTTGTGTAAAGGTCTTAATTTTAGTCTGTGAGACTTTCAAAACTGAGAAATTTCCTTTGTATATTTAGCAGTGTCAGTATGCATTTTACCAGACACATTCCATTTATCACAGTAAGTCTGAAAGTGACCCATGAGGTCAAGATCTTGCTGGTTGCTAACTTTAGCAATCCAATTTTTAAACTCTTGCAAATCAGACTGTAAGGTACAAACTTTGACATCTACATCACCCTATAATAAATATTTTGCAACAGGATATATAGAAACAGGAACCATTGTCTGTGCTTCAAGCATTACTTTATACTGGTTGTGTTCCAGGTTTTGTACAATACGTTTATGACAAGGCATGAAAAACGCAGCATTTAAATAAAACATTTCTGTACATTCTGTGATACTTCTGTCTTTACATAGTAAAAACTTACAGGTACTAACATGCTGATTATACTATGTATTTAAATAATTGCACACATCTACATATGATTCAGATACATCAACAGTAAAATACTTAGTGCACTTCTTGGCATTTTCATGAATTGCATTCATTGTTAAAAGAAAAACAGAAGAAAATATTTACCACAAATGTTCAGGACAAGGTGGCCAGTCTTAACACGAAGATCAGTTGTGGGAGAATTTTCTGCAGTCAGTCACTAGATGCTGGTGAAGTCAGGTCCGGCAGTGTGACCCACTCTTTGTATTTCGCCAACTGTCTGAAGAAAAATTACTGTACTGCCCTGTACTGCACCGCAGTGTTTGTCCTTCTGTCAATGGACAAAGTTTTAGGAAAGAAGAGTCGACTCAAAAGAAGAACTGCGCAGGAATGTCGCACTGTGAGAGGCACCTCTTCAGGTCATCCCCCCCGGTTGTTTTGACTGGTCTGGTCTCACCATTGTAAAATGTATGTACTACACTAATTAAGGTAGTCTCACCATTACTCAGTGAAAACAATGCGCCGGTTCATCTGATATGACATTCTTTACTGCATACGAAGTAAACATCTAGTTTAACAATGAAAGATATACACAAATAACAAAGCCGTACTTGAGCTTACAGCATCAGATCTGTAAGAATCAAAGTCTCTCATATAAAAGAAGTCCCAATCTTTATGGTGTCTTTTTTGCCTGCCTCAGCAGTTTAGAGAATAATAAGTCTTTCCTTTGGAGCTGGTTTGCTAACAGTTTGTTTTCCATATCTCAAACATTCTGTTCCTGAAGAATAACTCCTTGGCCTTGCTCTTATCTTGCATGTCCTGTTGACGAAACACAGCTGCATGCAAGAGTTCATCTTGACCAGCTTGTAGATAGAGAATTTCACAAACTGCATAGTTTATAAAAGATAAAATATTTTACTTCTGACTTCTAATAACAATGAATGCAAAGCTATATGCTTTTGCCAAGAGTTTAAACTAACTGCACTCTGTACTACACTGAAAAGCAGAATATTTATTTTACATTTTCAGAAAAATCCACTGAAAGCCATTTAACCTGTTTGTTACACCGAAAGCAGAATATTTCAACTCTCACAACATGCAATCATTGGAATGCCCACAGATAAACCTTATAAAAAGATACAAGCCTTAAACAATATATACTACATGGACCATCAAGGCCCTGGCACTATACTCTCTATCCTACAGACTACTAAGTGGTGACCTGTATCTGACTTAGAAGGCATCCCCTGACCCAGTACTGATGGACTTACACATCAGCAAGTCAAATATCATCAGAAATACTCAGTCCAGTGATATAAAACTCTTTTGCAACATCAACAAAACAATTTGGAGGGGCATGTACATTTCACAGAGGATACTACTAAATGTACAACAAAGCTCATCCTGATGCATATTCAAGTGCAACTTGGATCTGTGGATGGGTAATCAAAAATATACACCAGGACTGCCCCAGTACTACTAATGAACAGAGGCAGCTCCTAAATGCTTTGCCCAGAGAATGAGTCCCATTAAATTATCCATGGTATGATCCCAGTTATTCTCACTAAGGGTGATATATAATTATTGACCATTGGATGGTTAAGGCCAATCTAACATTAAACAGGATAGGTTAATTCAAGGAATGAAAGGGAAACTAGCTAGGCTTAAAATGTCCTGCAACAGCAGCTAGCCTAGTGCTGTACTTCTCTACGAGGAACAGAAAATAAGAAGGAAGGGGGAATGTGTTTACATATGCATGATGAGACGGATAAGGAAGGCAATAGGGTAACTTTATATCAGTGAGTAAAGAAAACATTGGTTAGTATTCATTACAGCCGAGTGACGTCTCCAGGCGTTTCTGCAGTTACCGCCTACTGCGCCTCTAGGCATCAAATATCGCCTGTTCATATTTGCATTAATAATTCCAAAACCATGTTACATACAAGGTATCAGAAAATTTTATCTTGAAGCATACATGATGGCAAACAAAATTGTATTGATATATGACCTCTGTCAATGGGTATTTGTTAAAAATGTAAGGTGATAACTTAATTTTTTTAAATGCTGAAGCCACGCCCACTGGGAGTTAAAGGTACACACTCAAAAGAGCTCTCCTGGAGGGAATGAGTTAAGGAGGCAAATAATGACGTAAGCAAGGTCTGGGAGGTATACAAGTATATTTTAAAACATCAGAAAGCCACAGAAGCAATAGATTCAGGAAACATAACTTCTTTCTTCACAAATAACCCAGTGTTAAGCGCTTTCGTCACTAGACTTCATCAGTTCTGATGAAGTCTTAGTGACGAAAGCACTTAACATTGGGTTAATTGTGAATAAAGAAGTTACGTTTCCTGACTCTATTGCTTCAGGTGGCTTTCTCGTGTTTTAAAGTTTCATCTGTTCTAAGTTTGTTATTTGAGGTATACGAATATATATTTTTATAAACAGGGATACGGTATTAAGACTTCTAATGTCCTGGGGGATAGAGTTATAGACTGCATGTGCAAGTTTACTGAAAGCTCTTTCAATTAATGAAAAAAAAAAATGAAGGATTGTCTTTGAAGGGTAATAATTTCAGTAAGCTGATCTCCAAGTGAGTAGTTTTGCGAGGATTATTTTAATTCTGTAGGTTAAAGGTGAGCAGATGTTAAGGAAGAGAATTCCATCTAGTAAAGAAAGGCAGACCTTTGGGCAAATTTTTTTTCCACTGAAACCCTAACTAAGTGAAACTGATGGGTGGGGAAGCCAAAGAGAATAATAAATGGCAATTAGAGTTTAAGGTGCTTTGTAGCACAGTAATGGTCGGTGTTATCCAGTGGTTTAGCAGTGTTCACTTACTCTGCAACAGATGATTGTCAGAATGTTGAACACACTGCAGGTTTGGTTATTTTTAACAAAATCTGCATAAAATCTATGTGAGATAGGCAGCTCCACAGCACAGAGGGGAAAAACAGCCCTGATTATGGTGTAGGCAACCTGACTTTAAACAAAATGTAGGAGTTGGCTGGGAAGGATGAGCGCGAGCGACTGCAGCCTGTAGAAGATGGCTGGGACGAATGAGCACAAGCGACTGCAGCCTGTAGAAGATGGCTGGGACGGATGGGCATGAGCAACTGCAGCCTGTAGAAGATGGCTGGGACTGATGGGCATGAGTGACTCCAGCCTGTAGACGATGTCTGGGATGGATGGGTGCGAACGACTGCAGCCTGTAGAAGATGGCTGGCATGGATGGGCATGAGCAACTGCAACCTGTAGAAGATGGTTGGGATGGATGGGCATGAGTGACTGCAGCCGGTAGAAGATGGTTGGGATGGATGGATGCAAGCGACTGCAGCCTGTAGAAGATGGTGGGGGAAGATGGGCGTGAGCAACTGCAGCCTGTAGAAGATGGCTGGGACGGGATGATTCGGCACGAGCGACTGCAGCCTATAGATGATAACTGGGATGGGTGGGATTGAGTAATTGTAGCCTGTAAAAGATAGCTGGGAAGGATGGGCATGAGCAGCCTCTGCCACCTCATCTATCCTGGATGAAGGGAGGCAGCTCTGGCTCTTCATATAGGTGACAGCTAGTGAGATTCACTAGGTATTCATCCAGTAAAGTTCTCAACTGGCCAAGCCTACACTATACAGTCAAGGAGAAACTGCATGCAGTGGCATGCTTTCCCTTGGAAGGTATAATTTAGAACTCAGAAGAGGCACTGGAGGGGGATGGGGGCGATCCCAAGAGGTGAGGGTATGCTTCCCTCCAAGGACCAGCAAATGTAGTCTGTTCCCTACCATATCACCTGTCTCTCACCAAGGAATGGACAGCTGGTAGGAATAAATGGGCCTTAATGATATTGCCTAGCTCAGGAATACCCAGCTCATGTTCCACTATAAAGAATTGGTAAAACTGGGTGCAGGCAATTGAGCTACCTGGTAGATCCTTGGAGGAAGCAAAAAAATATATACAGGGTATCCATTTGAATTGCTTATCATTTGTTGTCCATTTGCTTGAAGAAGTCATGGTTATTAATTTTGTGGAGTGACATAGTATACAGTTTGCAGCACCAGCTTGCAAAATGCCAGTAATTAGTGCTGACCTGGTTTTATGGTGCCAAGTGAATTTAAACTTGAACAGGGAAGGAGAGTGGAGGGATGCAGTGAGGTGTTAGTGTGGTACTTGTTTTGCTCAGGTGTGTTGGTGCCATTAGGAATTAGAACATTATCTGACATCAGCATTGTCACTCTGTTGCCCTTTCCTTTGGATTTTATCTAAGGATAGTCTACAAAGCCCTGGCTGATTCACTTGCTGTGATTAATACAGTTTGCTGGGTTCAGTTAAACAAAATAATTTCCTACTGCATTGTAGTAATGTACAACTAGAATGGTGCTGTCAATTTTAAAAATAACCTCGGTTCCCTTTGGTCTTGTTTGTAGTTCCTTCCAATCATATACCATGTTTTTACTCATTTATGTATGGAGATACAGATGCATGGAAGAAGAAGAAACAAAGTGTTCTTCATAGTCATATCATGGTCAAACAGAGTCCTAGGCAGGGTAATGAATCAGGCAAGACACACACACAGTCCTAGGCATGGTAATGAATCAGGCAAGACACACACACACAGTCCTAGGCAGGGTAATGAATCAGGCAAGACACACACACACAGTCCTAGGCAGGGTAATGAATCAGCCAAGACACACACACAGTCCTAGGCAGGGTAATGAATCAGGCAAGACACACACACAGTCCTAGGCAGGGTAATGAATCAGGCAAGACACACACACACAGTCCTAGGCAGGGTAATGAATCAGGCAAGACACACACACAGTCCTAGGCAGGGTAATGAATCAGGCAAGACACACACACACACACACAGTCCTAGGCAAGGTAATGAATCAGGCAAGACACACACACACACACACACACACACACACACACACACACACACACACACACACACACACACACACACACACAAAATCCCCCCAGCCATTCCAATGTTCCATTACTAGGTTATGTCTCACCAATTACTATAAACACTGTCAAACCTCTCAGTGTGCATACTATGTTCTTCTTTACATCAATGATTACAGACATTTGGATTTAATTTACAATTTTTATTTCAAATTTATAGCTCAAACACTGACAGACATTTGCTAAAATAAATAGTCTCACGATGAAAATAGACTTAGCGTTAACAGCAAACTTCTCTACCTTTAAAAAACTCACTTGAATTGAAATGGCATTGAAATCCACATTAAAAAAAATGCATCAGGCCAGTGGTGGATAAATTTTACCTTTGGGTTGTTTTCAAACCATTGGCCCCTTGCACACATTTTTATGACCACGGATGCAGTTCTTTGATTCACCTTTCTCATTGTATTAATTTATATTCCTTGTATAATATGGAACTTGTTAAGAGTGTTTTAAATTTGTAGCTTTGAACATTTTTCCAGTAAGCAGTGAAACAAAACATATGACTCAATAATGACAAAACTGCCCATTTCAGAATATTTCAACCATAAAAGGCCATTCAAACTTCTGTCATTACAATCCACAAATATCAGTCAAATGCACAATATCTGCAGAAGTAAAAGTCATCTAAATATTTCCACATTACAGGGATCTGAAACTAATGAAGCGGTTGCTGCTAGCAAACAACTTTATATTTCAGTGTTTCGTTTACAAATTCAAAGCATGCTGCTCTTGAAGAATACATTGCCCATGTAGATGGTAATATTGCAATAGGGAATGGATGACAAACCGACAACAGATTCATAGTTACCAGGCATCTCATCCAAAGGAGGACACACTCAGGACTGCAAAACCACAACCCCCTCCCCTTAAAGTACAACACAGTATCAGAAATCCATCTACCTTCTGCATCAAAAGCAAGTATGCTATCAGTTGTGCTATGACTATTTGCTAAACAAAACAGATGCATATTTAAGAACACACTTAACATGAGCAGTAGTACACTTTTCTTTAAAGCTCACAATTCCTTGAAAATGCTTGAAGCGCACAATTCCTTGAAAATGCACCAAAACTCATTTTTTTAGTAGTTTGGTAGCTGGTGTGGAGGATTCAGGCTCTTGCTTCCTGTAACCAAGGTACAGGGTTTCAACCTGAGGAACTTAACTGACCTGCTATCCCTAACTAGGGTATTACACAGATACAGACACAATTCTGCAGTAGCAGCAGGGTGTTTCCAGGAAGCAGCCAGCAAATACGTCTCATATTTAAACTCCGCACATGGCAAAGGAGGAGTAAACAACAGGGTGCATGTGTTGACGTGAGCAGAGACGTAGAGACACAGAAAAGGAGGTGTACGTAACAGGTGCATGCGTCAGACGCACAGACCACTGGAGTTCTTAAAGTACAGCACCCTTAAAGGATCCATTTCTGGTCTACTTTAATATTTTCAAATTTTAAATGTGAAAAGCTTTTAAAAGACAAAAAAGAAAGCTACACCCCCTTACTGTTTGCACCCGGGGAGGACCGCACCCTCTGCCCTCACATTAGTATGTCTCTGGTACCAGTAGAAAAAGTGCTGGACAATAAAGTTAGTAGTAAGGAGTGATTAATTAAGTCAAAAGCCTTTTTAGTTCAATGAGTAATGATCCGTTTTATGTCTGAGGGAATAGACCAACATACCTGCTGCATACAGAGGATGAAGCATTACAAACTCAGAACAAGAGCTTCAGCAAATGACAGGGGAATTGAATGCAAACATGAAGGTACATGGGATAAAACTGAGTACAGACAACACAGCTGTCATGGCAGCAAACTGGGGAAATAAGAAGCTGAAAACTGAGATAGAATGGAAAATAGTGGAACAGGTAAATAGCTTAAAGTATCTGGGAAGGGTGTAAATGAGAAAGGAAGTCTGAATAAGGAGGTTCAGAGCTAGAATCAGAGGGGTTGCAGTGAAATGATGCAACGTGTCAGGAGTTATGTGTGACAGAAGAATGCCACAGAAGCTGAGAAGTAAAATGGACAAAACAGTGGTGCCAGCAGTACTACTGCATGGACCCAACATTATCATCCCCTCCCCATTCAAATTTCGGTGCCAAGTTTTGTCAAGAGGGAAATTCACTGGTGGGTGAACCAGTTTTCCCTCAGGGCATATTTTACATCAGGAGCTGTTTCCAAAGGGTTGAAAGGGCAAAGTCGGTAGAACCATTAAGACAGAAAGAAGCACACAATTATCAAAGAAATTATTAAATATTCTCAAATCAATGAACTATCTCTGAAGCCCCAGGACCTCTGTTAGTCATCACAGACAACTCCACAGTTATGTGATACATAAACAGTGTGGGGGGTGGCAGGTCTTACCCTCCTTTGCAGATTGATAGTGCTAACCTGGGAAATAGCTCTGTAGCTCAATGTATTCTTTCAGGCTACTTGCATTCTATTCTGTCAGAGCAGAATTCTATGGCAGACAAGCTGAGCAGGAACAGGGCATGCCCCCACAAATGGAAATTATATCCTGTGCCCTTCCAGGAAATACCACCTGTGGAGGAACTCCTCAGTTAGGTCTGTTTGCCTCTATTCACAACAGGCAATTTAAAAAAAATGTTCTGCTTCAGGACTCCTTGCACAAAGGTTTGCGTTTTCCTTTCTATGGACAGGAATGTTCCTGTATGCTTTTCAACACTTTCCTGTGATAACCACAGTCCTTTTGAAGATCCAGAAGGACTCTCCAAAAATAATAATCCTAAGTCCCTTTTAGCCCAGGCAACAGTAATTCTTCCTTCTTTTGAAAATTTCCAAAAGGAACTACCACATCCTTACTCAAAGGATGGACGTACTAACAAAGGCCAAGAGCTCTCCAATTCACCCCATCTTTCAAGTTCTTCAGTTCACAGCCTGGTTGACAAAAAAGATAATCAAATGCTATTAAAATTCTATCATGCAGGACATGCAGCAAGTATCAGAGGAAGTTAAGAAACCTACTACTAAGAAATCATAAAGGGCTAAGAGAAGAGATTTTCTAGCTGTTTCCAAGGAATGAACCATGATGCATTTATATGTTAGAGTCATTACCTTCCGGCCCTTCTTCCTCTTACAGTAAGATTCATCTTTTGGTCATTTCTGCCTGTCTGCATACGGATACCTTTCCTTCTGAAAGGAGTTCTACATATTTGTTCACCAAGAAAACAGGTGACTCTCCCCGTGAGACCTTAACTTAAAGGTTTTTCCTTTTGAATGGGTTTGAGAGGCTAATTTAAAGTTCTTATCATAGAAAACAGTGTTATTCACTGCTTTGACCTGGGAGAGAAAATTCTGCATACTCAGGATGCCTGCAGACAACTCAGATACTACACTAACAGGACAAAAGGATTTCTGAAAATCCTAATCAATTGTTTATTTCTTACAAAGGTAAGAAAAAGAGGCAATCAGTATCAAAATTGTACATTTCTAAATGGTAGTCCCATGCAGTTCTGTTTTGTTACTCGTTTCATGGCAGGTCACTTCTAGGCAAAGTCAGAACCCTTTCTACAATGGCTACGTCTGCTGCTTTTTAGGAAGGGGATGGACTCAGAATTATCTTAGAGGCAGCAACTCAGCCTTCTGTGCAGACTTTTACCAATATAAGTGACCGCTTCCCTTAGGGCTAGGTAATGACTTGCTAAAACTATTCTCCAAGAGCTCCTGTACCCTGATCCTTCATCTTCTTCCTCCCTTTCTATCTAAGATTTGGAATTCATCCAAAATAGCTTACAATACTGCAACAGTAATCTAATGATGAATAGAGTACAGTGGTGAAATTAAACCTACCATATCAGTAGCTGTTCAAATAGATCACTGCAGTACAAACATACTTGTTCCCACTTGCTATTTTTCCAGGTTGGTGGGGCCTTTTATCCCTCTTCCCCAGTATATAATTTTGTTGGTAGGGTTCTAGCCTCCCTTGTTACTGGTTCAAGAAATGTCTGATTTTTGGCACCAGTATGTCTACTTTTATACTTTTCACTCAGAGGCTTCAAAGGACATACAGGTTGTGTAGAAGGTGCCCTAAATCTTTGGAAGGTGGTCAGACATCTGATCTTTGGCAGGATATGTCCCATATAGCTTAAGCTATTACAACAGTGATCTATTCAAATATCTACTGTTAGGGTGAGTTTGCTTACACAATTGTACTTTCTCTTCTCAGCAGTTATGGAGACAGATGTACAAATGTTGTTGTTGTTGTTTGTCGTTCGGAGACAGATGTACAAATACAACCATTTATTTATGCTAGGACACACACCATCCTGACATCCCTGGAGTTCTTTTTTCTTAGATGTTTGTTTTTTCAGGGAAAATTAGTATGTGCATAGGAGGGCATAACTTTCTAACAAGAAATGTGCAGCTAATGGAGTTTCTTTGCCCACTTGGAGACATGCAAGATACTGGTGCTTGTAACAATTTCTATTATCATTTCCATCTGGTCTTCTTCCTCTTGGTAATGCTCAAATGTACAACAAACATGTATTTGTGAACAGGGCTCACTGCTCACTATTTTGAACAGAAAACTTACTACAGCAAATACACAGAGTTCCTAAAGACAGTAACAGCTGTCAACATACAGATGAAAAAATGGAAAAAAAACCTTCCAAAAGTTTAAAATATTTCAACCTCTTATGTTTTACACATGCCTCAGATATAGAAATGTAGAGTGTCAAGACAGATGACTGCATGCCAAACTTAGCTTGTCCATTTCTGTGTCCATTGGATAAACTAGAGACTACACTACAGATCTTACCTAAGCAAAAGCTTTTTTTCTTATTTTGATCCTACCCACATAGATATTGCTTTATCCCTGCAACATGCATTCTAAAACGCTTGCTATTCTTGCTTGTACTGTTTCACTTATACTTCAGACACCCACCACTCTCTCTGCAAAGCAATACTTCCTCACAACTACCAGAGTTATCTGTCATTTATCATCAGATTGTGTCCTCATTGTGTTCTTTTGAGACATGGCAGACAGTTGTTTGACTCTAATAATATTCTTCAGGTTCTTAAAAGTTTGCATGATATCTGTCCACAACCTTCTTTTCTCAAGACAACATTTTTTAAACAGTGTGATTTTTCTTTCCAAATTGACAACTCTTAGCAGCATCCTGGGAAAAGGATATTGGTGCAACTCATTCTAGTAACATCCTGGTAGCTGGAACATTTTTCAAGGCCTACCCTTACCCCTGCCCCTATTTACGGACTGCTGTGAGGGAAATGTGGTCTGCATACATGATGTACCATACAAGTTCCTGCTATACCCATCCATCTACATTGCCCCAGTGTATGTTCCTGTCTAAACAGGGCCCTGGCATGAACCAAGAGGTAGACAAGCAAATCAAATAACTGCCCTTCAGAAAAAGAGATCTGGATTTTATTGAACGATTACCACACACTCATCAGCTAAAGGAACTCACCCTTGGCTGACACAAAACAACACATTAAGGTTTTCTCATTCTTTATATGACTTTTATGTAGACCTTGCATCATTCTACTAACTTTCCCGAACTACCACAATACAATCTACATTTTTAGAATGAGGAATTCTTCATTATTCTGCAGAATACTGTAGTAGGGATCTTATTGTAGATATAGAAAGGAGTAACAACTTTTTATTAGTGATTCTTTTTCTTATGCATTTAGCATTCTACCAGCCTTCTATGCCAATGATGGCTGGTGACTTCAAAGGGGGGGGGTCTATTATGACAAGTCAGTGACCATTACCTGTAATCAAACAAAAGATGAGACAAGTCTCTCATCCACAGACTGGCTTAAACAAAAATAAATAAGGAAATAAATTCAGTCTTATTCCAACGTCTAACACTTAAAGCTTAATGTTCAAATGTAAAAGAAAACAGTAGCTCCTACTGTTTTGAGATGACAAATAGTTCCAAGAATTATAAATCTGGAGAATAGTGAATGCCTTCTGCCATCCAAAAAAGAAAATTAACTTCTGCTTGTGACCGTCTAGAGTCAGAGCTGAAAGTAAAATTAAAAACACAAATGCCAACAGGCAAACGTTACAGACGAGCGTCTGGAGAAAAAAATCAGAGTGCCTGGATATCACCTATGCAGAGTCAGGTAGTACATGCAGGCACAAAAGGAATCACAGCCAAAATTCAACCAGAGAGCTGAGTTTTGGTAGACAGCCATGTTGACGGCTGCACACTGCGTCAATATTGTATACAGTGTTGATGGCTGCGATGGAAAGTGAAAAAAAAATATAAAAGGTCAACTTGCTACTTGTAGATGCACTGCAATTCCCCACAAACATATACGCAGTCATTTTTTCAAACACAACACCAACACCCATCAGTCACAGCCCCTTTGTTGACTGTGCAGAACTAAGAGGTATGACTGTGATAAAAAGGTAGCGAAAGTAAAGCAGTTTGGCTGGCTTCACATGAATGCATGCTAATTCTGCAAACCTCAGACTGGCTGTTTAACTTCTTAGCTTCAGCAAATGACAGCAGCGTGAATCATTTTTATTCACCAACAGCACCCGTAGCAAATAAGCAATGTCAAATGTATTGACAGTGTACACTTCAGATATCAGACTGCAATAAAATAAAAACTGACCATAATAATTTTAACCCCACAAACAAACACACTCAACCATCAATTATAGCCAAATGTATGACAGTAACTATACAACTCAGATGTTTGAGTGTGATCGAATGAATGATTAGATACACAAATGCCACATAGGAATGTCTCCACATTTCACAGCTGTCAGAATACAGTGCGCAACCCCCAAACTTACCTCTCAACTTCTGTTCAAGAAACAAGGAGAAAGTTAAAAAATAATGTGGGACAAAGGACCAAAAATCAGGGAGGGGTATTGCCTGAAATACTTAGAAAGCTGCTAGCTTGTCTGAAGCCTATTACATCTGAAATTCAAATGTTTACCATGACTTACTGACCATTATCTTCAATGATGTGCAAGAAACACCATAAATGTTATGAGAAACAGACCAAATATGAGGCAAAAATCTGAGAGATTCTGTGAAATAAGGGATAGCCAAAAGTATCTGTACCCCTACACATATGTACATACATTGTACATAAAACACACACAGCAATTATAGCCACTTTTATGACTGTGACTGTACACCACACAGCTTTCATTGTGACCAAGTAAATAAATATGTAAATAACTACCACACAGAAATGTATCTCTTCAGATCACTGCTGTTAGAATTCAGTGTGCAGTCTACTGCAACTCCCCCCTCTCCAACATACCTTTGAACCTCTTAAGAATCAAGGAGAAAGCTAAAAAACAATGTGGACAAATTACAGACTCAGGGGCAGATAATGGAAAGTTGCTAGAGTAACAAACTTTGCATTAGCATGCTTTTTTCTGAATTAAATTATAGACAGTTGAATGCTTTCATGCCCCCTACATACATATACATGCATAAACACACACACACACACACGCGCAGGTAAAAATACATACCTTCTTATGTACTACATAACTGGCACTCACTGTTAGTTAAAAGATGCACATACACGTCTATCTCTCTCTCTCCCTATATATTGTGTGTGTGTGTGTGTGTGTGTGTGTGTGTGTGTGTGTGTGTGTGTGTGTGTGTGTGTGTGTATATATATATATATATATATATATATATATATATATATATATATAGGTCTACTACAGTTGATTGAAAACTCACTTGATTGAAAATGAAATTAGTAGGACCACTTCACTGAAAGCTCACTTCACTGAAAACTCGCTTGACTGAAACTCATTTCATTGAAAGTCATAAATGGCCTTTTCCCCACTGTAGTGCGACCCTGGAGTTAGTATATAAAGTAAGGGGGATGTGGGGGGCGAAGCCCCCCACATATCTTGTTTTTAGATATATAGATATATATATATATATATATATATATATATATATATATATATTCCCTTTTGGAAAGTTATTTATTGCACTTGTAAGTATCACTGTGTATAGTTTAAAATGTTTATAATATGTGGGGGGCTAAGCCACCCACACTCCCCAATGTGGGGGGCTGTGCCCCCCACCCCCCTTACTTTATATACTAACTCCAGGGTTGCACTACAGTGGGGAAAAGGCCATTTATGACTTTCAACAAAATGAGTTTTCCGTGAAGTGAGCTTTCAGTGAAGTGGTCATAGTAATTTCATTTTCAGTCAAGTGAGTTTTCAATCAACCATAGTAGACCCATATATATATATATATATATATATATATATATATATATATATATATATATATATATAGATTATATATTTTTGTATGCGTTCCACCATTTTTGTCAAACAGTGCTTTGACTGATGTCTGTTTAGCCAACACAATTTGATCAACACCTGTCAACAAACATAGCAGATTGGAAGATTCACAGATTTGGTGAATATGCCCTTTCTCCGTGACTTGTATGATCTCTGAGTTAGTATATATTATTAGCAGGGTTGTTTGGGATGCAGATATTTTTTATTGTTTTTGTTTAAAATTTTTTTGGATGCACCAACATTCATTCACGACGCATGTGTAGCAAACTGTCAATGTGTATAATGTTGATCACTTGCTGTGGACATAATGCAGTTCGACAATAGTGTTGTTCAACAAATTTAAATATATCCTAGTGGTAGTTAAAAATTATATATATATATATATATATATATATATATATATATATATATATACTTGTGTGGATTACCTTTCAAATCCTGAAGCCCATAACACCGAACGTTAGAATGTCGAGATGAAATGATGAATACTGGCGATCACAAATGGTCGATTTTTCTCAGGGCAAGGAAACACTTGTCCATCATGCAACTAAAACACACTGACCTATGTAAAACCACCTAGGTGGTAGGCTGCACCCCCCCCCCCCAATCTATATATACCAAATCTGGGATTGCACTACACTGGGGAAATGGGCATATTTCCTCATGCTGGGCAAGTGTTTCCTTGCACTGAGAACAATTGGCCATTCATGGTCGTCAGTTGTTGTCACTTTTGTCTGAATATTCTGGCATTCGGTGTTATGGGCTTCAGGATTTGAAAGATAATCCATATATTTCCTAGATATATATGTATATATAAACACATATATGCACGGACACACACACACACACACACACACACACACACACACACACACACACACACACACACACACACAAGCTTAAACCTGATCCTACATTTGTATCTCTTCAAACATCTATTACTTTCTTTTTTCACTTTTAGTCAGGCTGCCTCAAACACCTGAAGCAGCCTTGGCCAACAACAGAAAAGGTACCTCCCTACTTCATGCAGCAGCCAGGTAAGACACTTTTTGAGTGGTTTCTTCTTTCTGCAAAAGGCAGGGAGACATGTTATTCTGCATTCATAGGTGACATAATGCCAGGCTGTTTTTAAAACAACTTTTTGTTGAGCAGAGTAAGTGGATTTCCCTTTTTTCCACTTGCACAGAGTTCCAAGAATGTCTAAGTGCATGTGCAGTAGTGTGGTAGTGTGTGAGGAGTTCCGTGGTACAGACAGAAACAGAAAACTAATGGTGAGCTAATTAAAAAAATGTAAAATAAAAATAATTGACATTGTTTGCTTTTTATTTTTCTCTGGGGAGGTTCCAGCCCAGCAGCTAGTACCACAACATGGCCCTGTTCTGTGCAGTTCTCTCTCTCTTACACTGCATGCTACTTTGTCCCACTTTTTTCCCTTTAACCTTCCTAGAGTAGTATCCGGCATTTTTTGTGCAATTATCCTTTATTTATTTTTTTTTACCTATTTACATTTTGTTGATCAGGTTAGTCCCACTAGGTCAATGGCCTCTTCTCAGTGGAAACCTGAGATAGTAGTCATACTGACTAGACAAGATTTGGCCAGGGCCCTAGGGAGCTTCCCCTACTCTTTTCAATAAGGGCCGTGGAATATTTGCCATCCACCAGAGCTGCCATCAGTTCATGCAGATGGGGCCTAAGTTTAAAGTGCCATGTGAAACATGGCAAACTACGAAGTGTAGCACCCCCCATGCTACACCACCCACAGTTTTCTGACCTTCAAGCACCAAAGGTGAGTGCTGTACCTGTTAAGAGATGGATACTTTCTAGAAAGCTGATAGATTTCACACTGTCCCTCAAGTCTTGAAAAGTAGTTCCTCATCCTTTCAAAACTGTACAGCTAAAAGACAGATATTTTTCTTCAACTCCTTCTTCAAAATCTAATGCAAAAGACATAAATGAAGCACTACCAGTGTTGAGCCACTTGGTACACAGCTTGTCTCCATCCTTACTTCAGATGCATAGCCATTTACCCAAATATTCTGTGTCATACTGCTCAGGCAGAGTTTTACCAGCAGTGCCACCCTACAACTCACATTTGACTTCCTAATTTGTTGAACAACCGGTTGTGTGATAAAACATTAAATGGAATAAAATGTTTAAGCAGACCATGCTCACAGCCTTTTTCTGTTCTAATGCCTTGGTCATCCAGTAAAAAAAATAAATGTATTAGATTTATTTTCTTACACTTTGGAAAAATAAAAACACTCAAAACAGACCAAGGAGCAATAGTTACATTTACTACTACCTTACGTACCAAAGATGAACACTGAACCTTTTAAACAGACCTTCAATTCACTAGTTTCTTATAAAAAATAACTACTTAGTACAAATTCACCACTCAAAGGGCTGATAAGCAAAAAAAAAAAAACTTTAGCAATGCATTTGTTATGTAACTTGAACCAGATTCTCATTTAAACAAGTAAAGGAAACTCTACAAAGAATCGCCATTGTTCATTCCCCAGGATAAGAATGTTACATTTCAAGACAAAAGTACGTTTTTCGTTTTAGAGAGGGATTCTGCTTCACCAACAATCCCCAGAGAGACTGAAATAAAACTGTAAATTTTAAATCTTTAGCATTTTCTTAATGGCAGTCAGTAAAATGTCTTACTATAGTACTGTGGTTGGAGAGATTATTTCTAACATGCAGAGCATTACAGAATATCTGACACGTGTTGCTTCCGGATACAAATTTAAGTTGCTTTAAGACTACTGTACCCATTACCCAATGAAGATTAATTTTACTAATATGGCCCATGAACTTTTCTGTTTTAACTAAGAGTCACATAACTAGGCTTCTGTGATAGAACATATGTTTCTCTACTCTGGCCAAGGCAGTTTTAGGTATTTATGCATGTACTTTATTTATTTTTACATTGTATGTTAATAAGTAACAACCATTTTTTTTTTATTCGCTCACCATGTGAAAACAGCATGGCTATTTATATACGCAACAGTCAGCATTTCTTCAGTTTATATGTACAACTATGAGTTTTTTCTAGATACTACCCCTTAACATGAAATAACTAAGAAACAGCCATTTCCAGGTTGAATATTCAGAAATAAAAACGTTAGTAATCCCATACAAACTCAGACAAGCTCCTCGTGGTCCTGCAGAGTGGTCCTAGCTACAGAGAACTCAGAAAAGCGACTACTTTCTGGATTTAAGTATCTTTGCTGTTTTTTTACTTGGAATAGCTTCTGTAGCTTACCCTGAACAAGCTTAAACTGTTTTTTTAGCTGTTTGCTGCATTATTTTAAAATCTGCACTTAAAGTTACTTTTTAGTCGAATTTGATCGAAAGTTTGTTTGTTTGTTTAATTTAACTGTTGAGGCTGCCCACTAAAGTGTGCTAGCCTGTGTAACTGATTTATCACTGTTTCTGCATTTTCTGTGTGTTTCTATCAAAAAAACAAAAAAAAAATAATCCTTGTTTTCCCGCCTCTCCTCGACTAGTTTAGACCAGTTTACAGGCATTGCTGTATTCTGGGCTGTGGTGTAGTTCCTGTGTTGTCCATTACCTTACTTGGATAGAAGGAAGTTTCTTTGCTCACCAGTGGGAGTGGGGAGCCTTGAGCAGCCTACCTGTCCCTGTAGGAAGTGACCTCAGCACAAGAGCTGTAGTAATTGGTTGTTTTGGACCATTTCTAGCTCTTTTGTAGTTCCCTGTTTAAAATCCGCGTTTGCACAGCTTTGTGCGGTTGTGTGCATAGCGGTTAAACAAGGTTAAACTTCTTCTGGCTCCGCCAAGTCTGCTCTTCAAATTTTCCCTTAAGGAAGCTCTACTCTTAGTATAATCAGACTACTCACTATATTATAAGCCTAGCACTTGTTCTCAAAACTTCTCTACTAAGTAAGCACTCTCGTACTAAGTAAGCACTACAACCACCTACCACCCCTGTGAATATCCACTTCCCTTAAAGGCACAGCACTCCCTTATACTGTTCTAGCATGTCGAGTGGTAGATTACTGGCATCCTCTCCAGTTCAGCTGGTTAATCTGGGTATCTTGAGACAATGCTATAATTGTCTCATGTACACAGACAACCCTCTCCTCCTCCCAACAAACACAACTACATGTGAGAGATGCAACTATATAGCCAAACTGGAGGCTGAACTCTCTCAACTCAGGGCTGGCATGACCAGACAGGAGGAGATGGTAACCACACACACAACAAACTCAGTCCCACATAGACCTACCACAACTGCAAACCAAACACATAAAAACACAAAGACATACTCGGAGGCTCTAATAAAAAACTTACCAAAATAACAGAGGATCCCAAAGCAGACATCCAAAAATCCACCACCTCAAAACAAAACACATGCAACACATACTTCAATAAATCAGTGTGTCAACCAATCACAGCCCTTAAGGCCAAACACCATGCCTGATACACTAGTAATAGGTAACTCTATAGTCAGACACACTGATGTCCCGCTTACCAGGCTGAACAAGGAGAGGGTGACTGTGAGCTGCCTATCGGGAGCTAGGATCCGCCACATAACACACGCACTCAGGTCACTCCAAAGCAAGTACAAATATGACTCCGTCATTGTCCATGCTGGCGTGAATGACCTGAGACGTACCTCCCTGGACTACATGAAAAGAGACATAGAGGAGCTCTCTGATTATGTAGCCCAGGCTGGTATGACCCTGACCCTGAGCAGCATCTTGCCCTCACCAAGAATGATGCCACAATACAAAGACAAGATGATCAGCTTTAATAATTGGCTCAAGTACTGGTGTCATTCTAAGGGGATCCAATGTCTGTCTGCCTGGGATGACATGTTGGACAAGCCACGCTGCTTCGCAAGGGACGGCTTACACCTGTCACCACTGGGCTTCCGGATATTGGCTAAGGCTCTTGCCACCCCCATAGTGCCTTTTTTAGGCAAGGCTCAAAAGACAAACCCACCTCCTTAAAAAACAAAAATGGAAAAAAACTAAGGGTAATGCTGCTCAACGCCAGAAGTCTAAACCTCAAGATGCAGGCACTCAATGCACTCCTCAGTATGGAGAACATTGACATCTGTGCAGTAACTGAAACCTGATTCAAGGCTCCTGAGAGCACCCCAGCGCTACCAGGCTATACCTCGTATCATGCTTTTCGGCCCCAAAACCCAGGCCGAACCACAAAGGGAGGGGGAGTGTCCATATTCATCAAGGACACCCACACCTTCAGGTTAGTAGCAACACATGAAGCATCAGAGACCATACAGGTGCAACTAACCATAGGCAAAACTGCTATACAACTGGTAACATGTTACAGACCACCCTCCCAATATCAGGAACCCCACTCAGCCTTCCTGAAGACATTGGAGGATATGAATGTATCACAAAATACCATCATACTGGGACACTTCAACTACCCAAACATAGATTGGATACATTATTCTAGCCCTAACACCCTAGCCCAAAGGTTCCTGGAATTCATAAATTCAAATGCACTGGAACAACTAGTCACCTCTCCCACTAGGGGAGATAATATACTAGACCTGATCATCACAAACAATGGGACAAAATGCTCCACACCGGAGGTATACCCCTCACTAGTGAGATCTGACCACAAACTAATCACCCTGGATATACATATCCCACCTCCACCCCCAGCACAAAAGACCACAGTGAAAAACTTCTCAAAAGCAGACTTCACTCTTCTTAAGACTGAGATGGTATCCTTTAAGCCCACTGGGCCAGTGGATACCACATTCCACAATGCCGAATCCTTCACAAATGCTTTCTATGGACATCTCCAAGAATGCATGGATCATGCAATCCCAAATAAATCCAAGTCCCTCTCCACCAAAGGCAAGCGTCCTGTCTGGTGGACCTCAGCCATTAACAAATTGTATAACAAATGAAGGAAGCTACTGCACGACAGAGCAAAATCCCATAAAGGGAAGACATCTCTGATCAACATTAGCAGAAAACTACGTTCTCTCATAAAAACATCCAAGGCCAACTTTGAGAGAAAAATCGCTAAGGACACTAAAGATAGCCACAAAGCCTTCTTCAGCTATGTTAGAAACCTGGGCGGAAACCCTCAGATATGCTCAGAGTTAGTTCACAACAACAAAAAATACACTGAACCCACAGATATTGCCAACATTCTGGCTGACAGGTTCAGTGCAAATTTCTCCCCTCCCTCACCCCCAAAAGAAGAAATACTTATCCCAGCTGAATGTAATCTCCCTGTCATCTCAGATGTCCAAGTGAGAACCCCCCTCAACAAAGCTAAAAACACAGCATCAATGGGACCTGACGGTATCCCGGGTTGCGTGCTACTTGAACTCCAAGAGGAGCTAAACCCGCACAAAAGAATGCTATTTAACCTTAGCCTTACTACAGGATATGTACCTGAACACTGGCGTACAGCAACAGTGGTCCCACTCCACAAAGGGGGTACCTCTACAGACCCTGGGAACTACCGCCCCATAAGCTTAACCAGCCTGGTCTGCAAAGCTATGGAAAGAATCATTATGGAACTCATAAACAGAGACATAGGGGACCTACAGACACTTGACCCCACCCAGTTCGGCTTTGTAAAGGGCAGATACTGCCTTTTGAACCTGGTTGACTTTTTTTGAAACAGTCACTAGAGCCATTGATGAGGGCAAAGCAGTCCATACAGCCTACCTGGACTTGGCTAAGGCCTTCGACACAATACCCCACTCAGGCATCATAGATAAGCTCAACAGCCTAAACGTAAACCCTTATGTCACTAGATGGGTTGCAAACTGGCTAAAGGACAGAACCCATAAAATTAAAATCGCTGGAGCAATGTCAGACTCAAAGCCAGTCACAAGTGGTGTCCCACAGGGATCTGTCCTGGGACCCCTCTTGTTCGGCATTTATTTCTCAGATGTTAAAGCAAACATGGGAGGGTTGTGGCTGACAAAGTTCGCAGATGACTGCAAACTAGGCGCCATAGTCGATACACCAGCGGACACATACATCCTACAAAAAGGCCTCACAGAAACGGACAACTGGTGCCGGAGTCACGGCCTTAAACTAAATGCCAAAAAATGTATAGTCATCCCCTTTGGGAAAAACAAAGTAGCCACAAATTATCACATAGACAGCAACCCACTGAGTACGGAAAAAGTAATCATAAACCTAGGAACCCAAGTCAACAGCGACCTCTCATTTGACACCCACGTTGCCAAAGTGGTTAGTACAACATTCTACCTTGCACACCTCATCATGAAGGGATTCACATCCAGATCCAAGGATGTCATTGTACCCCTATACTCCTCCCTCATCAGACCCATGATTGAGTACAATGCCCCATTTGGTATGTACCTCACCCGGCATTTGCAACAGCTGGAGAGACCACAAAAGTACCTCACCAAGAGGATCAAGGGTCTCCAACATATGTCTTATTCTGCCAGACTAAAGAAACTTCAGCTCTATTCAGTAGCATACCACCTGCTCAGAGGTGATCTCTGCCTGACGTACAAGGCCATGTCCAATCAGGATCTGATGGACATGCTCCACCTCAAAAAATCCAAATCCATCAGGACCACGAGAGCTAAAGACTTAAACCTCGGCACAAGTATGAATAGGACATGCTGGAGGGATAGATTCATAACCCAGAGGCTTCCCATGCTTTGGAACAAGATCCCAGTTCATGTTAGGCAGAGCCCCTCACTGACTCTCTTCAAGAGAAATCTTGATGAGTGGATGGGAGATCGTAAGTTTACCCCAAGGGTCACATCTGTGTCACTGCTAGACAGGGGCACAGTACACTAATTCTATTATATAAGGGGACCTTCACTGTGTCACTACTAGACAGAGGCACAGTATTCTAAATTTATTCTGTGCATTTTTGTACCATTTCATGGGGTGGCAAAAGCCACATCACTATGGCTAGGCTTACAAATGCCCCAGGGCAGATAGCCTAGTACTAAACTATGAAACTATGAAACAAACAGTTACAATATAGAATCCATCATGAAATGTCCCTTACCATATATATACACACACACACACACACACACACACACACACACACACACACACACACACACACACACAACCCCATTTAGAGACAAAAAAAACCCCACAGTGACAGCAATGTCTGGAAACACACAGGACACAGATATAGGCCTCTACATCCTCCTGGCAGAACAATTCCAATCTTTGTCTGTGCTCCCATCATCCTCTCTGCTCGTTCTTTTGTACCACTGCATCTCATTTTTCTCTGTAAAGTCTGCTTCCTGCCTTGTGGATTTCAGCTTCACTCTGGGACCTTTACCATATTAAATTCACTGAGTATGTCTGGGATCAAATTTCCTGTCCACATTCAGGACAGCAGGGATTTGTTTTTGTATTAAATCCTGTTAATAAAAGCTAGGAAAAAATGGTGACAAAAAACAAGAATAACTGGGATTTCAGAAAAGTGAGCAAACGGAGTACTGTATACGCCACCTCTGCTACAGGACATGATAACTGACTTTTTTTTTCTTAATTTTTTCACTTTCACAGCAGAGAAAGGAGGATGTCTGGGGAAGTGCTCATGTACCAATGTCTTATTTCTCAACCCACATTTTGTTTCTTTCTTTTAATTCATGTATTCCAATTTTCAAAATCCTAGAATTCCTATTAAATTGTCATTAAAATATCAACTAAGACAAGCATTTAAAGAAATTTATCTGGATGAACATGGATAAACTGCACTGTATTCCTCTGTTATTTATTTATTTATTTGTTTATTTTCATTTTCCCATATTCTCACATCTGCTTCTCCTTCAAAACATCACTGGGACTAAAATGTTAGCCTTTTTGAAGGGCATCCTGCTAATCCCATAAATAGCTAATTTGTTTCTACCAGACTATAATATAGAGGATTATAACTAGCTCTCCAATCATAACCAGCTTCTTGTGTGTTCAACACAATCATGAGAGTGATGCTCAAGAGATGAATCCTGACATCCATATCAGAAATACATAACAATGGTTAAGCGCGGAAATCTGATAATAACTCTGTAGTTACTAAAGCTTTATGTGTTTCATGTGCTACAAGTCACAGAATCAAGAAGTATAGGAATTCAAAGTGTTTCACAAGCCTGGAAAGACTTCAAAAGCTATTAAAGTGCTTAGTGCTATCAGGCAGACAGGAGGCAGAAACAAAGTGTCCCTCTGAACAATTAACTGTTTTTAAAAGCTGTTAAACACTTCATTAAGCCATACCTTTTATGTATAAGCATGGTACAGTGAAGTCCTAAAACTATTTAACCTTTGTGCAGCTGCTATTTGCTTGCCAGCACTGTTCAACATTGGTCCGTAGCACAAGACCTGATTTTAATAGTGCATTGGTGTCCTTAACAAGCCTTTGTTAGAAAACCCTAAAGTGCTGTTAAGACTGGGTGTTACTCCAGGGACGTGCTTAACAAGTTTATCTTTTTTTCACAATTAAAGAGCACAGTCAAGGCACTCCATGCACAACAGAATGGTAGTGACATAGTGCTAGATTTCAAAACTAAATAGTTAACTCAGAGAATTCTTTCACTAACCTTTTATTTTGTTTCATTGTGACCCTACAGTTCCAAAAGCATGACTCAGTTAAGTAGTTCATCTTGACACACAGAGCCACTAGGTGGCGTAATGCAACCACCCTTTACAGCTGACACCCCTCACTACCTGAAGTTACTATGATATCAGATAGAAGCCGAGCTCACCAAGCTGCTGGGTAGATATATAACTACCATGTTTTACTTTACCACAATGTAATTCATATACACTAATTTCTGTTTTTCTTTTTCCTACAGTTGCAGGGATAAAGAGAAGCTATAGCAACTTAATGTATCAGCATCAGTATTACACAAAACATAAGCGGTATGTTAAGTGGTAGGAACGCATACCCTGAGACTTGTATCGTATAGTAATGTTCACAAATTGCTCATATATCAACTAGAGTTCACTGAGCATTAGTAGCTTGCTGAAACAAGCTTCTTAACTTCAGCATATCCAAGTCGGTAACAACCCACCACATTGTCCTACATCTACTCACCGCTACTTTTTCTGGCTAGGGATTATTTTTCTGAATCAGGTCCAGATATAAGCTTTAATATAATAGCTTATTTTCATTGATAAGGGCACTTTTAATCATTTGTTTCTTATCTGCAGCTGATTTTGGCTACAAACAATTAGTTATGAAACACATGCACATGACACAGAGACAACCAGCTCTTGTGGATAACACTAAGAGATCTCTTTGGTACCCAGGCACATGACGCAGAGACAATCAGCTCTTGTGGATAACACTAAGAGATCTCTTTGTTAAGGGTAAGCAGGAAGAAAACATACTATTACTATTCACAGAAAGCTAGTTACTAACTCCAGAAAGGTGGCTGATCATCTGACTACCCTCTTCTGTGACCAAGCATGCTGGCCTGAGGTGATACATTTAAATCAAAATACCATTACAGTGGAGACATTATCTGACTTGCCACCTGACTTCAATTCTCTCAAGTTCCTCTGTCGAAGGTAAACAAGTAGCTTCATGAAATCCCACATTATGGAAATTGCTCTGACTTTTTATGCCCAAATGTTTTTTAAGCTTCTTTATTAAATTATCACTTAAGACAGAGGCACACATACATTTATTAAGGAAAAAACGTATTAACATGCTTTGTTTATATGTATTATACATGTTTCTTTTTATAACAATTGTAATTTTCTCTAGCATTACATACACTCTCAGTTCCTTCATTCCCTTAAACCTCACTCACACTCTTGAACGTTATTCTGCATGCATTATTTCTATAAATATAAATTATTCTTGAGTAATTTGCTCCTTCCCTTTTCTTAAGATCCCACATCCAATTACTTTATCTCCTTAACAATATTCAGTACTTCAATTACAAGTGGTTTAACTTTTGATTTGCCTTTTTTAGTGAGCGCTGTTTTGGCAGCCAATAGCATTAAACTTGCAGGAAATAGCATTACATTTGGTAAGGTTTTACTGTGCCTATATAATGTGCCTATATAATTTAGATACTGTGTCCCAGCTCAAAGGAACAATTTACTTAGCTACAGCCATTTGGTCCCACAACATTCTGTTGAGTACTCTGTGTAGAATTCTTAAAATCTGTCAACTTGGTAAACTCCCCAAAAACATGTTCCCAGTTGCCCCTCTCTCTCTCTTCCATCACTCCACCAGCAATTGCTATCTACCAATGGAAAAATTATTTAAAGTCTGCTTGGGATATAAAAATACCTCTACAAAAATTTCCATGGAAAAATGCTAAACCAGCTTGACTTTTCTGCATACTTGGGGCCATAAAGATGTTCTCCTATTGTTCCTCTGTAAATTGCCTTTTCAGTCCCTCTTCCCAATTTTTCTAACCTCCTCTGACAAATTTTTAGAGTTATCATGCAATATTTTAAATACCATACTAATTATCCCTTTTTCAAAGGCAGCTTACGTTCTTGACTCCACTAAAAATTCTACCAGAACAGATCTTTCACGTCAAAGAGCCTATACTCTGATATCAATCCCTGGTAGGGAAGGCAATAGTTAATCTGCAGCCCAATCTGCTGCTTAGCCTCATACCACTCTTCTACCTTTCACTCTCTAGATATTTGTATCTATTAGTTTGGTTCCTTTGCCAGTTGTCTCCAGTAACTTCCAGCCCTATCTCAACTATTTTCTATACCTATAGTTGAGGTTTTCCCTTTTAGCAAAATTTCCTTTCTCCATGCTGGTATTGACTTAATTTTTAGAACACTTTTTGTTACTTTACAGATATAATACTCTCTATAGCTATTGTTATTCTCTTTATAGATCTACATCCAAAGTATTAATCTCTCCTTATTTTTCAACCCCCTCCATTTCATCATTATTCATTTCTACTTTTTGATTCATAACCTTCTGCTTGTATTCTATATATCAATCAGCCTTACGTGCATAGCTCTAAAATATTCATTCAAATCAGGTAGCCCTAAACCACATTGTTCTATGAGGAAGATTGAATTATTCCACTTAACTCTTGCCCTCTTCACCTTCCTGATACATTTCTTCAACTCTTTAATCATCATCTACAACTTCTCATCTGCTTGATAAAAAATATGCATGACCTTTAAATAAGCCAAAAGGGACTAAAACAGGTTCACCGCTTGTATCTTAAAATCAATATCAATAATCAAGAGGTTCCATTTTATCAGTTATTATATTATCTTTTAGTCTCTTTTAGCATAGCCTTAGCTGCCATAACAAAAATTTCATCTTATTGAGTCCCCTTAAATGAGTAATTATTCACCACTTGTGTGTAGGTACATAGTTTATCACTATAGTCCTTGTTTTATCTTCATTTCCCATAAACACTTGAAACTGTCTCAAATGCTCCACACCACTGAGATGTCATTATGTCATTTGTTTGGATTTATCAACTACAAAATAATGTCATCTGCCAATAAAGATAACTTTTCTCAATTACCACATCATTTTTATTCTTGAATTTGTGAGTCTTTCATTTTTTTTGCTAATAGCTATAAATATAAAGCAAATAACAAAAGAGAAAAAAGACAGTCCTACCTGATTCCTCTGTTCAAAAACTGCTTGTTGGAAGCCAACCCTTCCACCTTAAGTCTTCCTCTGACCCTTCAATATTCTCCTAATTAATTAGACTGTTTTATCAGGGAATGAAAATCATTCCATTCTTAACATCCCAGCTCCCTACTTCAAGACTTACCAACAGCAGTGGTATTTTGTACACTCTTCTACATTCTGGATCACTGCTCTGTTAATGTTGTCAGAATTTTGCCTTCCCTTCACAAACCAAATTGATATATAACTGTCAATCTTGGCAACACTTTTACGATTCTCTTTACTAGTATAGACAAACACTTTATAATCATGGATTAAAATTTAAATTGATCCATATGAAGCTAAATTTGAAGGGTCTTTACTCTATTTGGATAATATAGACACCTCAGCTTTCGTCCAAGATAATGCACCCCCTTTAAAAATACTGTTATACAAAACCTTCCTGTTTATCACTTTCTTCCATCCTAACTTCCAAACTTCCACAGGGATACCATCTGGTCCTGGAGGATCACCATTTTCATGGCATCTCTTTCTGTATTAATTGTTGAGCCTCATCTTCCTCTAACTTTAGCACATACAAGTATTCCATAAGTATTCCCATTTGTACATTTTCTTAGTTTGCATACTGCTCTGCTTTATACATATATTTAATAAAATTTCCAAAATACTTTATTAACTTTGTAAGATTTCTGGTTATTTTTCTTGACATAAACGTTCTAAGTTTGGTGACAGCCCTTACTACTTTCTGATGACTAAGTCATTGTGCTAAAAGTTTTTGTGCTTTGGAGTTGTTAGCAAAAATAGTTGCTTAAGAGCAACATTTGTAAATGCATGCACATTATCTAAATACTCATTTATTTTCCCTTCAGCGCTCTGCAAATACACCTCTTGTTCTATGGGATTCCCCTTAACTATGCATTGCTGTTACCTTTGTCAAATCCTCTAAATAATCCCTATTACTTCTCTCCAATGCATCTTTCTATTTCTTCCAGCCTATTTTCAAACTCCATTTTTATTTTATCCCACTTTCTAGGTATCCAAATTCAAGCCATCTTTGTTGGTGAAGGCCCGTATGCACCCTTGTGGGAGGACAGTGCTGTCTGGGTCCCATCTAATTGAGGGTGATTGGACAAGAGCTCAGAGAGAGAGCATCCTTACTGGCTAGTTTGAGTTAAAAAAGGTTATTTCTTGTTTTATTTAAGCCCCATGTTTGCACTTGTTTTTGTGTAGTGGAACACTAACACTTTCAGGCAGATTATTGATCATCACTGGGACATTCTTATGGCCAATGACAAGCTATGTGAGCTTCTTTCTTCAAAATGTCTCTTCTCTTATCACAGAGATCCCACTTTGGGCTCTTATTTTAATCATTATAAACACAAGATGCCCTCTAACACACAGCAGGTTACATTATTTGGGGACAAATTGGTAGGGTGCACTCCTTGCGGTCACTGTTCAGCATGTACCCATGTACTTAAGAGCAAAGCATTCACCAGCAGCAATACTTTTAAAGTATATGACATTTTGTGTTTTGGTAATTGTACTGCCGACTGGGTCATATATTTAGCTACTTGCTCCTGCTCTGCTTTTTATGTGGGGCAAACCTCTAGGTCACCGAGGGTTCGCATTTCCGAGCACCTCAGTGACATAAAAAAATAAAAGGATGCCCAGTTCACTATTTAAACACACTATGACCCACACTACTGCTCAGTTTAAATTCATTATAATTGACAGGGTTACAGGGAACAGAATGTCTAAAACTGGTTGGCATACTATGGCAAATAAAAAAGAATCCAGTTGGATTATCAGGTTGGGGGGTTTGTTTAAACCTGGCCTGAATGAGTTAAATTGATTGTCCAGTGAGATGCTGTATTGTGATAAGGCTTACTATTTAAACTTATTGTGTGTGCTTTTCATGGTTATAGCACTGAAGGCGGCTAATTTTTGGCCGAAACCGGTCTGCTGTTTATTTGGTTTATTTCCAATTTGGACCTGCCACATTAAACTCAAGTTATTTTCACCCTTGGTGCTGGACATTCTTCTTGTTTGATCACAGTGGTTCAGTCCGTGCACCCGCCGTACTTGCGGATCTCATTGTGCTGCATTGACTGTTATGACTGTCATAGTCCATGTTGGTGTGAATGACTTGAGACGTACCTCTCTGGACTACATGAAGAAAGACATGACAGACCTCTCGGATTATATGTCTCAGGTAGGTATGTCCCTATGCTTAAGCAGCATTTTACTTTCACCTAGGATGATACCTCACTACAAAAAGAATATGATTGGCTTCAATAATTGGCTTAGTTTCTGGTGTCATTCTAAGGAAATCTGGTATCTGTCAGCCTGGAATGACATGAGCGACAGACCTTGATGTTTTTCTAGAGATTTCTTCATCTGTCACTCCTGGGATTTTGGCTACTGGCTAAGGCTCTTACTACCCCATAATGCCCTTTTAGGCAGTGTCTCAAGGGCAAAATTACCAATGTAAAAACTCCATCTAAAAACAACCTTAAGGTTATGCTGCTAAACATTAGGTGTCTTAACATGATACTGCACTCACTGGAAGCAGTCCTCACCTTGGAAGTCGCAGACGTTTGTGCAGTCACGGAGACCTGGTTCATGGCTGTGGAGAGCACCCCAGCCATACTGGGTTACACCTCCTTCTACATGTTCAGAACACAAACTGAAGGTATGAAAACTAAAGGAGGCACTGTATCAATATTCATTAAAGATAAATACACCTTCAGATTTGTTAGATGGTATGATTCCCTGGAGATACTTCAGGTGCAATTAACTGCTGCTGGTGCACCTATTCAAGTCATTGCCAGCTACAGGACCCCCTTCATGAATCAGGACACCCACTCCACCTATTTGGATCTACTTGAGTCTACCAAGATACATCCGAACACCATGGTTTTGGGTGACTTTAACTACTCATCTATTGACTGGGTAAATTACTCGTGCTCAAACTTACTTGCCCAAAGGTTTATTGACTTAGTTAACTACAATACCCCAGACCAGCTGGTTGACACCCCCAGAAGGGGTGCCAATATCCTGGATGCGATGCTTACCAATATGGGGGAACCACTGTAGCACCCCCACAGTGAGGTCTTCCCTGGTGAGATCTGACCACAAATCAGTCTCATTTTACGTAACTATCACACCTGACTCCCCCCTCCCCGGCAGCATCTAAAATAAAAATGAACCTCTTACAGGAGGGTATAAATAGCTTCTCTGCACCTCACCCTTCTAATGGAACTGGCAACTATGCTGAGTTCTACACCAATGCTTTATACAAACACCTGTATAACTGCATTGACTCAGCCATACCTGATAGGACCAAAACAAGCTCCTCAAGGAAGAGCAAACCTGCCTGATGGAAAACTGCCATTAACAGGCTTTACAATAAGAGGAAGAAATTGCTGTCTAAGGGCAAGAGGGAGGGGGCCATAAACTGGAAACACTTCCTCCTCAGTTTAAACTAGCAAATAAGACTTCTTATGAAGTCCTCTAAAGCAAACTATGAATCCAAATCACCTTGCTTAGCTAAGGACAAACATAACGCATTCTTTAGTTACATCCGTAACCTAAAAGGAAAGGCCCAGATATGTGACAAACTGGGAATTAATGATACCACATACACCGAGCCTGTGGACAGTGTTAACCTTTTGACCGACAGGTTGTGTGAAAACTTCAATCCCCTGTCCCTGCCACACATACCCCATGAAGTCCCTATCACCTGACCCCTACTTTGTATATCTAAAGAGCAGGTCATAAACGCCCTTTCTAAACCAAAAACACAGCTTTTTTGGGACCTGGTAACATCAAATGCTGCATCCTACATGGGCTCCAAAAAGAATTTGCCACACCATTGGGTATGCTTTTCAATCACAGTCTAAGCACCGGCTTCATCCCAGCTGAATGTAAAACAGCTACGGTATTCCTTTTTACAAAGGTGGTGTTTCCACTGACCCCAGGAACTATAAACTTATTAGCCTGACTAGCCTTATCTGCATGGCCATGGAGTGAATCACATTGGATTTTAACAAAGATATAGGTGATTTCCAAACACTTTACCCTACTTATCTGGATTTGTCAAAGGGAGATCATTCCTGTTAAACCTGGGGGACTTCTTCGAGTCAGTCATCAAGGCCCTGGACTATGGGAAATCTGTGCATACAGCCTACTAAGACCTAGCCAAGGCTTTTGACATTATCAGTAGTAAAGGTAGAGGCCCAGGAAAGACACAAACCAAAGTCCAAGCCACAAATCCAATTTATTGACAGCAAAAACAGACCAAATGCAGTCAAGCACTTTCATCTTTAGCAAAGACTTCTTCAGAACTCCTTGGCATGGTTATCTCCAACCTTAAGTAATCCTAATACATCATGTGATCAAACATTCACATGACTCAACTTTAGAACACAAAACGTCAACAAAAATTGTTATGAATGTCAGTTAAAATTGCATAAAAAATGAGCAATGAACATAGGTGAAACAACAAAAATAGAAATAAAAGTGAAAATAATATTGAGAATAGGAATAGTAAAAAAAAAACAGTGTTACAGAGACAAATGTATGGGTAACATTGCATAATCAGCTCTCAAGACTTTTTAGCTTTAATATAGGTGTAATAGAACAACATTCATTCAAACCGGGGGGGGGGGGGGTAAGGATGTCACACACAAGAATCCATATGAGCTCTTTCTTGAGAAGATGTTCATCAGTGTAAAAGCCGCTTGGATCTGGTTCCAAGAAATCAATCACCACAAATTTAAAAAGGTGACTAGGTTAGGCAGAAATATGTCTGTACAGTGCGTTAATTGTCTTCCCTTTCTTGATTTTGTTGAGATGTTCATATATTCTCTCTCTCTTTCAAGGCTCAACCAGTCTTGCCAATGTAAAATGCTTTACACTGTTGGTAAAGTGCACCATAAACCACTCCCCTGGATGAACAATTAAAATACTTTTTCATCTCATATTTCTTATCTTTGATGAAAAAAGACTCACAACAGAATATTTGTTGACATTAGTTACAGTGGTTACATTTGTACATACCTTTTGGTACTAAGTTTACCCAAATTCCTTTCCAGTAAACTTTTAAAACATTTGTCTTTCCTAAATACTATCTTAGGTTTGGAACCAAATAGTACATTACCATCATCGATGGAAGTAACAATAGGCCAAAATTGATTAACCACATCAACAACATGTAGGTGTTTAAAGAAAAATTAACAATCAAGGCTCGTTCTTACGACTTGTCTGAATTATGATCACCAGAGGTCAATGGCCCTACTGAAGATAAGGAATTACAGGAGTTATCACAGATTGGTAATAGGGGATGTTACAGGCAATCTCTGACCCTGCTTTATTGGAAATGTTGAATATCTGCAAGTCAAATGGTACATGGGTTACTCGTCCTAAAGACCTTAACCTGGTATGTCACATTAATAGAACTTGCTGGAGGGACAGATTTGTGTCCCAAAGGTTACCACACCTTTGGAACAGACTCCCACTTCATGTCAAACAGAGCACCTCATTGGCCCTCTTCAAACATAATCTAGACGACTGGAAGGGTAACCATAAATTCACCCCAGGGATTCCTCCCGTGTCCCTTTTGGACAGGACAATAGGTGCTGATCATGGAAATAAGGGTAGAACTTGACTAGGCTTGTAAGGGCCCTAGGGCCATTAGCCTATTAACTTCCTATGATCCTATTCCTTCAAAATTAATTTTCATCTTCCCTATAACTCTTGAATAATGTCCACTACCCATTCCTTAAATTCCCCTCTTTTAGCAGGTGAGTAGGAAAACACCAGGGTCTCATTTTTCATTACCCTGCCTCTTTATCTTAGTTTATATTGGTGCATGAAGTGAAACAACAATTGGATGTGTGCCAAGTTTTCAATTAAAATGCATATGCTCCAATGAAACATAATTTATTTCCAGTCTAGCCCAATAGACTACCTCGAGGAATAATTTGTAATTCTGTCTGAAATTCTATTACTGAAGTCACATCTTCCATACCAAATATTCTTATTTATTCTTTCAAAAATCTACCCTCTTTTGTTATGTTTTTCCTTCTAGGTCCCCCAGATCCATCTTTTCTATTGCAAATCAAATAGAAATTCCCATCCATAGATAGTATTCCTTACTGAAAGCTGATTATTTCTCCCCAAATGTTCTCAAGTCACATAATAGCAGTTTTTGGTATAACATAAATACATGCTAGCATAAACATCCTCCTTTACCAATAGCCCCATACAAGCACATATCTACCATTGCTGTCGTTTTCCTCTTCTATCACTGTTGAAACACCTCATTATAATTACTCCCCTTGTCCTTTGTCCCAGATACACTGTTGAATATCTACCATAAAATACTTTCTTTATAAAATTCACATGCTTATTTCTATTCAGATACCCATTCAGTAGGTTCTTCTACTGGACAAATTACTCCGAGCTGCACCATTTTGTCCAGCTCGGCTTTCTGCATAGCTACTGGAACTTTCCATGCTGGTCGGATAACTGGGCTGACTTCTGGGTCTAACTTCAGAGAGTACACATCTGGTAGTCTGGATATTATGTTTGCAAAAATATCAGTAGACTCAGAAGAAAACAGTTTGGGTGAAATTGAGCTTTTGTCATTCAGACTTACATCCTGGACTTATTTATTAAATGAAAGCAGTCCCATTTTTCAAACTGCCTCTGAGGTCTAATAATGACTGCATGTGTCTCTTGAGTATGTAAAACTACAAGTCATAGCTGTCCCCAGTAGAGTAACATGAAAGTACTACTGAGCCTTTGGTTTGAATCTCTTCACCACCATAATCCCAAATAAAACCAAGACTCTTTCCACAAAGGGCAAACGTCCAGTCTGGTGGACCCCAGCCATTAACAAACTTTACAATAAGAGGAGAAAGCTATTACATGATAGAACAAAATCCATAAAAGGGAAGTCACCCCTGATCATTATTAGTAAAAGATTACGAGCACTCATAAAATCAACTAAGGCCAATTTTGAGAGAAAAATTGCCATGGATTCAAAGGACAATCATAAGGCCTTTTTCAGCTATGTTAGGAACCTGGGGGGAAACTCCCAGATATGCTCAGAATTAGTCCAAAATGATACAAAAATCACTGAACCCACAGACATTGCCAACATACTGGCAGACAGGTTCAGTGCAAACTTCACCCCTCTCCCCTAAAGGAGAGATAACTATCCCAGCCGAGTGTAGCCTCCCGGACATCTCAAATGCGCAGGTGAAAGCTGCTCTCTCTAAAGCTAAAAACACAGCATCAATGGGACCGGATGGTGTCCCCGGCTGTGTGCTACACGAGCTAAATGGCAGCTGTTTAATCTCAGCCTTACCACAGGATACGTGCCCAAGGAGTGGTGTACGGCAACTGTGGTCCCACTCCACAAAGGTGGTGCCTCTACGGACCCTGGTAATTACCGCCCCATAAGCTTAACAAGTCTAGTCTGCAAAGCTATGGAGAGGATCATAATGGAGCTCATAAACAAAGATATAGGGGACTTGCAGACATTGGACCCGACCCAGTTTGGCTTTGTCAAGGGAAGATCATGCCTTTTGAACTTGGTCGACTTCTTAGAAACAGTCACCAAGGCCATTGATGAGGGAAAGGCAGTCCATACAGCCTACCTTGACCTTGCAAAGGCTTTCGACACAATACCCCACTCGGGTATTGTAGAAAAACTTACCAGCTTAAATGTAAACCCATATGTCACAAGATGGGTTGCAAACTGGCTTAAGGACAGAACCCACAGGGTTAGTGTTGCTGGCGCTGTGTCAGACTCCAAGCCGGTCACAAGTGGTGTCCCACAGGGCTCGGTCCTTGGTCCCTATTCTTTGGCATCTACTTCTCAGACCTACAGGCCAGCATGGGAGGACTTTGGCTGACAAAGTTTGCAGACGACTGCAAACTGGGCGCCATAGTGGAAAGTGCATCGGACACGGATATCCTTCAGAAGGGACTCACGGAAACAGATAGCTGGTGCCAGAGCCATGGCCTGAAGTTAAACGCCAAAAATGTATAGTCATACCCTTCGGGAAAAACAAGGTAACCCCAAGCTACCATATAGGTGGCAATCCACTAAGCACAGAAGAAGTTATCAGGGACCTGGGGACCCAGGTTGACAGTGGCCTTTCTTTTGACACTCACATTGCTAAAGTGGTTAGAAAGACCTTCTACATTGCCCACCTGATCATGAAGGGATTCACATCCAGATCTAGTGAGGTCATTGTTCCCTGTACTCTTCACTTATCAGACCAATGATCGAGTACAATGCCCCATTCGGGATGTATCTCACCCGACATCTGCAGCAATTGGAGAGACCCCAAAGTTCCTCACCAAAAGGTTAAAGGGACTCCAAAATCTGTCATATGCTGCCAGATTGAAGAAACTCCAGCTCTACTCAGTCGCATACCGTCTGCTCAGAGGTGACATGTGCCTGACATACAAGGCCATGTCCAACCCGGAATTAATGGACATGCTCCACCTCAAAAATCCAAATCCACCAAAACCACTAGAGCAAGCGACTTAAACCTTAGCACGGATATAAATAGGACGTGCTGGAGGGATAGATTTATCACTCAGAGACTCCCTATGCTGTGGAATAAAATCCCGGTCCATGTGAGGCAGAGCACCTCGCTGACTCTGTTCAAGAGAAATCTAGACCTGTGGATGGGAGATCGTAGGTTTACCCCGGGAATCATCTCTGTGTCACTGCTGGACAGAGGCACAACAAACTAATGGGCACAGTATTTTTTCATATAAGGGGTGGCGTAAGCCACAAAAATTTGGGCTAGGCTTATAAATGCCTTAGGGCAGATAGCCTAGTATAAACCTATGAACCTATGAACCTATAAGCAGCAAGCTTTGCACACTTTGTCAAATCAAGATGTTCTGTAGTTTTTACTCTAGCAAATGTTTCTGCTGACATAACATTGCACTTTGAGCCAGTATCTACTTTGAGCTCTGTAAGACTCCCATTAATTCAAACAGTACAAAAGATTTCATCCTTTGTCCACAAATTTATTGCATTGACTGTTTCACCAAGCATGGACACACCATCAACATAAAAAGTAGGGTAGCAGCTTTCTAATTGATAAACTTGGCTCTTGGAATGCCCTCTTTTAATAAAAGAATGTGCCTTATTTGATTTACAAAACCTTTTGAAATGATTCCACTTATTGCAAGAATGACACTGCTGACCAAAAGCTAAACACTTTTCTCGTTTGGGTTCATAACTACCACCACAATTATGACATTGACTATGAGTTTTGCTATGGGTTTTGCTGAGTCACCCCTGTGCTTTGCTGTGTGCACCTTAGGCCTTACTGAAGTAGCTCTTTGTTTTACTGAAGTTGGGTCTGTGGCAAACTCTACCCTTTGGCCTGTATCTTTTAACCTCGTGCAGCATACAAGCTACATGAGCTTTGCCACTGTGTCTTCTGCAGCTGTTTTCATTTGTAAGCATACTTGTGTGTGTTTCTGTAAGCTTGTATATCTGACAAATCTCAATGTCCTTATTCAAAGTTAAATCACTGTGTCAAAGTAAAATCTTTCTCACTGTGTCATTACTAATACCACACACAAGCCTGTCTATTATCAACTCATCTCTCAAATCACCAAATCTGCAAGTTTTAGCCTTATTTCTTAAGTCAGTTATATATGCTGCAAAAGTTTCACCAAGATTTTGATCTTGGAAATAAGGAATAAGTGCCTTTCCATTCTAATATTCATTTTGGGGGTTACACTTTTCTCTAAATTTATGTTTTAAGCACTCAGGCTCTTCCTGCATTTCAGCTAATACCACAATATGGCAGTCTTCCCCCTCCTCTGCAAACAAAGCAGGTGCATACACAAATTAATGCTCTCTTTCAATGGCCTCTGAACTAGCTAAATTAAGCAGAATTAATGCTTTTGTACGTGTGTCTTTGTCAGAAAAAGCAGCCTGTATGAAAATATCGTATTCATGCGCAAACACTCTCCAATTTTTGACAATACTGTTATCAAAGACAAGCGCTGTGGGTCTGCAAAATCCTTCTGCCATGCCCACAGATCATAGAAAAACACAGTGCAATCTTGGCCCTTGTAATTATGAGTGAACATGCACACACACCAGGTACTTGTAACAATATTCACATACACAATAAGCTCTTCGAAAGACTGTACTCTACAAAATATTCTTTGAAATAACTGTACTTTGCAAAATAACTGTACTGTAATACTGGACACACTTGCAAACATTTTGCAGACTTCTGATATTGCGAATAGTTTTAGTTAATGTGAAAAAGTAGCACATAGTGGAAAATACAGTTGTTTTCCCTTTTTGTACATTTTATGCAATTCAGATATTGTTTCAAACATTTTCATAATTATTTTGAATATGTTTATCAATATGTCACAGTTTTGGATATTTCATTTAAAAAGAAATTTGTTTGAGAGTTTTGAGTGCTTTGTTTTATATTTGTAGTGAAAAGTCATTTAAACAGTTTTAGTACCTGGAATTTGTTTTTGACCCATTTTGTGAGTCATTTGAGCAGTAGGGCTGACCCTCTCCTATATATACCTTCAAAGTTAACTGGTTGCATCATGGCTGTAACTCTGGATTCCATTCTGACACCATGTCGCTCATCTTATGTGCATTAAGAAGACGATGAAGCTTGAGTGTTCAAGTAGTTTATTATATACAAACACATCATGATGGATGGCAGGAACACTGAACTTAAACTGACTGACTACATACATGCATGCTCTCACTCTGGCTGCTCACCCAAAATGGCACTCTTGCTTGCACATGCTCAGTACTTATATGCACATGCCCACTGACTGGAATGCTTCTTAAAGGTATATCACACACACTGATCTGCATCTCCTACAGCATTACTTGACCCTACATTTCTTAATATAATTCAATACTGTTTGCCTTTTGTCTATACCCATAAGGCCATTTATGTTCCATTATAACATGGAAAGAGTAGTCAGTAAGATAGAAAGGTATTACTACCATTCTGTTGAAAGTTTATTTCCAACTTTTGGCTTAAATGCACACACTAATATTTGCTTTCTTTTCATCTCCACTTGAACTTATGTCATACTGTGAACACTTTTTGCTTCTATGAAAACATTCAAACAAAAAAAACTAAATAAAATCTCAGAACCCAGCATCCCCTTTTAACTCAGATCAAAGATTTTCAACAAATGAAGTTTACCCCTCCAGACAGGAGTAGTTTTCCCAAATCAATGGCTGCAGCCACAGGTATTACCTGTTCTAAAAATTAAGGTTACCCATGCTAAAGTATATGTTACAGTCTGTGTTCCCACTTACTATGATTGCTGCCTGTTCTTATCTTTATTCCACTCCCAGATGCAAAAAACAGTTGGCATGCTTTCAGTAAACATTGACTTTTAGCCTTAAGAAAAAAGTACACTGGCTTCCTTTAAATAAATAAACTAAATTGTACACAGCTCTGTTAAGTACATTAAGGTATTAAGGCTGTAGGAGAGTCTACTACTTCTTATTCACTTACCACAGTTTCAAACATTGTTTATTTTTCAATGAAATGCTTGCCACTGTACTCAGCAAAGAGTGGTCAGAATTGTCAAGATTAACTGCTTGTACCTGCAGACAGAAAATCTCCAAGTAAAAGGTGTAAAAAAAAAAACAGCGAACAACTTTGCAGATGTACAAAAGAATCTTTGTAAATTTTGCTCAGATGCTAATGTACTGACTTCACCTGGTGAACTGTCAGCACCTTCAGACTTCTTATTTCCACTGAGATCAATAGCTAATGAAAAACTAAGTTAATAACTTTGCAGATGCAAGAAATGTTTTTATGATCGTCACCATTTTGACTTATTTCTCTTACCTGTTTATTTAAAAAATTGTGTATAACTTAAACTATTGTAAGAACTTTAATCCAGACATCCACCCCTCTAAAACAAGGAAAATTATTTTAATTCTACATATAATATGATCAATGCACTTTTACATTCCACTCTACCATGGCAGCCCACAGCGCCGGCCTTAGCTGAAATGGCACCATAGAAAAAGTAATGATGTGGCACCCCTTAAGCCTCACCCACACCATACTCCTGAAACACCCCTATTTGAGCCACACCCACAGGAAGGCCACTCCCCAGGAAAGCTACTCCAGTCATTTCCTTCAATTATTTAAATGCATAGAGGAAAAGATACCTCAACACACTTATTAGCTAAGCTGTTACACAAACTGGCTAAGGGCTCTAGGTGCAAATGAGTTAACTACCTTTGTGTACATATTCCTACTTTAAATACCAGAGCTAGATCATGGTCAAATAGGGCACTAGGCAGGATAATGGATCACTGTCCCACCGAACAGCCCCTCCTGCAGCAACCCCCTACCCCCAACCATTCCAGTGTTCTATTACTTGGCTGTTTCTCACCAGTTGCCATAAACACTGTTCAAACCTATCAGTGTGCATATTGCAGGTATTGAAATAAAATAGCATAAACACAGATAGCAATTTGCTAAACAAACAGTGTCACAATGAAAACAGACTTACATGAGCTGTAAACTTCTCTGCCCTTGAAACCTGCATTCATTGAAACAGCATGAAAACCCACATTCATAGAAAACGCATCTTGCCACTGGAGGATTAAGTTTACCTTTGGACTATTTTTAAACCACAGGCTCCTTGCGCACATTTTTTAGGAACTTACATACATGCATTTGTTCTTTGATTCACCTTCATGATTATATTCCTTGTATAATACAGCACCACTTGTCAGAATGTGTTTTAAATTTGTAGTTTTAAGCATTCTTTTAATAAACAATGAAACAAGATATATGAATGAATAATGACAAAATGACCTATTTCATAAAATTTCAACATAAAAGTGCAGTCGGATATCTGCATTACAATCCAATATCACTCAATATGCACAATCTCTGCAAAAGTAAAGTCATCAGAATAATTCCACATTAAAGAAACCTATAACTAATGAAGAGGTTGCTACTGGCAAACAACTTTACATCTCAATGTTTCATCTACAAATTCAGTGCCTGCTGCCCTTGAAGAATCAATTGCCTGCATTACATTGAAGAAAAAAAATTGGTAAGCTGGTAATATTGCAACAGGAAATTACTGAGAAACCTACAACACTTCATAGTTACTAGGCATCTTATACAAAGGAGGGCACACTTAAAATGCACCAAATAATCGACAACTAGGGGCATGACATACCATGCATCCATACCTCTCAACCTCTTAGCACAAGAAATCTGAACACCATGCTGCATACAATCAGGGCAGAGCATCATCAAGTACAGGATTAAGGCTCCAACTTGTTAATAAGCTGCTTCTTATATCCAACAAAGTGTCCATTTCCATCCATCTCCATTTTCCTACTGTTCAACTTTCTGCAAGTCATTAAGAAGAGGACTCCTGAGTCACCCCTGAAATTGGACACTTGGGCACGTGTTAACCAGGTAAACCAAATGGACAGAAATATATAAAATAAAGAAATGCTACCATGGCCTATAAAGGCATTAATCAACAAAACACTCATAATACTTCTATTAACCAATTAACTGTGCCCATCTATCTTTATAAAGGATGTTGTCAGACACCAGCTTCTTTGTCAGTCATGTTTTGGCAATGACAACTTATCAGCAGCATCGTGCCATATTTGCTTTGTGATATATCGCTCTATGGAATGCACCTGGAAAATTGAGCAACACCAAGTTGGGAAAGTCTTTACTACCTCCCACCAGTTAAACTCCCTCACAAAAGGGGAAGCATCTCAGAAATCACATTATTAATAATGTAGATTCTCTAAAACTGTACCAAATCCTGAATTAAAATCTGCTCCAATATTTACAGGAATATCCACTCAACTAAACACACTGATTTATGATGGTTTTCTGAAAGGATATCACAAAAGCTTTCGATCTGTGGAAATGCAAAGCAACCCCCAAGGAAACAACAAGCATGTGTATTTCAACTATACAACTTCTACCCTATCACACATGTATAAAACAATGGTAGGTGTGTTCAGGTAAATGACACGTGTCTTTCCCTAGATCTTGGCAGACCTATGGGGGTACTTACAAAGTCATACAAATGAACTATTAAGTATCTTATGCTTTATATTTCTGATCCTTTACATTCATGCTCCAGATTCCCCAATTACTTGTCTACTTTGACAATTTATAACTTTTACTTTCACTCAGAACAGGTCTCCTTTCTTGCACCCTTTAATCTTTTAATTATGGTAAGTTCTTGTTTCAGACTTACCAGCTATTTCAATAAAAATACCATTTAGCTGTTTGCCATTTAAGAATGCATACTCTTTTCTACAGAAGCCAACAAAAAATCATACTGACAATTTCTTGAAGGTCAACCTGTGAATAAATATGCTCTTTGAATTGCACCATGCCGAAAAGGACAGTCACTATCATTCATATTTTACAACTACTGCAGCACAACAATGTGGCTAAAACGGTGGTTTGGTATAACAGAAACAGTCACTGGAACATAAAACTATGATCAGATTTTTCAGGAAGCTGGAGGCCTATGTAACCCTGTCTGATAGATTATAATTCCATGATGTTACAAAATTATACAAAAAAATCAGTAACAACTATATCTTTCACCTCAGATGCTATTATTGGACCTGCATGTGAATAAGCCAATGACAACAGGCTTATGGCCAGAAGCAGTGAAAATATGGCCTTAAAAGATTCTTCGGCAGTTCAAGATGGTTGTTGATAATTAAAAAGTACTAACATAATTATGCAGTTCTTCTGACCACTTCACAAAACACTGCAGTAAGTCTGATACACAAATATTATTTTAAATTGTAGGATCTGCCATTCAGGTGACCAGTAAAAATGTTAACACTGCCTTAAACTGAACTTAAATTTGACATTGCATTAGTGAGATTTATACCCTGAAATTGAAAAGAAAAAGTCTAAAAGGTACACAAAGCTCCATTTATGTTCCAATACTCTACTTTGTGATAATATTTACTTAATTGCCAACATCATAATCCTTCATTATAATTTCACAATATACCCCCATAATAATAACTACCATGGTACTGTAGCAGCAACTAGGTTGAAGCCAACAGAAACACTCTTAACAAACCAGATCAAATATTTTGTTTACCTGCAAACAGCCTTTGTAAAACAAAGAATAAGCAGGAGTTATGCCACCCCTAATGCAATGTAAAATGAACCGCATCTAAATACAATTTTAGGGAAGAAGTCTAGAATGTGTCAGCTATCCTTTAATGACTTTCAAATGAGAAACAAATAACCAGATAAGATCTGCAGTGGCAAAGAAATGTTGACTCTCACCATTAAAAGTTTTGTTTTGTCAGAAACACTAACAGCAATATGTATTCTGTGTGTTTTCCTTTAATCCTTATAGTCTGTTGGCAGATGACTGATGAAACTTTAAAAATATCAATACTGACAACAGAAAAAATATCACAGCGAAACCTACAAGCACAGGTGGATGATTTATGTGATTATGGTTACACATACACGTAGGGGAAAAAAAATTATCGACTGCTAATTTCCACTCAACCAAAAACAAGTGCAGTTCTAATATTACTTGTCTCAAAGTCCACCTATGCGTGTAAAATCAGTCAGAAAACAGGAAGAGCATGCAAGTAATGATGGCTTATAAAGTTACAATAATGGCTAAAGTATCTAATGAATAACTCAGGATCAGGGTTATCTTATTATGAGTACTTTAAATGCACTGTAACAAAAGCTAAAATGGAATTCGTATATGAGGCACTTAGCACTAGACGAGTCTGTAATTAGCTAAAAAGCAAAAATAATCATAGCTGCACGTATACCCAACTTAGTCCAGTACTAAAAATGTTGTTAAACATTAATAAAATATTAAGTTGAAGGCAGCAAGTGCGGCAAAACAACACAAGCAGGTGCGTCTGTGCTAATCTTTCATGAAAATGATAATAAAGACTGAAATCATGCATCTGTTCCATAGGTGTATCACCTTCCGTGTATTTCAGCCACTTTTTACAACCATCCAGCTATCAACATAAAACACTGCTTATGCAACAGCTACTCTGTCACATAGCAACACACACATACTTTCTCTTTCGTACTACTAACAACTAGTTCAAATTCCACACACTCCTACTCTTTCATACAACACACAGACACACACTCTCTCTCATTCAAAATGAACGGAACCACTAGTTTAAATTGTACACACGCACACCTGCTCTCACATACAGTAACACACGCATGCACTTTATCTCATACAAACAGAATGGTTAACTTAAATTCCACACACACACACACACACACACACACACACACACACACACACACACACACACACACACACACACTTTCTCACGCATACAGAAGTGAACAGTTCAAATTACACACACATACACTTACCTTCTTTCTAAACCAAACGGTCAAACAAGCATACACAAATTTAAACCCCTCTTAACAAAACTACTAACTTACATTTCACGTGCCTGCAAAATATATTCACGTCCACATTGGTGTCTGCATGCATGATTCTCCTTAAAGGAGAAGACGCTAATACCGTGATGCTGTATTAGTGGGAGGGCGCTCACCACCCCCTTTGCTCTGTGGTTCCGGTGCCCTAGAGCAGGTGCCGAGAAGAAAGACTGGACTAAATTCATTAAAATAAAAAAAAAGTAAAAAATTGCGCCCTTTACAAGGCCAGCATTTATGGTGCCCTAGGCGGTCGCCTAGTTCGCCTATGCCTAAGGTCGGCCATGGCAGCCCAAGATCACAACATAATATTAACTTTAACTTACTTTATCCTGTCTTTCTTATCTTGCTACAGTGTAAAGGCAGTGTTTCCTACAAGTAAAGGTACTTTTATTCTTTAATATCTCTCACAAATATAGCAGCCACTTATAAGACTCTCCCTCCTCACATTTAACATACCTCTGACTGCACACTATACACGACTGCTTTACAATGTAACATGCAATTTATATCAGAAAATGTATTATACAAATAATAAAAACAAAAACTATTTTCTTACAGCTAATTCTCAGTTCCCCTTCAGTGTCCTAAACATTTATGACATAAAGTGGGGTATATGTTTTATGGTCTACCCATATGTCCCGATTTAACATAATTCCAGACTTTCTCAGCCACTTTTTTCCTGAAAAGCCACATTTCACATGGCTATTCTTCTATCAAATGAGATTAAGGCTAATTTCATTACTTGTCTTCATTCTGATCATCTCCATATCCCAACACCAGTCTCTGGTTCAAGTCCAAGATACTCCATATTCTTCTAATCAGCTCCTGTGCTGTCTCTGTCTCTCATTTTCTTTTAGAACAATGGGAAGGGTTTCACTGGTAATGTCTCTTAATGGGCTTTGTTGTCAGAATAATAAGAATCAGAGTCCTCATCTTGCTGGCTTACACTTTCTTATATAAACTTTTATTTATATCCTCTTTAGCCTGTTCTGCATAAAAATGTCCTTGATCCTCCAGGAAAAAAAATATACTGGAGACAGCTGGATACAGAAGCTTTAATCTCTCACCTGCCTCTCAACATCCCATTTGCTGGGATAAATTTGTTTCTTTTCTGCCTGGAGTACAGTGAATAATCATTTTTCACTAAGTCTGTTATATCCAATTTTTAATTATTTTCATTTTTGCCACAACTTTGGCAAGTCTTTCTGATGGTATGATTGCATTTTTACTAATATAAGTATTGGCTGCTTTTTCATGGCCAGGTTTGGAGCATGCAGGTGAAGTGCCCTTTTGATTAACAAATCCTGCTGTGGAAAACTATTCCAGTTGTTTAATTGTACTTTCACAAAATCAGTATAGTATGTTCCTTCCAATTCCTCTATTGTAGCAGAAAATCTCAGGATTTCTCTTCATGTTCTGTCATCTAACTACTATTTTTTGAAACAGCTCTTTTTGAGAAGCCTCATGCTCAATCAGCCTTTTCTTCATTTAGCCCTCTGATTTTTTGCAGTTGTATCAGTTCATTTGAATAGCTAGTTAAAGCTTCTTCTATTTTTCCATCCTCTTTTTTTTTTTAATTTATATATTCCTTCAGTGTTTCATTTATTTTAAACACCTCTAAATTAATCTTATTTATTTTTCCCCTCTTCCTTTCTGGAAGCTATATTCTGTACTGAAGTGGAAACTTTAACTACGTTTTGCTCAACATCTGCAAGATTGTTCCCAGCCAAAGTTTTCTATTATCTTTTTTACTTGATTTTTTCTCAGGTTCTCTAAATTTTTTTCGTTGCTTGCATCCAGTGTAATTATTAGCCAGTAAATTAATTTTACTCAAACTGAGAGCTTGACTGGGCTTTTTTTTTTTTTACAGTTTCTGTTTTTACATAGAGAGAGCTCAAATTATCCTGCTGATCAGTGCAAAGCCATCTTGGGAATCCTTATGCCCTAACTTTTTAAAGGTCTGTGACTCTTTCATCACTGCACTTCCAGGGGCAGGTCAGGGTCAGATTGGGCCCTAGGCAGACCAATGGACTATTGCTTTTCAAACATGCCAGCAAACCTCAAGATAGCACAAGGCTCCCTGGGTATCTACCTAGACCTCTGAGCCAGCTGAGGTGCCACAATAGTACAAGTAGCCCCATCATTCACACAGAAACTGAAAAATTTTACTAATGCACAGTTGTGGTCATTAATGAATGTCCATCACTAAATACATAAAAGAAAAGTTACAAGTATTTTGCATCTAACCCGTTATCCCAGACAATAACTAATTTTGCTAGTAACGCTGTATATCTGGTTGACCTGTGTGAGTTTAAGATTAACCTGGGGATTCCATAGATGAATACTGACAAGACCCATGTATTTTATGTATACATATATAGATAGATATAGATATATATAAACATACATAATATTGAAACTCACCTCACACCCTGTACTAATTATATATACCAACTCCAGGTTCCACAGCAGTGGGACAATGGGGTAAAGGCAAATTCCCCTTTCCCATATTATGAGGAGCCACTCCTATAGAGAGATAGGTGTAGGGTAGTAGGCTGAATAGACACTGCCACAACATCCAGGAGAATTATCGTGACATCAAAATCACCAATATTGACACACACTGTACATGGTCCAGGGACAAACCCAACAGCAAGTGTTTTTGCAGGGGGGCAAGCTCCTACATCCCCCATGTGGGGAGCTGTGCCCCTCACTCCTCCCACTAATTATCTACACTAACTCCAAGATTACACAATCTCCAGTGAAAGGAAATATTCCCCTGCATAGGGACTGGCAATCTAGCCTAACATGTCAGCCAAATGGTATTGATCTCCTGCGTGTTGGGGCAGTATCCATTCAACTTAATGCCCTACAACCATATATATATATATATATATATACACATTTATTGCAACTTCAATTTGAAGCTACTACTACTTCTTTCAAAAATAAGAATTTCCTTATCGTTTTTCAGCTTTAAAGAAGTGCTGCATTTTTTATGCTCTCTGTTTTTTCTCATTCCCTCTCATGATGAACAACTCATATGTCCTCTGACCCTGTGACTTAACCTGTCTTGTCCAAAACCCATGAATCACAGTTTGACAATACTCATTAGTGCAGGAAATGAGACAGAAAGGCAGAGTATACTGCATACTGTACCAGTCACGATTGTGACGTTCCTTTAAATTAATTTTTGTAAGTATATGGCAGTCTTTTTATTCATATTAGCAATGTTCCCCTGAGGTTTTTCCAGCTGTCAAGCCAAAGACTTCAGAGATTAATTGGTAATGTTTACAGATTGATTTTACCCATCAGTGAGGAAGTAACACACAAACTCATTCATTTTCCCAATAAAACTTTCAAAGAGGAGTAAATGTTTGTCCAATGACTTCTCACTCCTGGGTTAGCTCAGTATGCAACTATAAATTGTTCTTCACTCCCTCAGAGTGTTTGGTTTGCAACTGTAACTGCACAACTGTTCAAAGACCTATATCTTAAATGCATGAATACGGAAGTGTTGTGTGTTCCTGCTGCAGAATCTGATGGGATGTCAGCAACTAATGTAATGTGGGACTTGGTAGAATAGTTCTGTTTGTTTTGCAGTACAAAAAATTGTTTTATTAATTACAAATGGTTTTGTTGCAGCACTGTGTGCCTTTCAGTTTCTTCACACTCAAGACACTGGAAGTGTACATTTTATTAATTAGTTTTTAATTTGTTGAATGGGGTAATAGTCCTGATCTCAATGTACCAGTTTTAGTTTCAGCTTAGAGAAGACCATAACAGTAATACAGATTAACGTGGAGAGTACAGTAGGTACAGTTTAAGTAGAACATGCATTAAGTAATTTTAGAAAATTTCAGTAGTGAATAAAAAAAATTATTACAGATTTCATTGTTTACATATCAACTGGTCCTTTCTCAGACAGATACAACTCAATGAAGCTGTCCCAAATTTAATAAAATATTTCTTAACATACTCAGTTCTCTTGCTCCTATACATCATGTCAGAATAAAATCTGCCATATCCCCTTGGCTAACCCCCCCACTCGCTCTCTTGTGGCTCAAAGGGATAAAAATTGGAAGCTTTCAACCAAAACTAAACTGCCCTCTTACCTACAACAATACAGACTCCTTCGTAACCTTACTAAAATGCTATTATCAATGACAAGAGAAACTTCTACTGTAATCCCCCTAAAGCTCATCTATAAAACCCTAAGAAATTCTGGCATACAATTAATCAAATCCTTCATCCTGAAACCCATCTATTCCTCAGCCTAGCCCTTTTCTCAAACTGCCACTAACTTCCTCTTACTTTATTGACATTATCACAAAACTTATAAATCATTTTCACTCTTACTCCACCCCACTATCCTCTCCTACAATTCTCTCTTTTAATACCTCTGCTTTCTGCTTAAAAACTGTTTCCACTAGTTATGTAAAATCTTTACTCTTGAAGCTTAAACCTTTGTCTCCTTCTATAGATGGTCTCCCTCATCTCTTTCTTCAACTTGCTGCCAACTCACTAGCCCTACCCATCTCTATTCTCATCAATCGATCTGTTTCTGAAACTGTGGTCCCTGACCTATGGAAACATTTTTACACTCTTCCTATCCATAAAGAAGGGAATTCTCTTAATCTATACAACTTTAAGCCCATAGCAATTCTATCTCCTCTGTCCAAGATCTTGGAAAAATGTGTACACAAACAAATACTGCAACACCTTAAACATGAAAACCGAATCACCCCCACCCAACATGGCTTTCACCCTGGTCATAGTACCTCTACTACTCCCATCGCCTTCATAAATACCATTTCACACAAGCCAGAGACCAGAATAAACTTGTCTCCTGACTCTTTCTTGATCTCTCAAAGGCATTCGACACTGTCTTCCACCCGTATCCGTTAGACAAACTCTCTCATTTAAACCTATCAACCTTCACTATCTCATGGTTCTCTAGTTATCTTAGCAATCATTTCCAATCTGTCAAATTTTATTTATTTATTTATTTTTATTTTACATTTGTTAACCGGGAGGGTCCGACTGGTCACAGGTCCATTTTCAGCGGAGGCCCGGGGAGAAAAGCTCCATGTTACACTCTTAGCAATTATACAGTTCTAAGCAAGTTTTAAGAACAAATTTAGGTGTTACGTTATGTAGTACAAAAATGAAAATTCCACAGTATATATTGCATTTGTTAGAAGTAATAAGTAGTAGAAAATTAACAAGAAAAACATTTTTTTTTTTTTTTTATATTCTCATTCACAATTAGCATTTGTAGAGACATAGATACATATATACATACATATTATATATATATATATATATATATATATATACATACATATATGTTGATATCCACACATCAAGAATATAGATATTGAAGTAAGACCAAGATGAGAATATGAAGTTCTCTGATAAGGTTTATACCTTTCTCAGATACAGATTATAGCCTATATCAGGTAGAGATTTTAGTATTGTAGTGAACAGGTGATAGTATGTTTTATCCTATTGTAATGATGCTGAGTTTGGATGAAAAGCAAGGGTATTAGTAGGGCTATGTAAGGAAAATGTCAGAGAGAAGCAGAATCTTTGCAACTGTGTAAAGTTATTGTTTACCCTGGGGAGTAGCAAGAGCAGAGCCAACTGTTTGAATAATGGGATTTCAGGAGGTGTTTGAATTGGGTACTCGAAGAAGTGGCAGTTATGTGGCTTGGAAGTGAGTTCCAATTTTGGGCTATTGTGCAGGCAAAGAGAGATTTTCCTGCTTCATTTTTATGTCTGATTACATGAATGAGGTTTTGGCTGCTGGATCTTAGGGCTCTAGAGGAGCTGTGGGGCTGAATTAGTAGCTGGAGTGCCGGTGTTTTCTCAGGGTAGTAATAAAGTTTATGTGCTACTGTGATTTGTTGAAGACGTAGTAGCTGCGGAAGCTCCAGCCACTTGAGTTGCATTAGGGAATGACAATGATGGGACCTATTTGTGGAGTCTGTAGCAAACTTGGCAATCTTGTTGTAACATGATTCCATTTTGCGAAGTTCAGTAAGGTGAAGATTAGTTAGGACAGGGGAGGCATAAAGAAGGATAGAGAGGAGGTGGGTTCTAGCAATAGTAGCTTTGGTCTGTTTAGTCATGAACTTTTTATTTCTATAGAGGAGTCCTAGTTTTCTGTTCACTTTTTTGATGGTTTGTGCTATGTGGATATCAAATTTCAGGTGATTATCAATCTCTACTCCTAGTAGTTTTGTGTTCTTGGTTGGCGTGATTTGAATATTATTTTTTGAGTTTATGATGAGGCTATAGTTTGGGTTAGATGATCTGCCAGGGGTAAATAGGATTAGTTTTATTTTCTTGGGATTTAGAAGTAGTTGTATGTTAGAAAACCAGGTTTCGGCTAGAGTAAAGTTATTTTGGGTAAGGGTATGTAGTTCCATTATGCTGGGGGCAGCACATATTATGGTGGTGTCATCAGCATATTGTACTACTGAGGCAGTGGGCAGGGAAGAGGAGATGCCATTAGTGAAAAGAGAGAACAACAGTGGGCCAAGGTTTGATACTTGAGGGACTCCTATGGATACTGGTAAGAGGGGGGACAGCTTTTCTTGCCAGAGGACTGCTTGCTGGCATTCTGATAGGTAACTGTTGAACCATAGTATAGTGGAGGAACATATGTTTAGTCTAGATAGAGCTTTGAGGAGCATATTGTGATTAACCATGTCAAAGGCTTTTGATAAGTCCAGGAAAATGGATGATATGAAAAGACCTTTGTTTCTGTAGTGGTTGACTGTATTGGTGTAAGACAGAAGAGCGGTGGTTGTACTATGGGAGGGTCTAAAGCCATGTTGGGAATTGGATAGTAATTTGTTTTGCTGGAGATACTGCATAAGTTGTAAGTGAACAACTCTTTCTAAAATTTTTGATAAGGGTGATAGTATGGCTATAGGGCGATAGTTGGTCAGCTCTAAGGAGTTGCCCCCTTTGTGCAGAGGAACAATGTGGGATGTTTTCCAAAGGGTAGGTACTTTGTGTTCAGAAATTGACCTATTTATGAGAATTGACACTGGGTATGATATGGCCTCTGCTGATATTTGAAGGAAATCTGCAGGAAGTTTATCGGCTGCTAGTGTGGTTGGTTTTAGCTTCTTAAGGAGGTTTGAAATCATTTGAGTGGACACTGGATGAAGGGAAAAGCTAGAGGCATGTTTTTTTGTATTACTGTCGGTTGTAGTGGATGATTGTGTTGGAGTGCCATTATTTTTATGGGTATTAGCTAGATTTTGTACTGTTTCTGTGAAGAATTTATTAAATTGTGTTGGGATATTGTCTTGGCTATTTGATAACACAGGGGTAGGGGTGGATGCTTTCCCAGGGTGTAGTAAGGTGTTTATGGAGGCCCAGAATTTTTGGGGGTTATGGGTATATTTATCTTGTAGTTTTTTATAATAGTTGGACTTGTCAAGTTTAATTAGCCTTTTGGCTTTATTACGTAGTTCTAGGTACTTTTGCCTTAGGGTAGTGCTTTTATCTTTATGTGATGCAATCCAGATTTTGTCCCTTTCTTTCATTGTACTTTTTGTCTCTTTGGTTAGCCATGGGGCATGGTATGTTTTTGGCCTAATAGTTCTAGAGGGTGCGTGATAGTCTAGGGTTTGTAGGAAGGTTGAGTTAGAATACTGTACTGCTTCATTGAGAGGTAGGTGCTTGAGGGGTAACCAATTGCAACAACTTAGTGCCTTATTAAAGTCATTGGTTATGAAGTTTTGTTTATTACGTATTACTCTAAGAATAGGTAGGTTGGGGAGATGGTGGGATCTGTACCTGATTAGGTAGGTGGGTTGATGGTCACTTAGACTATCAGGAAAACTGCCTGATTGTTGTACAAGAGTGGGGTGGGATACCAGAATCCAATCCAAAATGGATTGATGTTTAGTTGTTTTGTCAATTCTGGTGGGGGTAGTAATTATTTGGGTGAACCCATGGAGGTTGATGTGATCTGAGGGATGGTGTTTGCAGCAGTTGATCCAGTCAATGTTAAAGTCACCTAGTAGTGTGGTTTCATAGGGGAGGGAGTGTGAGAACCAATTTAACAGGTTTTCCATTATAGGAATGTTATTACCTGGTGGGAGGTAGGCACCTGCAATGAGTATATGTTTATTTGTTTTTAGTTTAAGTTTAGCAAGGATAAGTTCTATCTTGTTGAATTCTTCGTTATTATGCTCAACTAGTTCTAGGGTGAGGTGATTTTTAAATAGAATTGCAACCCCTCCACCCTTTTTCCCTATTCTGTCTCTACATATGATATCATAACCTGGGGCTATGATCTCATTATTGTGGTGATCAGGTTTGAGCCATGTTTCAGTTAATACCACAATGTCAGGTTTATGCAAGGCTAATAAGGCATGCAGGTCATGAATTTTGTTCAGTACGCTTCTAACATTTATATTTAGAAAGAGGAGAGATGATTTGGGTTTGTAAAAGTGGGGATTTGGTAACTGTATTTCGGCTTTTTCTGTTGGGATGGGACCAGGGTTTGGGTGTATGTCTCCACAGCAGGAGAGTTTTTGCAGTAGGTTTAGGTAGAGTTTGGCTAATTTATCAAGAATTTTAGATAGCTTGTGTGAGGGTTAGTTTTGACTGATAACTTATTGTAAAAGAGGGATGGGGTTTGAAAGGAGGTAGTGTTGTGGTTTGGTATAAGAAAGGTTTTTAGTAGTGTGTGGTTAGCTGTGGGTTCTGTTTGCCATGGGGGTGGAAAAGTGATATGTAGTTGGGTGTGGTATGAGGAGAGTATAGAGAGTAGAAGTAGGATGGAGATAGTTGATGGGTAGAGTAGCATTTGTAGGTGAAGGGGTTTTTTCAACCTGTACATGTTATTAGATTTGGTGAGGATAATTTTTATTTAGGGAGTGAACTAGTGTGTGTGCACTAGGTGATATGCTTGGGTGCGTTAATAAGGGTGTGGTGGTTATAGTTTATGTTGTAGTTGATTTCTGGGCTGTAATTGGATAATTATGAAGGTGTGAATTGCTGGTGGGTGTGGTGTTTAGCTATAAGTTTAAGTGATCTAGGGGTGGGTGGGAATGGGGGTAGGGTGGGGTAGCAAAGTGAGCCTGAGCGGTAGCGAGAGCGAACGGAGCGGGGTGGCACCGTCGTGGAAGAAGCAGGGTTATTGAAAGAAACAATCAGTGAAAGGGTTTGCAGGAGGACAGAGCTAAGTTTATCTAGGAATAAGTCTATACTTTCTTTTATGCACAAGGTTATGGAGGAGGGTTTAGCATACACGAAGCAGGACACAAGCCTAGGGAGGGGGGAAAAGATCACTAAGCTGTGAGTGAGGCTAGGGAGCTGAGTGGGGGGAAAGAGGAGGAAGAGGGGTTTGCTGGGTCAGGGTTAGGTGAGAGAGAGTCTGTGTGGCTGGATTAGACAGTAGTATGAGGTAGTGAGACTGTCTGGATGAAGAAGATAGTGTGTGGAGAGAGATGGTGTTCTACTATCTCCCCTTAACTCCCAATTAAGATGGGTGTTCCCCAAGGGTCAATTTTTGGACCACTACTTTTTAATATCTCCACTAATCAATTATCTTCCTCTACCCAATGCTCATCACTAGTACAGTATGCAGATGACTCCACTGTTTTCACTGTTGCTGATACCCTCCCTGATCTTCATACTAAAACACAGAACTCTTTCTTGTCTGTTGAAAACTGGCTTAACCTAAACTTTCTAATCTTACATCCAAAGAAATCCAAACTCTTACTCTTCATACCAAAATCTATGTCACACTTGAAATCATCTTTCACCATCTCTTCCCTCAATAATACATCCATCATAGTAGAAAGCCAAACTAAACTACTAGGAGTCACTACTGATGACCAGCTAAAATTTGATCTAAATGTTGTAACATTAAGAAAATCTATCAAAAACGTGGTCTTCTTTATAGAAACAAAAACTTGTTCTCTAGAACTGCTAAAAGAGCTCTTTCACATTCCTACTTATTAACTACCCTTCTCTATGGCTCTCAAATTTTCACCAACTTACAGACCTCCCTCATCTCTAAACTGGAATCCACTTACAACAAGATTGCTAAATTTGCTGCTGAACTTCCATACTCGACTCATCACTGCATTGCACTTAGAAAACTGAACTGGTCTGAATTCCCTCATTACCTCCTCCTCTCTCAGCTTTAAATAATTCATTCTATTCTATACCAACCTTCTTTCTGTCCCAGTATTTCATATATCATCTTTCTCTCTCTCTCTCTCTCTATATATATATATATATATATATATATATATATATATATATCCCTACTAGAGCTCTTTGTAGCACAGAACATTATCTCATAACTATTCTCAAACCTACATTCAACACAGGAAAAAGACCTTTATAGCTGTTACCCTGCTGAGAACTGGAATAAACTGCCTCTCAACATCAGATACGTTAGATCCAAATCCCAATTCAGAAAGTCAGTAAAACTTCACTTAAAGGAAAATAAGCTATGTTTGTGCTATCTCCCCCTGACTGACATATCTCTCTAAGTATCCTACTCTCTTATTCTTACTTCTTGTTTGTCTTTTCGGCTTTTCCCGGTTAGGGGTCGCCACAGCGGAACTCCGGTCCGCTAATGATTGGCAGTAGATTTTTATGGTGCCGAGTTGCCAGCCCGATGCCCAACCTTCAGCGAAGGCACACCCATTCACGCATGTCTTTTGGAGGCCACTCGACCGCGGGGAGGACATGCAGACTCCACACAGGAGGCACTCCAGCCGAGAATCGAACAGGAGAACCTCTCGCTGTTAGACAACAATGCTACCGCTGTACCACCGCAGCTTTCTAATTATGAGAAAACCATACCTTTCTCCAAATTCTCTTTATCGCAACACTATCACTCATTCTTTCCCTCCTCTCTGCTTCTTTTCTGTAATTTATAAATTCTTTCTTACTTGATCATTTCTTCTACTATTCTCAGCCAATCTTATTTGGCCTGGTTTTAGCTTTTCTAAAGCTAAAGGTCTATCTGTATTATTTTCTTGCTTCTCTCCACTGTATTCTCTTCAAGCTACAATATTTATTCAAATTGCCGTGGATATTAACTTCTATTGTTTATGTCTATGTAAATTTACGTATTATTATATGTCAAATATTGAATGTTTTTCCTATGGAGCTTTTCACTCCAGGTCTCCACTGAAAAGGGGCTTTGTCCCAGATGGACTAATCCGGTTAACAAATATCAAATAAATAAATAAATAAATAAATAAATAAATATGTACAAGAGGAAGAGAAAATAAACAAAAGGAGAGGATGAAATGAAGGGGACAATGGAAAAGTGGGTAGATAAAGAGATTTACTAAAATGTTTTAAAGCAGATAAATTCTGTGTTAAATTGAATTCCTGACAGAGGTGAAAGAGTTCTTCTGCTGTGTGCCCTGTTTGCAAGCAATCACACTTTGGCTGAACAGGTGGGATTTTAACCCACTTTGTGATGTTGGATAAGAGTGATGGTTTAATAAAGATGTTTCTTGTTTAAAAAAGGGGGCAAGAATTGAATAATTTATGTAATGTTGCTTAGGTTGTATGATATACAGCAATATATGCGAAGCATAATCTTTGTTAATTTTAATTTGCTAATACAGTTTGATTAATTTTATATAAATGTAAATCTGCCTATCTCACAAGCAATAATTCAGTAAAGGTGCTTTTTTTTAAAAAAAAAAAAAAAAAAGGTAGTTTTTTTGAGACTGAGTTAAAGATATTCCTAAAGTTTTGGACCTAGAGCAGAGAAGCTATGCCTTGTACACTGAAGTGTGGAAGATTTTAATTTGAGCTGTAACCACCATGGTCTTGGCTTCAGAAATTGTAGGAGGATGTTTTTGGGTAGAACTTGTCAGCTAGTAAACTAAAGGAATAGGAGTGCAGGATTTTAAATAAGTGAGAAGTCAGTAAGATATCTGTCCTGTCCTTTGACTGAATGCTGTTTGGCATTTGCTATAATTAAGCAGTAGAGTTCTTGTCCAAGAAAAGAGTGATGACTCAGCAAAATTTAGTAGCATTTTTTTTTTCATTTTTGAGACAGCAGGAATACACAGTAGGCCATATTCAAGTTGTGACAGAAGGATGCCTTTGCAAATGGTTGATCTTTTTACATAGGATAGAAAGCTGGATGTTTGTCTGACCCAGAATAGGAGGTAATTTATTTTATTCTGCTTTTGTCTAAGTAGATTTGAAAGTTTAGAAAAGTTTTTAAGTTTTTAGTTTAGTTTTACGTCTGGCCAAATTATTAGGTATGTAAAACTTGAGATATTTTCAATAAGTACTGTCTATAAATTTGAGATGGAAGGAACTAATAAGCTTGTTCAGTATTGACAGATTTTGTGACAGATTTCATGGCTTGTTGATTTGGAAGGATTTGGAAGTAGTTTTTATTTAGAAATCCAGGCTGAGTCTGTTGAAGTGGGATCAGTCGTATTTAGTTGTTGGGAGGGAGTAGCTGATATGGAACAGTACCATGTCACCAGTGTACAGCAAGACTGGGAATTCAGGTAGGTCCTAGAAAAAGGTTGTTGCTAAAGATGGAGAAAAGTAATGGTGCCAAGATTAACCCCTGCAGAATGCCTTTGATTAAGGGGAGCTTAGAAGTGTAGGTACCAACTTTGACAGAAGAGTATCTGTCTGAGACTCTGTTCTAGAACCAGAAGGTTGCTTCCTGACTTAAGTCCAGTTCTAGTATATGAGTTATGAGGAGAACAGTGTGATTTGCCAGATCAAAAGCTTTAGTTAGGTTAAGATTGGTCCTGTAAACACATTTTTAATTATAATAAAGAACATTCTGTCTGTTATCACTTAGATTGCAAAAAATACGATTATGTTCACTCCAAATATTTTGCTGGTTTGTGTGACAGCAGTTTGTATTTCTTGATGTATTCAAATAGCTCAGCATCGATTCATTTTTCAGATATCTTATTTACAGTGAGTAAGATGCAGATGGGACGGAAATATGATGTAATTGGTTTGGCTTGCTTAGGTAAGTGTTTGACTAAGGTTGATTTTTTTCAGATATTTTTCACAATGCTTTATGTGAGGCATGGGTTGTATATATTTAAGACAGGAACTGATAAGTCTCTGCAGTGGTATATGAACCATGGGTGTAATTTGTCTGTACAAGCTGGAGCATCAAGCAGGATTTCTTGGAGCAGAAACAACTACTTGTCTGAAGTAAAAGGAAGGTATGAAAGGAAAGGAAGTAGATCAATCTTTGGAGGGTTGAGAGTGGTGTACACTAAGTTAGGAAGAGTTGTAAATTATTTTAGGAATTCTGTGAGCAAATGGGGTGAGAAGGGAATTAGAGGCTGAGTGCTTGTTTCAGCCAGTAAGGTGATTAATCTCTTTTCAGAAGAGATTTGATTTATTAAGTAGGATGTTTTGTTTAGACTTGGGACATTTGATGTCTAGTTTTGCTAGACTGCATATTTAAGTGGAGTACTGACACGTGAGGCTTGTTGGATTGTGTTTCCAAGCATGCTTGGCCTTAGCTTTAAGTTTTAGAAGCACTTTTGGTTCATGTGTCACCTATTGGCTTTGTTTTCAAAGATCTTGCAGCTACTGGAAAATATATTTTGGAAGTTTTTAAGTATGGTGGTAGAAGTCTCAGCTGCAAGGTTTGGGTCAACTGAGTTTGTAACCATGGACCAATTAATGGATGATGACTATATTTTGAGCCTTATGAAGTTCGATTGAGATTTGTGAGTAAAGAGGATATCTTTGGGGGAAGCTTTAGAGTCGAGTTTTGTATATTAAAGCTTATGGGGCAATGACACTAAATGTTGGGGTGGTGTATGGAGAGTGGTGATAATGTGGAGGGACTGTCTGCAATCATTAAGTCTAGAAGAGTGATTTTTGAAGATTTCACATTAGAGTTGCAAAAGGTTGAGTTTGCTACCATCTCGGAGACATCCATTTTGAATTGGTCTTAATAAGTTAAGGAAGGATGTTCAGGGTGGTGGTGTGCTGTGAAGGGGCTGATCTGGTCAGATTTATTACTAATGCTTTGTGCACTGACAAGGAAACAGGAAAGTCACTTTATGTTGGCTTGTTTGAATGGGATGGAATTGGAGGTGGAACCTGGGTTTGTTTCAATGTTAGACTGCAGATGTAGAAGGCTATTTTGGGGTAAATTTTTGTATTCTTTTGCAAGTGGTGACATATGAGCTGTTGGTGATGGTACATTGTATATAGAAAAATCTAGGTAAGTTGCTGCATTTATTAGGTGGGCTGTGTGAATGGATTTTTATGTTGGGGAGTTGTTGGACATATGCCTCTCAACTGTACAGATTTTTGCAAAATGTCCAGGTGTTTGCTTCATATTTTTGGTCTGTTTCAAAATAATTTTGTGTTTTTCTGGAAAATCATTGACAAATCATTGGAGACTGAAGTCAGAAAATTATATATATATATATATATATATATATATATATATATATATATATATATATACACATTTGATATTCAGACTTCATATCCCTCAGAAATTGTGTGCTAATGCAAAACATGTTATTCTATCAACTCTCTAAGTTTGTAAGAGCAATATTTTTGGGCCTCAACCCCCCCCCATTATTTATGGTTTTTCCCAGATTTACTGCTCTAAGAGGTTGAGAGGTATGATTGGGCAATAATAGAATTCTTCCACAACAACATCCAATGAATTAATGATTTCAAGCAACAAACAAATATCAAAATATAAGAATTAACTATGAAATGCATATGTATCTAGTATAAAAATAAAAATGATGTTTGTACAACTACTTACCCATCAAGCCTATCTTGAACAATAGAGCACTATGTAACTAGTTGTACAAACGTTGTTTTTATGTTTATACTAGATACATATGCATTTCATAGTTAATTCTTATAGTTGTTTGATATCAGGCATATGTGGTTTTCTTAATAGTTTTTATATTTTTATGTTCTGCATTTTTTATGATTCACTAGGTGTTCAAAGGTGAATGTGACTATTTTAAATAATTAATTAGAAAGACTTTTTGATAGGCTGTCAGTTTTAATGGAAGTGGTATATAAGGAGACTTTTAATGTATGCAATGAAAGGTCTGATGAAGTGGTGCTTAGTCACTATGAAAACGCTTACGAAAATAAATCTATTTATTTTATATATATATATATATATATATATATATATATATATATATTGTGGCTTCCCTGACTTTTGGTTGGATCGTTGGATGCTGTTGTGGAATATTTCTGTTTTTCGTCTTTCCATTGACCAATTTGTTTGAGCTGTGACCTTGTTTGTGTTCAATAATAGAATTCTGAATTTTTGTACTGTCTCAGTAATAAACATCATGTCGCGATAGGGGGGAGCATCACTACTTACTGTTATATTAGGATACAAAGAGGAAATATTTTGTGTTATGTGAAACAGATTCTGTTGTTGTGGGGCAACACAGGGGTTTTGTAATGAAGTATGTTAATTTGAAGTTGTTCACTTGCATATAAAAAAGGGTTGTTCTTATGGACTGAATGTACTGTCTAACTTGCTTAGTAAGTACAGTCTATAATAGGATACTGTGTGTGAGATTTAATTTCATCTAGCCAAACCCAACACCCACCCAGCAATTATAGCCATGACACCTTATGGCTCTGCAATATTATTTCACCTCCACATCTACCTTTCAACTGTCCCGATTTTCACAGAAAATCCAGATATTTTTGGTTTGTTCCTCATAAAATTTATGGTTTTCAGGGAAATCACTGAGGACTGAACTAACTAAATAATGACATACATTTGACTTAACCTCTTATTATAACAACTTTTTAAATTCACAAGGGCAGTATTTAAAATCTGTTCCTATTGTTGGGCCTTTGTCCCTGCCCCCCAAATTATTTTAGGCTTTGTCCAGATTTCTTGCCAAGAGGTTGCGAGGTATGTCTCCAAAGTCCACACACTGTTCCAAACAATAAAATATTCTAATACAAGTTGATCCATACAGCTCACAAATCTAGATTACTATTATTTAAACTATATGGATGATCACTGTAAGCATCATTACAAAGACATTTATCTCACTGTGCCATTCTTCTCATCTCAACTGTGTATATAAAATACAAAGTCTGAAAATACTCCCCAAAATATCTAGCTGATCACTGGCAGCTTTACAATTGTAAATTAGTAATAAAACTTCTCTCACCAACACCTCCTCTCTGTACAGAGCATTGCAGAATGGCCCTACTTCTGTACTGTCCCTTGTTCATCTTCGCACACACAAATAAGTAACTGAAACCATATTAAAGCAGGCCTATATCTTCATTTTGTATTTCAAATTTTACATGCAGTTTGAGGAAGTGCAGTTTCAATAGAAACTAATGTTTCAGTGAAAGATGCAGCTCAGTGAAACAACCTTAAGGTCAAAATACTGATAAAGGTGAAATGTGCGATACAAACAAATCTTGCCTAGATGGTAAGAAGCTTGGGAACCAAGCTTAAAGAACGGTGCAGAACTTACACAAAATATACGGGGTCTTGGTATTATTAGAGATAGTCAGAAGCCTTTTCATTTTGGAGATGATTGAGCATGGCAGTTTAGTTCAGATACTCAGAAGATTGAGCACAGATATGCAGAAGTCAGTAAATGTCTAAAGACTACAGAAAACAGTTTAGTTTGTTTTAAGTGTAAGGACATTATCCGGGTAACAGTGACATATCAGAAAACTTCACAAACTCCAAAGTAGAAAACAGACCTTAGCTTCCATTGTGACATACAGGCAAGGGCATCCTTACAAGAGGGAGTGCAAAGAAGCTGCAAGACACCTGGCCACCTTCTGAAGGCGCCTTCAACCTTCCTTATGTGAGCATTCATTTTTACGGTAATGCATTTTCTATCTAAATCAGACAGTAGATCTCAGAAAAGTTTAAAAGACTTCTGTGGTAAAAGCACCAGTAAATGGGTAGTTTAAAGTTAAAAACTGGGTAAAGCAGTCAAAAAATGTGTTCCAAAAATGTTCATTTAAATTTAAATGTTAGATCTTTCTAGACACAAATTGTTTAGAACATAGAAAAACTGTAATGAGTGAGGTATCTGAAAATTCCTCATGATTCACAGTGTTATAGAAATGACAGTATTTCAGCTTCTGATATCAATCATCATCTTCTTTCGGATGTTCCCATTATGGGTTGCCACAGCGGATCACCCGTTTCCATTTCTTCCTGTCCTCTGCATCTTGCTCTGTCACACCAACCACCTGCATGCCCCTCTCTCACCACATCCATAAACCTTATCTTAGGCCTTCCTCTTTTCCTGTTACCTGGTAGCTTCATCCTTAGCATCTTTTTCCCAATATACTCAGCATCCCTTCTCAGCACATGTCCAAACCAATGTAATCTTGCCTCTCTGGCTTTGTCTCCAAACCTTCCAACCTGGGCTGACCCTCTAATATACTTATTCCTAATCCTGTCCACCCTCGTCACACCCGGTGCAAATCTTAACATCTTTAACTCTGCCACATCCAGCTCAAACTCCTGCCTTTTTGTCAATGCCACTGTCTCCAACCCATATAACATAGCTGGTCTCACTACCCTCTTGTAGACCTTCCCTTTCACTCTTACAGGTACTCGTCTGTCACAAATCACTCCTGACACTCTTCTCCACCCACTCCATTCTGCCTGTACTCTCTTCTTCACCTCCCCTCCACACTCACCATTACTCTAAAGTACTGACTCCAAGTATTTAAACTCATCCACCTTCACCACCGCTACTCCTTGCATCCACACCATTCCTCTATCCTCCCTCTCATTCACACACATATATTCTGTCTTAGTCCTGCTGACCTTCATTCCTCTTCTCTCTAGAACATATCTCCATCTCTCCAGGGTCACCTCCACCTGTTCCCTACTCTCACTACAGATCACAATGTCATCTGCAAACATCATAGTCCACGGGGACTCCTGTCTGATCTCGTCTGTCAACCTGTCCATCACCACTGCAAATAAGAAAGGACTCAGAGCTGATCCTTGATGTAACCCCACCTCCACCTTAAACGCATCCGTCACTCCCACTGCAGACCTCACCGCTGTCACACTACCCTCGTACATATCCTGTACCACTCTTACATACTTCTATGACACTCCTGACTTCCTCATACAATACCACAACTCCTCTCTAGGCACCCTGTCATATGCTTTCTCTAAGTCTACAAAAACACAATGCAACTCCTTCTGACATTCTCTGTACTTCTCCATCAACACTCTCAGAGCAAACATTGCATCTGTAGTGCTCTTTCCCGGCATGAAACCATACTGCTGATCACTAATCATCACGTCCCTTCTTAACCTAGCTTCCACTACTCTTTCCCATAACTTCATGCTGTGACTGATCAATTTAATCCCTCTGTAGTTACTACAGCTCTGCACATCACCCTTATTCTTAAAAATCGGTACCAAAACACTTTCTCCATTCCTCAGGCATCCTCTCACTTTCCAAGATTTCATTAAACAATCTGGTTAAAAACTCTACTGACATTTCACCTAAATACCTCTTGGTCTCAAATTCAAATAATGTGCAAATTGTAACAAATTCTAGTTTACAGTATTTGGAAGCCAGTGTAAATGCTACAGCATATGTAATTCAAAATGTAGAGTTAAGTCACAGTATTGCAAAGACAGGTCAGCCTGACATAAACACAATCACTGTTCTGACATGCAGAGTTCATGACAGAACACAGAGCATTTTCAGTGTCTCAAGTTTATAACAACAGTATGATTTCAGATACAAATGATCATAATGTAATAAACTTAAGTTTACTGTTTACAGATAATGCACCAGCAGGTCAAGTTTATGACATAAATGATTTTTGATGCAATATCATTTGTAAGTTTATTAAAGGGTCAAGATATTCTGCCCAAAGCCTCATCACAGGAGGAGGAGAACAGGTCTGATAGCCAAATTATTTGTAACAGAGACTGAATATGGACAACAAAGGACACTAAGATGGCTTCTCCAGTACATCAGCAGTGACAGGTACAGTGCAGAGTAAGCTTAAACTTGGCAAGAGCTGTGGTGTACAGGGAACATATCAAGCTCAACAGAAAAGCCAGAAGTAAAGATTAATATTTTTTCAATGTTTCTTTAAATATAAATGAAATGTAGTTAACTGCATAATTTACTCAGTACATACTACAGACTACATTTGATTCAGTTATTTAAGAAAATAACTCTTTATGGTTAGGACATGTATATAATACAGATGCAGGTGTTTATTTAAGCAGATTAGTTCAGAGTTAAAGCAAATATAGTACAACTACAGAAGCAGAAGTGTGTTTATTCATATCACAAGATAAAGTAGTTCAAGCTGACTTTCAATTTCAAGTAAAATTTTCAGATACCTGCAAAACAGCACCAGATTTCAGTTTATGCTTTTACCTGGGTTCAGATGCTACTGCAAAAAAAGTATTCCTTTACTGTTAGCTTAGTTTACAGAATGTAACATTTATGCTCAGCTATTTCAGATGTTGACATCAGTATAGGTATTAATTTTGAGGTCTGTTCCGATTTCATAACATAACATCCATACTCTGTTACTTTAAATATTCAGTATAATCTCAGACATTTTCCAAAACATACATAAATAGTACGCATATATAATCAGAACAGACTTTGCAGGATGACATTACAACTTGCATTGTTCGGACATTAGTTTTAAGAGTAAGGTGAGAGAATTATTTGTAACAGGCTTAGTTATATAATAACCTAAAGAATACATAGTAATAGTTATTCAATATACTCATAGCGTGGCAGGTTGGGCTTCATTTGTTACATAACAGTGCACATTACATAATGACTATTGTACATACGATAGAGAAGGTATGGACAGGGTATACAAAGGTGAAATGCAGAAACATAGGTTTTAGTACATGGACGTCTATTACAACACAGACATTTACAGGATGTTTGAAACAAATTTGAAATGCAAACTATCACAGCACATAAAGATTTTAAAGGTAAACATACAAGATTATTAACAAATCCAGATGAAGATTTACAGAAACAAGTTAATACAGTATATGGTACTTATGCTTGAAGCCTTCAAGATACATATTATGAGTATAAAACCAAATTAGTATGTCTCTTGTTACATAGACTACATAATATGAGTTATAAGATATGTTAAAGTTTAAGAATTGACCAGTTGAATTAAATCATAATGTTAAGAGATTTCAATCCCGATAATTAACAGGCCACAAATACTTAAGTGACAACTGGTGGCCAAAATTAAAATTTTGAGTTTATTTACCAGATAAACAGAAATTATTTTACCAGTTGGTATACTAGTTCTAGTGATCATTATAGTATTTTTGCAGACTATATTAATGCATTTATAAAGTAATTACAGAAGCAATTCCCAGTACAGGGATTTGTAACAAGCTGACACAAATCTTATACGCATACAGTGTTCTACTTACATAGGCCTAGAAATGCAAACATATTAAAGCAGGCCTATATCTTCATTTCTATTACTAATTCTACATGTAATTTCAGTATGTGCAGTACCAACAGGAAAAAAAAAGGTTCAGTGAAGGATACAACTGAGCTCAGGGAAATAATCTTCAAGTCAAAAGACTGATAAGGATGAGATGTGCTAATAGTGTAAATGAAACATTTGGTACAAACAGATCATGTTTAGATGGCAAGAGGCTAGGGAAACAAGGGTTAAAGAAGTGTGCAGAACCTGTAGAAATTTACAGTGTTTTAGTATTATGGGAGAGACTTGCTAGTCAGAAGTCAGTTCAGTTTGGAGAAGATAGAGTACAGCAGATCAGGTGAGATACTCAGAAAATTTAGTACAGATATTCAGAAGTCAGTAAAAGTCCTGAAATTAGAAAAAAAACACTGCAGTTTGTCTTAACTCTGCTATTACAGAGAAAAGGAAATAACCTTTATAGATCATGTTCCAATCTTGTTGAATTACTACATCTGGAGTGTCTGTTGCTGCTACATAATAGACCACCTTTACCAAACTCACAGTGAGTAAAGACCATTCTGAAAGGTACCAGAAGATACAGCACAAAGACGAAACTGAGATATCTGGCATTTGTCCAATACAGTACCTTGTAATTTAAAGAAAGTAATTCAATCCAGTTCTTACAGCGGACTAAATAGCCAAAATTAAAAAGGAACTAGGGCATGCAGCTAGTGTCTTAAGAGTTGCAACACGAGTCACCCTTGGTCTTGTGAAGGCAGTTGCTCTCCTGCTAGGGTCACCAAGGATCTCACTCGCACACTGAAGCCCATTTGAATTTCATATATAATTACTCACCATAACATTGTGACCTGTTAGCCATTCAAAATAATCTATACAGCCTTACATAATATGTAACAGTAACTCCATTACAGGTTGTTGTTGTTGTTGCTGTGTCTTTTGGCTTTTCCCGGTTAGGGGTCGCCACAGCGGAACTCCGGTCTACTAATGATTGGCAGTTGATTTTTACGTGCTGAGTTGCCAGCCCTAATGCACAACCTTCAACGAAGGTACGCCCATTCACGCATGTCTCCACGCAAAAGATGCTCTAGCTGAGAGAAGAACCGGACAGTGTCTTACTGTGAGGCGACATTAACTCCATTACAGGTATATTGCATTAAACCACATTATTCCAGTTAATGCATTACATCACCAGTCTAAATCAGCACAAACTGTTAAAAAACATAAAAAACGGATGGTGAAGCAATGAACCGAAAGGAAAACAATTTATTTAGCACTTTTGTCCACTTAATACACAGGACTTCTTCAGAATAAAATACCACATCCCTCTACAAACTTATATACATACAAACAGCCTTAATAAATACCCAATTAAAACACATCATTGATTATTAAAGCAACAGGCCATTTCCCTACACAAATATATACACACATTTATAACTATAATATAAAACCTCTACTTATACTAAAAACATGATTAATAAAAATAAGTTCAAATATACATAGCGGCCTTTAATTTTAATATACTAGAAATGGGAATATATTCATTTATACTGGGAAAGCAGTTGGCTCTAGTTTTTATTTGACATTTACATTCCAAAAATCCAAGAAGTCCTCCACCGGACCTCCTCTCTGACCTAAGTCAATATCAATAACACAAAATCTGAACGTATGTTTTACATTCCAAAAATTCTAGGAAGTCCTCCACCAGACCTCCTCTCTGACCTAAGTCAATATCAATAACACAAAATCTGAACCTATGTTTTACATTCCAAAAATTCTAGGAAGTCCTCCACCAGACCTCCTCTCTGACCTAAGTCAATATCAATAACACAAAATCTGAACCTATGTCCAGCATTCTGCACCAGATGTTTATATAAAGCATTTATTTCATTTTTCTTTGTAATATCGTAGTTATGTCGGTAAACTCTTTTCTGCACACAACTTAGTTTTACCTATATAGAATGCAGGACACAAACACTGGGCTAAATATACCACCATTTTGATCCACAATAAGACCTACAATGAAGTTCAATTGTCCTATATCCTTCCACTACCAATTCTTGACATTCAAGGATATAGGGACACTGTGAGCAGTGGCTACACTTCACCATTTTACTAGGCCCTTCCACTCTCAAAGGCCTCTCAAGTAGTGCCTTAAAACACACACATCCTTCTTGTAAACCAACAATTTTTTACCAACATGTTTCACATATTCTGGATCCATCCTAAAAACTTTCCAATTAGATTCCACTATTGCCCTAAGCTCATAAAAACTGGCATTAAATGCAGTAACCATAGGCCTATTAAATGTTGTATAGTGATCTTGTACATTGGTTAAAACTATTGGTGTACCACCACCTGTCCCCAAAAGAAGGACACAATGACCTACTTCTCTTTTCATCCTCACCTCATTAAAGATGTTAAATAAAAAATCCTCAGGGTATCCTCTCACTTTAAACACATTAAACAGCTTATCATACTCTTTATTAAAGTCATCTTCTCCAGTAATGATCCTAACCAACCTCACACATTATCCTTTCATTAGGGCTTTCTTCTGGTGGCTAGGATGCATGCCATCAAAATGGAGAAAAGTATTTGAATAGGTCAGTTTACGATAAATTGTAGATTCAAAACAATTCTTTGATTTATTAATTTGAATAGTAAGGTCTAGGAAATTAACCGAATTACAGTGGATATAAAAAGTTTACACACCCTTGTTTAAATGCCAGGTTTTTGTGACATAAAAAAATGAGACCATAATAAATAATTTCAAAACTTTTCAGACCTTTAAAGGGACCTATAACCTGTACAATTGAATTGAAAAACAAATCTGTTAGGTGAAAAAATATAAACAAATAAAAAATGTACAATAAGCTGGTTGCATAAGTGTGCACACCCTTACACTAATACTTTGTTGAAGCACCTTTAGATTTAAATACAGCATTCAATCTTCTTGTGTAGGAGTCTGTCAGCATGGCACATCTTGACTTGGCAATTTTTGCCCACTCTTCCTTGCAAAAGCACTGCAAATCTGTCCGATTGTGAGGGCATTTCTTGTGCACAGCCCTTTTCAGGTCACCCCACAGATTTTCTACTAGATTTAGGTCTGGGCTCTGGCTGGGTCATTCCAAAACTTTAATTGTCTTCTGGTGAAGCCATTCTTTTGTTGATTTGGATATATGCTTGGGGTCAATGTCATGTTGAAAGGTGAAATTCCTCTTCATCTTCAGCTTTCTAGCACACGCCTGAAGGTTTTGGACCAAAAGTGACTGGTATTTGGAACTGTTAATAATTCCCTCCACCATGACCAGTTCCAGCTGAAGAAAAGCAACCTAAAAGCATGATACTGCCATCACCATGCTTCACCATGGGGATGGTGTTCTTTTGGTGATGCGAAGTGTTGTTTTTGCACCAAATGTACCTTTGGAATTGTGGCTAAAAAGTTCAACCTTGGTCTCATCAGACCATAACACATTTTCCCATATGCTTTTGGGAGACTTGATGTATTGTTTTGCAAATTTTAGCTGGGCCTGGATGTTTTTCTATGTAAGAAAAGGCTTCCGTCTTGCAACCCTACCCCATAGCCCAGACATTGGGAGAATATGGGAGATTGTTGTCACATATAGTACACAACCAGTACTTGCCAGAAATTCCTGCAGCTGCTTCAGTGTTGCTGTACGTCTCTTGCTAGCCTCCCTGACCAGTTTTCGTCTTATCTTTTCATCAATTTTGGAGGGATGTCCAGTTCTTTGCAAAGTCAGTGTTGTCCCATATTTTCTCCACTTTTTGCTGTCTTCACTATGTTCCATGATCTATCCAATGATGTGGAAATTTTTTTACCCTTCTCCTGACCGATACCTTTCAACAATGAGATCCCTTTGATGCTTTGTAAGCTCTCTGCGAACCATGGCTTTTGCTACAGCAGGCAACTGAGTAAATGTCAGGAAAATCCTACTAGGACAGCTGAACTTTATTTGGGGTTAATCAGAGTCTCTTTAATTGATCACAGTTGTGTACCCAAGAAGACAATGCTGTAATTAAATCAAAAGGTGCTTCAACAAAGTATTAGTTTAAGGGTATGCACACTTATGCAACCAGCTTATTGCGTGTTTTTTATTTTTTATATTTTTCCCCTAACAAATTTGTTTTTTCAAATGAATTGGACAGATTACAGGTCACATTAAAGGTGGGAAAAGTTTTGAAATGATTTATTGTGGTTTTTTATATCACAAAAGATGGCATTTTAACAGAGGTGTGTAATTTTTTTATATCCACTGTACCTTGTATGTCTATAGTAAACTTAAGAAAATCTGTAGTGGAATGTAAATAGTCATAAAATTCATTTAACCTCTGGCGACTCTTTCCAAAAATATATCATATCAAGAAATCTTCCATACAGTACCCTTTAAATACAGAATTAACTACACAGTTTAGTTCCCAGAATGAAAGTACTGCATTTGCAAACATGTGGGCACACACTGCCTCCACAGCCACACCCTTCTTTTGTCTGAACAATTGGTTTTCAAATACTAAAAAGTTGTTCTCCAGTACCAGTGTCATAAAATTTCTCATTATCTCGGTTTTATTCTTATTCACACCTGCATGAAAGACCAAATAGTCATTAAATCAGTCCATCCCTGTATCATGTGGGATAACAGAGTATAAATCCTGGATGCCCATAGTAACTGTTAGAAAAATATGTATTAATGCATATGTTTAGTGCTTATTAGAAGCTAAAAGGGTTAACACATTTCATTCTATTTTATGTACAGCTTAATTCTGTATGAAATTATAAGATGCTTTTTCAAACTGCAGTATGCTTTCTGAAATTGCAAAATGCTCTCTGACCCAGTATTTGCTAGCACAGCAAAATTCATGTTTATGCCTTTTGGAAATGTACTGAGAAGCAGGTGATTATCTGCTACGTCAGGAAAATGAATGAATAGTGAATGAATAGAACAATACTGTTTTCTATAATGTGATTGAATATGAACACTCAGCTCTGTTCGTGTTATGAGAACATGCACAGCTGCGGAAAAGAAGAGATACATCAGACAAAGACTGCTTGAAGAGATGAACTGTAATCTGTACTTGCTTTGTGCTCGAATTAGCCATAGTACCTTGAATGGTAACATTGCATAGTGAGAAGTTGTATCAGACCGGTGGTCATCAAGGCCACATCGTTTTTCTTAGGAAGTTTTTTTTGTAAACTTGATATGTCAGCAGAAAATCATGGACAAGAACTTGTGATTTATTACGTCAGCTTAGTAGGCAATACCTTGTAAAAAATGTATAAAAATAGTTTCACTTCCTGATTTTAGTTAGACAACCTCTGTATTAGCACGTTTTTATCTCCTTGCTGCAAGATTAAAGTGCCTTAACCTGAACCTGCCGTGTGTTGATCATTTTGAAGTTATTTTTCCTTTGACAGATTGGTCCTTCGAGCCAGAACTCTCACTTCGCCTCAGGTCAGATGGGCCAGGTGGCATGAAACCATACGGGGAAGAAACCACATCGGTTCTTCTGCTTTGAAAGACCTCCGACTGAATTGTCATTCAAAAGAGGCCAGCCACTTTTCTGATCTGCGACTGGAGGACGAGTCGGTATACGAATAAGAGATGGTCAATCACGGAGGCTCAGGTAAGGTGAGATTTACCTTTTTTCTGTTTTAGATCAGGGACTTGATTGAAAATATCTGTCAGGAGATTTGTTTTGTACAAGTCAGGGACAGAAAGATTGCAGTCTTGTCATAGATCAGGGAAACAGAATAGGTAAGACAGTTATTCTAGATAAACTGTGAAACAAAAAATTGTGGTACCACGTGAAAATAAGAAGGGTTACGTAACCCAGATTGGCACATAATCAGTGGCAACTGAAATCCCCGTGACACAAAACACAAGCCACTCCCACATAGCAATGCAGAATTGGATAACAGAGTAAAAGGTCTAACAGTCCAAATCTCTAAAAAATGAAAGCCTTGGGCAGACTGGACTTGCATTAATCAATGCATCCAACAGCAAGGTAAAACTGTTGACAGATATTATGCTAGATTATTAGAGTGTTTTAATAACCATTGTAAAATGCAGGTACCTGAAAATCAAACACATGATCCCCCATATGACCAGCAATTAAAGAATGCATTTTTAAAAGGCAGTATTTTGCCTATAAGCAGCTTTATTACAAAGCACATGGTAGACCATCGTACAAGTAAATTATAGTCACTACTTAAATATGCTAGGCATGCCAAAAGGCATTTTAACAGTAAAAAAAAAAAGCCCAAGTATTTGCTGCAAAAGACGGAGCAAAAGTTTATGTAGTACAGTCTGGAAAAAAGGGCAAAAAAAATGCCCAAAAAAACACAATCTGATAAACGATCAGAAGAGTTTAAAGAGAAAAAAAAGGGGTACATGTTTTAAATGCAAAAAAAAGGGACATTTAGCAAGGGATTGCAAGCAAAACAAGAGGGCAGCCATGAAAGATAAAAAGGGTGAGTACTGACTATATGATAGTCAAGAATCACTAAAAGAGAATAACCAAAAAAAGACAAATGCAAATGTAATAGAGGGAGTAGAAAATGTGATAGAAGAAATAGAGAAAGTACAAGAAATCACCAATGGTAAAAAAAGTGAAATTTTGGACTTCGCATGATTGAGCCTAGAGCTCTATTTAGCAGACACAAAACCGAAAGTTACACTTCTGGTAGAGGGGAGGGAAGTTAAATTCCTGTGTGACTCAGTGGCTTCACAAACCCTGATATATCCTTCCAAACTACCAAAAAATTCAGACTCACTTGACTACATATTAGTAAAAGCAGCTAATGGACAGCTGTATCGGGAGCCACTCTCCCATAACAAAGCAATAACTGACCCTGTTTCAGGGATGACCCAAAAAAGCAAAATTGTTGTTTTTGCAAAATGCCCAGTGAACCTTTTGGGCAAAAAATCTTATGCAGATATTTGGCATAGCAGTAGTACCGACTATGCAGGGTATGGAAGCACAGCGACAAATAAATACTTTTGTGGTGCGACCGGAGGGTGAAACATTTTATTGGTACAGCCAGGACTTAGTTACAACTGGTCCAGGGGCAGTAACCATAGGTTCATAGGTAGATACTAGGCTATCTGCCCTAGGGCATTTATAAGCCTAGCCAGAGTGTATTTGGCTTCCGCCTCCCTATTAGATTAGCCTACTGTGCCTCTGTAAAGTAGGTCACAGAATGTACCCTTTTAAGATTAGTTGACTGTGCCTCTGTCTAGCAGGGACACAGGAGAGATCCCAGGGGTGAATTTGCGATTTCCCATCCACGAGTCCAAATTTCGCTTGAAGAGGGTCAGCGAGGGGCTATGTCTAACATGAATTGGAATTCTATTCCAGAGTGAGGGGAGCCTCTGGGAAATGAATCTGTCCCTCCAGCATGTCCTATTTATTTTTGTGCTGAGGTTTAGGTCCCTGGAGCGTGTAGCATGTCCATTAATTCTGGGTTTGACATGGCTTTGTACGTCAGGCATAGATCGCCTCTGAGTAGGCGGTAAGCAACTGAGTAGAGCTGGAGTTTCTTTAGTCGAGCTGCATAGGACATCTGTTTGTAGCCCATGATCCTCTTGGTGAGGTACTTTTGGGGTCTCTCCAGTTGCTGCAGGTGTCGGGTAAGGTACATCCCAAAAGGGGCATTGTATTCAATTATGAGCCTGATGAGTGACGAGTAGAGGGACACAATGACCTTTCTTGATCTAGATGTGAACCCTTTCGTGATAAGGTGGGCTCTATAGAAGGTCTTTCTAACCACTTTGGCAACATGATTATCAAAGGAGAGATTATCTACATTGGTCCCCAAATCTCTAATTACTTCTTCCGTACTTAATGGATTACCACCTATGTGGTAATTTGTGGGCACCTTGTTTTTCCCAAAGGGGATGACTATGCACTTTTTAGCATTTAGCTTGAGGCCGTGGTTCTGGCACCAAGCATCCGTCTCTGTGAGACCCTTTTGGAGGATGCTTGTGTCAGCTGGAGATTCGATTATGGCCCCCAGTTTGCAGTCATCTGCGAACTTTGTCAGCCATAATCCCCCCGTGTTAGCCTGAACCTCAGAGAAGTATATACCAAACAAGAGAGGTCCCAGAACTGAGCCCTGTGGGATGCCACTTGTAACTGGTTTGGATTTGGACATGGCACCTGCGATTCTGACCATGTGGGTTCTATCTCTGAGCCAGTTTGCAACCCATCTTGTGATATAGGGGTTGATATTTAAGCTGGTAAGTTTATTTATGATGCCCGAGTGGGGTATTGTGTCGAAGGCTTTTGCGAGGTCCAGGTAGGCTGTGTGGACTACCTTGCCCTCATCTATGGCTTTGGTAACTGTTTCAAAGAAATCAACTAGGTTTAAGAGGCAAGATCTGCCCTTAACAAAGCCGAATTGGGTAGGGTCCAGTGTCTGGAGGCTCCCAATGTCTTTGTTTATGAGTTCCATGATAATACGCTCCATAGCTTTACAGACCAGACTAGTCAGGCTTATGGGGCGATAGTTTCCGGGGTCCATTGTGGCACCACCTTTGCGGAGTGGGACCACTGTAGCTCTACGTCATTCTTTGGGTACATATCCTGTAGTAAGGCTAAGTTTGAACAGTGACTTAATGTGAGGGTTCAGTTCTTCTTGGAGCTCATGTAAGACACAGCCTGGGACACGTCCAATCCCATAGATGCTGTGTTTTTTGCTTTGGAGAGGGCAGCTTTCACCTGTGCATCTGTGATGTCAGGGAGGTTACATTCAGTTGGGATAGGCATTTGCTCCTTTGCGGGGGGAGAAGTTTGCGCTGAATCTGGCTGCCAGGATGTTGGCTATGTCTGTAGGTTTGGTATATTTTGTACCGTTATGCAACAATTCAGAGCATATCTGGGAGTTTCTGCCCATGTTTCTGACATAACTAAAGAAGGCCTTGTGATTATTTTTAGTGTCTAGGGCAATTGTTCTTTCAAAACTGGCCTTTGATGATTTTATGAGGGATCGAAGTTTCTTGCTAATACTGATCAGAGATGCCTTCCCTTTTTGGGATTTTGCTCTGTCATGTAGTAGCTTCCTCCTTCTGTTGTATAGCTTATTTATGGCCGGGGTCCACCAGACCGGTCTGTTTTTGGAGGAGTGAGTCTTAGTTTTATTTGGGATAGCACGATCCATGCATTCCTGCAGGTGCTCATAGAATGCATTTGTAAAGTATTCTGCGGATTGGGCTGTATTATCCTCTGGCCCAGGGGCTTTGAAGGATTCCACCTCAGTCTTGAGAAGTGCAAAGTTGGCTTTGGAGAAATTCTTTACAGTTATTTCTTTGGCTGGGGGTGGGGACGGGATATGAATGTCCAGGGAAATTTGTTTATGGTCTGATCTTACCAATGAGGGGTTTACCTCTGGTGTGGAACATAGAGTCCCCATGTTGGTGATGACCAGGTCCAATATGTTGTTCCCTCTTGTGGGAGTGGTGACCAGTTGTTCCATTGCGTTAGAGTTTATAAATTCAAGGAACCGTTGGGCGAGGGTGTTTGGGCTTGAGTAGTTTTCCCAGTCAATGTTTGGGTAGTTGAAGTCACCCAGTAACATAGTGTTTGGAGAGATCTTCATATTCTCCAGTGTTCTCAGGAATGCCGAGTGGGGTTCCTGTAATAGGGAGGGTGTTCTGTAGCAGGCTACAAACTGAAAGGCAGTTTTGCCCGCTGTTAGTTGCACATGGATGGTTTCCGATGCTTCGTGCAGTGCCACTAACCTGGAGGTGTAGGTATCTTTGATGAATATAGATACTCCCCCTCCTTTTGTGCTTCGGTCCGAGTTTTGGGGCCGAGTCAGAGAGCTCCTCTAGGTCTCTTTTCATGTAGTCCAGGGAGGTACGTCTCAGGTCATTCACACCAGCATGGACAATGACAGAGTCATACTTGTACTTGCTTTGGAGTGACCTGAGTGCTTGCGTTATGTGGCGGATCCTGGCACCTGACAGGCAGCTTACAGTGACCTTCACCTTGTTCAGTCTGGTGAGTGGGACGTCAGTGTGCCGGACAATAGAGTCCCCTATAACAAGTGTATTTGGTGTGTTGTTTGGCCTTATGGGCTGTGACTGTGAGGCACACTGATTTTGTGAGATATGTGATTTGTGGGTATTGTTGAGGGGCGGCTGTTGCTTGGATATCTGCTTAGGAGGTCTTTGCTGTTCAGGGAGATTTTTATTTAGAGCCTCCGAGTATGTTTTTGTGTGTTTATGAGTTGGGTATGCAGATGCAATAGGTCTGTGTGAGACTGAATTTGTGGTGTGGGTGGTTACCTCTTCCTCCTGACTGACTGTGCCAGTCTTGGGTTGAGAGAGCTCTGCCTCCAGTTTGGCTGTGTAACTGCATCTCTCACATGTATTAGAGTTTGCTGGAAGGAGGAGAGGGTTGTCTGTGTACATAAGGCAATTGTAACATTGCCTCAAAACTCCCAGATTCACCAGCTGGACCGGAGAGTAACCTTGAAACTGACCCTTGGACATACCAGATTAGTATAGGGAACTGTTTTTTTTTTACTGATCAGATTAGGGAAGGGAACTCATTTTTCACTTGATCAGGAAGGACCAATCGGGAGTCTAATACTTATGAGAAGTCAAGGAGGGTGTAGTGCTTTAGTTAGTTAGTGTTTCCTTATAAGCGCTGAACAAGTGCAGGGCTTTAGAAAGAAAATAGAGTGATTACTTTGAGAGTTTGAACAGTTCTAAGGGAAAAAGTGAAGAGCAGACTTTGTGGAGCCTGGAATAGTTTAAACCTGTTTAGGCGACGCTGCTCAGTGCGCAAAAAGAGAGTTGTAGGGTTTTAAGAGAGAGAGATCAAGGAGTTTAGACCTGACCCAAAATGCCCAATAAAACTACAGCTTCTAGGTAGTAACCACTCCTCCAGGGACAGGCAGGCTGTTCAGTGTTAACCACTCCCACTGGTGAACACAGAGACTTCCCTTTAGCCCAAGCAAGCACTGGCCTTCTAGAAACTTCCAAACAGTTCAGAACAGTAAATCTGTAACTGAACTTTCTTAACTTTCAGAAAGTGGGAAAAAAGCAAGATTTTTTGTTTTTTTTTCTTTTTGTTGTAGTTTAAAGGTAGCAGAGATACACAAGCAGCAAAATAATCACAACAGTGCAATAAATGACCCCACACTTGAGTGCTAGGCCAAAATCTGGTAAAATGCAGTTTTTAGAGAAAAAAACTATTTTAAATTAAGTGCAACACAGGAAATGCAGTAAACAGGCTCTAGATGTGTTCCAAGTACTGTTACTGTTACAGATATAAACTATAGCAAGCCGGAAAATGCCAAAAAGTAGGCGGCAAAGCAGTAAAACTTAACAAAAAATCAGAAGAAAATACTTAAAATCACAAAAGTGTCTCCTTTTCTTCTCTCAGCATTTTCTCCTCTTGGTATGTGCTTCAGCAACAACTAGCAAGCCTGAAAAGACGCCAAAACCACGAGGCAGCCTGGTTTTAAGAGAGAGAGATCAAAGAGTTTAGAATTGACCCAAAATGGCCAATAAAACTACAGCTTCTAGGTAGTAACCACTCCTCCAGGGACAGGAAGGCTGTTCAGTGTTAACCACTCCCACTGGTGAACACAGAGACTTCCCTTTAGCCCAAGCAAGCATTGGCCTTCTAGAAACTTCCAAACAGTTCAGAACAGCAAATCTGTAACTGAACTTTCTTAACTTTCAGAAAGTGGGAAAAAAGCAAGATTTTTTTTTTTCTTTTTGTTGTAGTTTAAAGGTAGCAGAGATACACAAGCAGCAAAATAATCACAACAGTGCAATAAATGACCCCACACTTGAGTGCTAGGCCAAAATCTGGTAAAATGCAGTTTTTAGAGAAAAAAACTATTTTAAATTAAGTGCAACACAGGAAATGCAGTAAACAGGCTCTAGATGTGTTCCAAGTACTGTTACTGTTACAGATATAAACTATAGCAAGCCGGAAAATGCCAAAAGTAGGCGGCAAAGCAGTAAAACTTAACAAAAAATCAGAAGAAAATACTTAAAATCACAAAAGTGTCTCCTTTTCTTCTCTCAGCATTTTCTCCTCTTGGTATGTGCTTCAGCAACAACTAGCAAGCCTGAAAAGACGCCAAAACCACGAGGCAGCCTGGTTTTAAGAGAGAGAGATCAAAGAGTTTAGAATTGACCCAAAATGGCCAATAAAACTACAGCTTCTAGGTAGTAACCACTCCTCCAGGGACAGGAAGGCTGTTCAGTGTTAACCACTCCCACTGGTGAACACAGAGACTTCCCTTTAGCCCAAGCAAGCATTGGCCTTCTAGAAACTTCCAAACAGTTCAGAACAGCAAATCTGTAACTGAACTTTCTTAACTTTCAGAAAGTGGGAAAAAAAGCAAGATTTTTTTTTTCTTTTGTTGTAGTTTAAAGGTAGCAGAGATACACAAGCAGCAAAATAATCACAACAGTGCAATAAAGAACTGATAAACGTAGATATCAATAAGTCCCCCTCCCTTGACACTGATAAACAGCATTTGTTGCACTGTACACTCTGTATTATTGTAGCACACCAGAACCTAATAAAAAATATGAGCAAAAACTGTTTAAAAACCATGCAAACAGATTAGTATTACCTAATCTGCACTGGGACACAAAAGGAAACAGTGTAGTTAGCTGTTCATTGCCCCAGAAATTCTTTGCACTCTATAAATCTAATCGATTACCATATGTTAGTTTAACCAAAGACAAAAATGTAAAATGGGCAGATCTTGAAAAAAAAAGTCACAAAGTGAAAAAAGCAAACAGAGTTAAAATTGTCAAAACAGGAAATGCAAAAACAGAAGTTAAATTGAATAACGCAGACACACCCAGCTGCACACTTGCAGTCTAGCGAGGACAACTGATTAGCACTCTTACTAGAAGAGGAAGAAAAAGCTTTACGGAGCATACCAAAAACTCTCTGGTCAACAGGGAAATCAGATGTAGGACTAATTCGTACAGCAGGACCAGTTACTATTACGCCAAAAGCATTCAGACCTCAAAAGAGACAGTATCCCTTAAGAAAGGCTGCAGAAGTAGGAATCAAACCTATAATAGCAGCTTTACTTAAAAAAGGAGTACTGGTAGAATCTCCCGATTCAGCATGTAACACACCCTTATTTCCTGTTAAAAAAGCAAACGGAAAATGGCGTATGGTCCAAGACTTACAAGCTGCAAATGATGCAGTAATACCTAGAGCACCTACGGTGCCAGATCCACACACTCTATTAGATAATTTGAAGCCTCAACAGAAGTATTTCTCTGTGATAAATATTAGCAATGAGTTCTTTTTGATACCGATACACCCTGACAGCCAACATTGGTTTGCTTTCACATTTCAGGGAAAAAGGTATACATACACGCGATTACCACAGGGGTATTGTAAAAGCCCAACAATATTTGCACAAGAGATGGCAAGCAACTTGGCAGGATTTAGTCCACCAAGAGGCAGCCAAATTTTACTTTATGTAGATGACATCCTGCTGGCAGCCCCCACCCAGCAAAAATGTAAAAAGATACCATAGCATTACTACAATTTTTAGCCACTCAAGGACAGAAAGTAAACAAAAACAAATTGCAGCTTTGGAAAAAGCAGGTTAAATACCTGGGATATGTAATATCCAAAAAAGGCAAAACATTAGATGAAGATAAAAAAATAGCAATTTTACAAGCACCCAAACCGACTACCAAGAAGAAAATGATGTCCTTCCTGGGCACGACTAATTTCTGTCAGAGTTGGATTCCAGACTATGCCTTGGAGTTTGCTCCATTGACCAACTTAATATACAAAAAGCCTATGGCAGCACAAGATTTATTACAATGGACACCAAAAGCAGAATCAGCTTTCTGCAAACTGAAACAACTGATAGCATCCTCATTAGTTTTAGAATTACCAAACTATCATAAATGTTTTTTCCAAACTGTAGATTGTAAACAAGGTTACATGACACCAGTATTAACACAGCAGCATGGGGATAAGCAACGCCCCATAGCTTATTATTCATCACAGCTGGACCCAGTGGCACGATCCCTGCCCCACTGTGTACAAGCAGTAGTTGCAGCTGCAATGACAGTACAGGCTTCGGCCTCAGTAGTGTTGTTCCACCCTCTCACATTGAGTGTGCCTCATGCAGTCGCAATTATTTTACTGCAAGAAAAAGTAGCATATCTTTCTCCTGCTAGACATCTTTCCTGTATAACTATACTCTTGAGCCAACCTCATATGACAATTAAACGATGTACAACTTTAAACCCGTCTACCTTGCTCCCGACCCCTGCGGATGGCACACCACACAGCTGCCTGCAGGAAATTGAGCAAAAGACATTGCCTAAAAAAGATCTAATGAATGTTCCCTTGGATGATGCCGAGGTGACATATTACGTGGACGGCTCATGCAGAAGGGGTCCTACAGGACAGAATCTAGTGGGGTATGCAGTAGTTTCTGATATTGAGATTTTAAAAGCAAAGTCTTTACCACACAACTTATCTACACAAGCAGCAAAATTGATTGCTTTGACAAGGGCATGTACCTTGGCAAAGGGTAAATGTGTGAACATTTTTACTGACAGCCAGTACGCTTTTTCTACTGTACATGTTTTTGCACAACAGTGGAAAAATAGAGGAATGATAACATCTACTGGTAAACTGATTAATCATGCGCAATTTATTTTAGATTTGTTAGAATCTATTCAGTTACCCCAAAAAGTAGCTATTTGTAAATGCGTAGCTCATACCAAGCAACAGGATAGGGATTTCAAAAGGTGATGCGAGAGCTGATATAGCTGCAAAACAGGCAGCTTCAGCTTCAGAAGTATTTCTTTTGAGTGAGGAATTACAACCTTCTGAGATTTTAGATTTAAAAATGTTAAAAACAATGCAGACACTACAAATGTAAAAAAAACAAAAATGAATAAAACGAGGAGCAATTCTTAAAAAAGGGCTGTACATCTCCAAAAAAGGAAAACCAATTTTGCCGTCTAACTTGTTTAGATATGCAGCTTTGTTGTGCCATGGGCAGTGCCATGTCTCAACAGGGCAGATGGTACAGTTAGTGAACCGAGTGTTCACTGCATATGGATTTACAAACTACACAAAACATTTTTGTGCAGCATGCCATGTTTGTAACAGGCATCATGCACAAGGGGCATTGAAGCCTAAGCAAGGGAGTTTCCCAACACCACTGCATCTGCTCCATACTATCTGTATGGATTTCATAGAACTAAACAAATGTGAAAATAAGAAATATTGTCTTGTCATTATAGATATGTTTTCCAAATGGGTGGAAGCTTTTCCGACCAAAAATCCAGATGCAGCTACGGTTCATAGGTTCATACTAGGCTATCTGCCCTGGGGCAATTATAAGCCTAGCCCGATTCTGTATGGCTTACGCCACCCCTTGATTTGAGTATACTGTGCCCTTTTTAAGGTTTAGTTTACTGTGCCTCTGTCTAATAGTGACACGGGAGAAATCCCTGGGACAAACCTACGATCCCCCATCCACCTATCGAGATTCTTCTTGAAGAGATTCAGTGAGGTGCTCTGCCTCACATGAACTGGAATTCTATTCCAGAGCGAAGGGAGCCTCTGGGTTATGAACCTGTCCCTCCAGCAAGTTCTATTTATTTCTGTGCTGAGGTTCAAGTCCCTTGAGCGTGTGTCTCTAAGGGATTTAGATTTACTGAGGTGGAGCATGTCCATTAATTCTGGATTTGACATAGCTTTGTATGTCAGGCATAGATCGCCTTGAAGTAAGCGGTATGCAACTGAGTAGAGCTGGAGTTTTTTTAACCGAGCAGCATATGGCATCTGTTTGAGACCCTTGATCCTCTTGGTGAGATACTTTTGGGGTCTTTCTAATTGCTGCAGGTGTCTGGTAAGGTACATCCCAAAAGGGGCATTGTATTCTATGATGGGCCTGATGAGGGATGAATAAAGGGGCACGATTACCTCTGTTGATCTAGATGTGAAACCCTTCGTGATGAGGTGGGCTATGTAGAAGGTCTTTCTAACCACTTTGGCAATGTGGTTTTCAAAGGAGAGATTGCTATCAACTTGGGTCCCCAGGTCCCTAATAACTTTCTCTGTACTTAATGGGTTTCCGCCTATGTGGTAATTTGTGGGCACATTGTTTTTGCCAAAGGGTATGACTATACATTTTTTGGCATTTAGCTTTAAACCATGGCGCTGGCACCAGTTATCTGTCTCTGTGAGACCTTTTTGAAGGATGTTTGTGTCAGCTGGAGAGTTGATTATGGCCCAGTTTGCAGTCGTCTGAACTTGGTGAGCCATAGTCCTCCCACATTTGCCTGTACCTCGGAAAAGTATATACCGAACAAGAGTGGTCCCAGGACAGAACCCTGTGGGATGCCACTTGTGACCGGTTTCGAGTCTGACATGGCTCCAGCAACTCTCACTCTGTGGGTTCTGTCTTTGAGCCAGTTTGTGACCCATCTTGTGACATAGGGGTTTATATTTAAGCTGGATAGCTTATCTATGATGCCCGAGTGGGGTATTGTGTCAAATGCCTTTGCAAGGTCCAGATAGGCTGTGTGGACTACCTTCCCTTCATCTATGGCTTTGGTGACTGTTTTGAAGAAGTCAACCAGGTTCAAAAGGCAGGATCTGCCCTTGACAAAGCCGAACTGGGTAGGATCTAGTGTCTGTAGGTCCCCAATGCCTTTGTTTATGAGCTCCAGGATGATCCTCTCCATAGCCTTGCAGACTAAGCTAGTCAGGCTTATGGGGCGATAGTTTCCAGGGTCCGTAGAGGTTCCACCTTTGTGGAGTGGGACCACTGTTGCTGTACGCCATTCTGTGGGCACATATCCTGTAGTAAGGCTGAGATTGTATAGCTGTTTTATTTGAGGGATTAGTTCCTCTTGGAGTTCATGTAGGATGCAACCTGGGACGCCATCTGGTCCCATGGAAGCAGTGTTTTTTGCTTTGGAGAGGGCAGCCTTCACCTGAGCATCAGAGATGTTTGGGAGGCAGCCTTCTGCCGGGATAGATACTTGCTCTTTTGGGGGGGGGGGGAGAAGTTTGCACTGAATCTGTCTGCCAGGATATTGGCGATGTCTGTGGGTTCAGTGTATTTTTTGTCATTTAGAATCAACTCAGAACAAGTCTGGGAGTTGCATCCCAGGTTTCTAACATAACTGAAAAAAGCCTTATGATTGTCTTTGGTGTCCTGTGCAATTTTTCTCTCGAAGCTGGCCTTGGAGGATTTTATGAGGGATTGTAATTTTTTGCTAGTACTGATCAGAGATGCCTTCCCTATTAGGGATTTTGCTCTATCATGTAGTAGCTTCCTCCTTCTGTTGTACAGTTTATTTATGGCAGGGGTCCACCAGACTGACGCCTGCCTTTGGATGATTGGGTCTTGGTTTTGTTTGGGATAGCATGATCCATGCATTCCTGGAGATGTCCGTAGAATGTGTTTATATAGGATTCTGCAGTTTGGGCCATAGTTACCACTGGCCCTGGGGCCTTGAAGGATTCCACTTCAGTTTTGAGAAGTGAGAAGTTCGCTTTTGAGAAGTTTTTCACTGTGGTTTTCTGGGCTGGGGTGGGGTCGGGATGTGGACATCCAGTGAAATTAATTTATGGTCTGATCTTACCAATGAGGGATATACTTCTGGTGTGGAGCATAGAGTCCCCATGTTGGTAATGATCAGGTCTAGTATGTTGTCCCCTCGTGGGAGTGGTGACTAGTTGTTCCATAGCATTTGAGTTTATAATTTCCAGGAACCTTTGGGCTAAGGTGCTGGGGCTTGAGTAGTGCTCCCAGTCAATGTTTGGGTAGTTGAAGTCGCCCAATATAATGGTGTTTGGAGAGATCTTCATGTTCTCCAATGTTTTCAGGAAAGCCGAGTGGGATTCCTGACTTTGAGAGGGTGGTCTGTAGCATGCTATAAACTGAAAAGCAGTCTTGCCCACGGTTAGTTGCACTTGGATGGTCTCCGATACTTCGTGCAATGCCACTAACCTGGAGGTGTGGATATCCTTGATAAATATGGAAACTCCCCCTCCTTTTGTTGTTCGGTCCGGGTTTTGGGGCCGAAAAGCATGATATGAGGTATAGCCTGGTAGTGCTGGGGTGCTCCCTGGAGCCTTGAACCAGGTTTCTGTCACTGCACAGATATCGATGTTCTCCATACTGAGGAGAGCTTCGAGTGCCTGCATCTTGAGGTTAAGATTTCAGGCGTTTAGCAGCATTACCCTTAGTTTCTTGTTCCTTGTGCTGTCTATGGGGGTGGGTTTGACTTTTGAGCCTTGCCTAAAAAGGCACTATGGGGGTGGCAAGAGCCTTTGCCAATATCTGAAAGCCCAGTGGTGACAGGTGCAAGCCGTCCCTAGCGAAGCAACGTGGCTTGTCGAGCATGTCATCCCAGGCTGACAGACACTGGATCCCCTTTGAATGACACCAAAATTTTAGCCAATTGTTAAAATCGATCATTTTGTCTTTGTACTGTGGCATCATTCTAGGTGAGAGTAAGATGCTGCTCAAGGTCAGGGTCATACCAGCCTGGGCTACATGATCAGAGAGATCCTCTATGTCTCTTTTCATGTAGTCCAGGGAGGTACGTCTCAGGTCATTCACACCAGCATGTACAATGACTGAGTCATATTTGTATTTGCTTTGGAGTGACCTGAGTGCTTGCGTTATGTGGCGGATCCTAGCACCCGACAGGCAGCTCACCATGACCTTCTCTTTATTCAGCCTGGTGAGCGGGACGCCAGTGTGTCTGACAATAGAGTCACCTATTACAAGAGTATCAGGTGTGTTATTCAGCCTTAAGGGCTGTGGCTGCTTGGCACACTGACTTTGTGGGCTATGTGTTGTGCGTGTTTTGTTTTGAGGTAGCGTTTGCTTGGATGTCTGCTTTGGAGGTCTCTGTTGCTTAGGTAGATTTTTATTTAGAGCCTCCGAATATGTTTTGTGTATTTATGTGTTTGGTTCGCTGATGTGGTGGGACTATGTGATACTGGAATTGTGTTGTGTGAGGTTACCTTCTCCTCCTGACTGGTTACACCAGTTTTGAGATGAGAGAGCTCAGCCTCCAGTTTGGCTAAATAGTTGCATCTCTCACATATATTTGAACCTGTTTGGAGGAGGAGAGGGTTGTCCGTGTACATGAGACAGTTGTAACATTGCCTCAAAATTCCCAGATTCACCAGCTGGACTGGAGAGGAAACCATTGACTGACCTTTGGACATGCTAGAGTAATATAGGGAAACTGAATTTAAGATGGACCAATAGAGGACAGGGTAATCGTAGAGAGTATAAGAGTAAGTAGTGCTTATGGTTTAACAGTGCTAACTTGAAGGATTACTTAATTGGACCAGTGAAGGGCCTTAGAATGAGAATATGGTGTTTAAATTGAGAGATAGAGCAGTTCTAAGGGAAAAAGTGAAGAGCAGACTTTGTGGAGCCAGGAATAGTTTAAACCCAATTAGGCGGCGCGCTGCCCGCTGTTGCGCTATGCACAAAAAACGTGCAAAAGAGGGTTTTAAGAGAGGAAGATGAAGGAGTTTTGGAATTGACCCAAAATGGCCAATAAAACTACAGTTTCAAGTCAGTAACCACTCCCACAGGGGCAGGCAGGCTGCTCAATGTTTTTCACTGCCACTGATCGACAGAGAGACTTCCCTTTAGCCCAAGCAAAAAATGACCTCACAGAAACTTACAAACAGTTCAAGAACAGCAAGCCTGTAACTGAACTTTTTTAAATCTCAGAAAAGTGGGAAAAAAGCAAGATTTTTTTTGTTTTTTTCAGAGATAGCAAAAGTCCTTGTTAAAAAAATTATTCCTAGATTTGGCATACCGGAAAAGATCTACAGTGACAATGGCACACACTTTGTAAATCAAACCATACAACAGTTGAGTCGATATTTCGGAATTTCCTTAAAGAACCATTGTGCATACCACCCCCAATCTGCAGGATTAGTAGAGAGGTATAATGGGGTTTTGAAAAACAAACTTAGGAAATTGATTAGTGAGACACACAAAAACTGGGTTCACTGCCTGCCTCTGGCACTGTTGAGCATGAGAACTGTTCCAAATGCAAAGGGGTTAACTCCTTTTGAAATACTGTTTGGGAGGGCATATTATATACCTCAGTGGAAACCTCTCATGCCTGCAGACTAGGAGGCTGACAGTTCACTTGCAGAGTATATGAGATGACTTTTAAGTAATAAACAACTTTTGCAGTTAAATTCTGTTTCAGATAAAAAAACAAACCAGACCATCGGAAGCAGCAGTAGTCCCAGGCACGTGGGTCTGGGTAAAAGTTATCAAGAGAAGGAACTGGACCACACTGAAGTGGGAAGGGCCATACCAAGTGCTACTGTCAACACCCACTGCAGTCAAGATTGCAAAGCAAGCATCCTGGATTCATCTGACACTGTAAATTGGTTAAAAACTTTGAACTGGACAAAAAACTTGTTACTGTTACACAAAAACAAAATGACCAGATACGGAGCAAATAGAAATGCTGAACAACCTCAGAAGTATTGCATGATCATTCTGTTGGCCATACTGATAACACTAATCTTTTTGTTGTGGCCTTTCCTTTTTCCAGCCACACGAGCTGAACTGAATAAATGTGAATCATTCATAGACTGGCATCCGAACTTTAACACTTACCAAGCAATTAAATATGTGTATGCTGAAACTTTTAATGTTTCAAATTGCTGGATCTGCACAGCTATACCAACAGCATACGGGGGATTATTAGTGACTGCTGTCCCCCTAGGGGTCAATGAGACCTGGGAAAATTTGCTTTTTGATACTACAACTGTAAAATCACAAGAAAAAATAGCATTGTACCTGCCTGTTACACAAAAGGGACTTGTATGTTTTTACAAAAATGATACTGTTCAGGTAGGTTGGAGTAATAGTAACGTGACTATTCCTTACAAATGTTATACCAAAGCCAATAATGCAGGTTATATCTGTGATGCAAACTATGACTCATATCTTGAGTTAATCCATAAGACTATTAATGAGATACAACGTAATCCTGTTCTTTTAAAACAACTATCTATTATTGATAAGAAAATGTTTCATGCAGGGCAGGTGTATATTAATACTAAAGTAGAGAATCGTTATTTTGTTTGTGGGAAAAAGGCATACAAATGGTTACCTGAGAACTGGTCCGGCAGTTGTTTTTTGGGTTACCTGGTTCCGGCCATACGACACACTGCAGTTTTGCCTCAGGGAAGAATTCGAAATGTCAGAGAGGTCACCAAGAAAACCGGAAATCCAATCAGAAGGCCTGAAAATCCAGTGGGACGAATCGAAGCAGGCTGGAGAAATCATAATTCCGTGAAAAACAAAGATAAACTGACACACATGGACTTGAGTGACACTATTATATCGTGGGCAGGTATAGCCCCTGTATATGGCACAGTGAAATCGATTTGGGAGCTGAGAAAACTGTCCAAACTTCTTGAAGTAATGAGTAATGCAACTTTTTCTGCTCTCAAGTTAATGACTGATGAACTGAACGCTATGAGAACTGTGGTGCTTCAAAACCGCATGGCTCTTGACTTCACCCTAGCGGCTAAAGGTGGAACGTGCACTTTAATAAAAGAGAGTGCTGCTCGTATATTCCTGACAACCAGCATGAGATAAACGACCATCTTGAGGTGATTCAGCAAGTGTCGGTCATGACCAAACCAGGCCCAAACTCACTGACGGACTTTTTCCAGAATTTGTTTGGGGGGTGGGGTAGCATCCTAATGAACATCCTGATTGCCATTTGTGTGGGATTACTCCTATTAGGAGTGTGTGTTTATTGTGGTATTCCCTGCATGAAAAGATTGATCAAAGATTTTATAGACATGTCAGTTTCTGAGACTTTATATCAAAGTACTGAAATTAAAGAACTGCTGAAAAATGAAACACTTTCATAAGTTTAAACTGAATGACTCTCTTAACTGCAAATTCTAAATAGAAAGAGGTTAGGAGAAGAAGCAATTGTTTATGCTTTTAAAAATAGAATAAAAAGTATTAACAGGGGGAAATGTTAGAAAAATATGTATTGATGTATATGTTTAGTGCTTATTAGAAGCTAAAACGGTTAACACATTTCATTCTATTTTATGTACAGCTCAATTCTGTATGAAATTATAAGACGCGTTTTCAAACTGCAGTATGCTTTCTGAAATTGCAAGATGCTCTCTGACCCAGTATTTGCTAGCACAGCAAAATTCATGTTTATGCCTTTTGGAAATGTATTGAGAAGCAGGTGATTATCTGTTAGGTCAGGAAAGTGAATGAATAGAACAATACTGTTTTCTATAATGTGATTGAATATGAATAATCAGCTCTGTTCGTGTTATGAGAACATGCACAGCTGCGGAAAAGAAGAGATACATCAAACAAAGACTGCTTGAAGAAATGAACTGTAATCTGTACTTGCTTTGTGATTGAATTAGCCATAGTACCTTGAATGGTAACATTGCATAGTGAGAAGTTGTATCAGACTGGTGGTCATCAAGGCCACATTGTTTTTCTTAGGAAGTTTTTTTTTGTAAACCTGATATGCCAGCAGAAAATCATGGACAAACAGCTGCTGTAAAATAATAGTAAAAGAACTTGTGATTTATTACGTCAGCTTAGTAGGCAATACCTTGTAAGAAATGTATAAAAATAGTTTCACTTCCTGATTTTAGTTAGACAAACTCTATATTAGCACGTTTTTGTCTCCTTGCTGCAAGATTAAAGTGCCTTAACCTGAACCTGCCGTGTGTTGATCATTTTGAAGTTATTTTTCCTTTGACAGTAACAAATATCAAACTGTCACAACAAATTCAGACACTCAAACAAAATCCCACACGTCCCTCAAAATGCAGGGGTTGTTGACAAAAATATTCTTTGAACCAATATCGAAAAACTTGGCTAAAAAGAATGTATTAGATGCTGTAGGACACATTGGTGGATCAGTGAAACTTTTATGAATCTTAGGAATGCCAAAAAGGGTGGGGATTTTAGGGTTATGGACCGCAACATAATCAAAAACATCCTTAGTAATCTCACCATTAAACAGCATATATTCTAAATAAAGATAGATATTCCTGTATGTTACATTCAGCTGAATAATAGCCATTTCTTCATAAGTATCTGTATAAAGCAAAGTTAACATTTTATTAATGCAATCATTCAAGTCCATAACCACTAAACCCCAACCTTTATCTGGTTTCATAATCCTAATTTGTTTGCTATTCACAATTTCATGTAACAAAATATTTTCTTCCTCACTAATGTTTTCAAAAACAGGCACACTTGCAGAATTCAAAAAATCCCTAAAGTCATTTTCACATAATTTTTCAAAGATCGAAACAATGGGATGCATTGGGGGGGGGGGGGTTAAATACACTTGGTCTTTTTATGGTTGAAACAGATGCATCCCCCATATTATCTTTAAAATAAAAAGCACAAAGATATACCTCCAACAAAAAAACAAATACACCAAAAATGTTTTTAAGCATAGTAAAGGAAAGTAGAGGTATAGCCAAAAGAAGTGAGGGGGCTGGAGGGTAACCAGGACTGCAACAGTGAATACACTCGAACATCTACATTTATGGTAAGTGTACACAACTGTACTATGTTCTTCATGTTTCACTGTTGCAGTCATTACATTTGGGTAGATTCCCAAAGCTATGGTTGGGAGGAGGAATTTACATAGCATTAGGGCAAGCTATAAGGCCCTGCAAGACTGCAGTGGCAAAGCCAGCTCTGGATTTAGAGAAAATTGGAAAATTATAATGCTTGGTGAAAGTATGTACAGAACTCCAGGTAGCAGCTTCTAGGATGTGCTGGTAGGGATGCCTCTGAGAAAGGCTGTAGAGGTACATGCAGCAACCCTGGTGGAGTGAGGTCTGATCCCCTAGGGGACAGGTTTTCCATGGTGCTTATAGCAGAAATGAATGCAATGGCTTATCCATTTAGAAATGGTTTGCTTTGAAATAGCCCTCCCCTCTGCCCCTGCAGAAAATGCCACCAGCAGTTGTTCAGATTTCCTTTGAGGTTTAGTCCTGCCCAAGTAGAATCTAAGTTGTCTGTGCACATCTAAGGAATGCAGTATCTGTTCCCCTTTATTCTGTGGATTGGGAAAGAAGGTTGGCAAATGAATGGACTGATTAAGAGCCACACTAGATACCACCTTGGGCATGAAGGATGGATTAGTTCTGAGGGACACCCTGTCCACATCAAAGATGATGAAAGGCTCCACTGCCATAAGGACCTGTAATTCAGATACCCTTCTAGATTAAGTGATTGCTAAAAGGAAAGCTGTTTTCCAAGAAAGAAATTTTAAGTCTGCAGTAGCAGCTGGCTCGAAAGGAGGCAGAGTGAGTTTCTGCAAGACAAAGTTAAGGTCCCAGGCTGGGGTTGGAGCTCTCCTGGGTGGTCTCAAATTTTTGGCCCCTCTGTGGAACTGCTTGAGCAGTGGAAGAGAGAAGAGGGGAGGTTCTGTGTTATAAGGAGCTGAAATGGCTGTGGCATTTATTTTAATTCAGGAAAAAGACAGACCCTTGTGAAGCATCTCTGAGGTAAATTGGGTGCTGCTGTACTCATCCTTTGAGATTGGTTCCAGGCACAGAATCTTTTCCATTTTTCAGCATAAGATTTTCTAATACTAGGCCTCCTTGCCTCTAAAATGATATCCATCACAGGTTTGCTTGAGGGATGGTAAAGGAGGAGTAATTAGCCAAGCTGTAAGGTTCAGTGTTCGAAGCTGTGGGTGCAGAATCTGGTTCTCCTGCTGAGACAGCAGGGAAGGAGTCTGAGGCAGGTACCATGGAGATAACCGTGACACACTGCTCAGAAGGGGGTACCAGTGTTGGAGTGGCTAGTCTGGAGCAATCAAAATCATCCTTGGTTTGCCCTGTTTGATTTTTAGTAGTACTTTGGAGAGCAGAGGGAGGGGGTGCATAGACTGATTTTTCCAGCTGAAGGACAGAGCATCCACTTTCCAAGCTTGTCTGTGGGGAGTTCTTGTGCAAAATTTGTCCAACTGGTAGTTCCGGGGAGAGGCAAACAGGTCTATCTCTGGGCTCCCCCATTTGCTTGTCAACATGTTGAAAGTTCTTGGTTCCAGTTTCCACTCGTGTGGGTCCATGAGGTTTCTGCTTAGTCCGTCTGAAAGTGCATTTAATTTTCTCAGCAGGAATTGAGCTTGTAGGTGCACTTGGTAGCTCAAGGTTGTGTTCCACAATGCCATAGCTAGTCTGTAGAAGGAGTAAGAATGTGCACCCCCCTGCTTGTTTATGTACCACATAACAGCGGTGTTGTCCATCTTTACCATTAGTTGTCCTGGAAGAATGTGGTCCTTGAAGGCTGTCAGAGCATTCTGTACAGCTAACATTTCTTTTTGATCGATATGCAGGTGCATTTGACTTGGGTTCCATTTGCTCTGAATGCACTTCCCTGCCAGGTGAGCCCCCCATGCATAGTCTGATGCGTCTGTTGTTAGGGTTGAGGTGGCAAGGGGTGGTGTAAAAGGTAGTCCCTTGTTTTGGTGGCAGGCCTCTGCCCACCGAAGGAACTCTAGTCATAGGCAAGGTAATGATAGGAATCATTGTTTCTAGGTCCTGAGAATGCTGACACCATAGGCTTTTTAGATACCACTGTAGTTTCCTCATATGCAGTCTTGCATATGGAATTAGAAGAATGCAAGAGGCCATGAACCCCAAGGCCTGCAGTATTTGTCTTGCAGATAGCATGGTTTTTGTGGCCACTTGTTTGAAGTAGGTTGTCAAATGAATGTTTCTCTGGCATGAGGTAAGCCATCTGGGAAGTTGTATTCAAGCTTGCTCCCAGGAATATAATTTCTTGACAAGGTAAGTTAGAACCCTTTGTACAAAGGCCAGATGATTCAAAAGTATGTCCTGGCTTTCTGCCGGATTGTCCAGGTATGGGTATATTTGAATATTTCTTTGCCTGCAAAATGCAATAACTGGAGCTAGGCACTTTGTGAATACCCTGGGTGCAGTAGATAAGCCAAAGGGCAGTGCAGAGAACTGATAGTGCATGTAGCCTCCTTTGAAGCGTAGGTATCTTCTGCAAGATTCCCTGATTGGGATGTGCAGGTATGCTTCTTTTAAATCTAGTATTGCCAACCAGACTTCTTTGCCTAGCATAGGAAGTAATCGGTGAGGAGTCAGCATTCTGAATTTTGGAATCTCCAAAAAGGTGTTTAGAGTAGACAGGTCCAGGATAGGATGCCATGAATTGCCTTTTCTGGGTACTAGGAAAAGTCTTGAGTAGAAACCTTGTCCCTTTTCCTCTTCTGGTACCAGTTGAATAGCCCCCAAGCTTGAGAGAAAGTACTTGTTTTTGGGCCTCTGCCCACTGATTTGGGGGTAGGTCCGGCCACCCGCTTGGTGTTGGCAACGTGTGGAAGTGAAATCTGTATCCCTGGGACACTATATTTAAAGCCCATTTGTCCTGGGTAATGAGTTCCCAATTATTTACATGAAGAGCAATCTTTCCCCCCAAAGGGGCAGTCAGTTGATAAGTGCTTGGAAATTTTAAAAGAAAGTCATTGAGACAGTTTACCATAGGGGGAGTCTTATTATTCCCAGATTTGGAAGTGGAGGCCCCCCACTGCTTAGTTCTGTGTCCCCTGGGACTGAAACCTGGGGTTTTTGCTGTGTCTGTGTTTGGCTTGAGAAGACCTGGAAGGGGCTAGAAAGGACCAATTCTTAGTGGGCCGGTGTCTACTAAATCTAGGAGGCTGAACTTATAAAAAATCTTTAACAGTTTGCATAGATTTAGCTTTATCTTCCATCTTTTTAAGAACTTCCTTAGCCTTGTTGCCAAACAGGCGGTCCTGATTTAAAGGAGCATCCAACAATTTAGCTTTAACATGATCAGGCAAAGATTGCTTCTTAAGCCAAGCATGCCTTCTGAGCACAGACCCAGTAACAGCAGCCCTGCAAGAGGCCTCTAAAGAATCAAAACCACATTGCAAAGTATGTTTTCCAACTTGTTCAGCAGAATGCATTAAATCCTGTAATTCTTTATTTTCCACACAGTCAGGAATCAACATCATTTTCTGTTTAAGCAGTCCAATAACATGTTGCTGATACTTTAAAATATGAAACTGGCAGTTTAAAGCCCTAATGGCCAAGGTTGCAGAAGTGTAAACCTTCTTACCCCATCTATCCAGCGCCCTGGAGTCTCTATCAGAAGGGGTAGGATGTTTAGTAGTAGAAGCCTTAATGCCCTTGGGCCCCTGTGAAATAGTATCTGGATCTGCAATAAGATTTTTCAAAAGGAACTTGTGGAACTCAGGGACCCTGTAGTATCAGTCAGATTTTCTGGGAGTAAGAGGCAGGGAATCGGGGGCCAAACTAGATTCCGAAAAAGCATCAACAATGTCTAGTACAGGAGGAATAGCTAAAGGCCTAAGCTGAGGTAGGAGAAGGAAATCCCTACGCCTCTTTTTTGAATCAGAAAAATCCTGTCGTTCCCAGTGGAAATGCTCCCTTAGAGTACGTAAGGTTTCCCCAAAAGAAAAATCCTCAGGAAGGGAAGCAGAGGAAAGGGAGTCCCCTGCGTCAGAATCTTCATAAGTAGATAAGGGTAAATCCAGATCATCAGAAGAATCAGAAAAAACAGAATCCTGATCAGAAGATTCATAATCAACTTCAGTCCTAGGCCATTTAGAAGGGGGGGTTGGCTTACCCCTGATTAGAAGCCTGATTAGAGTTATTAGATCTTCAGCCATTCTTATCATTTGTTTTTTAGGCATAGAGGCTTGAGCATGTGGCCTGGGCATTGTTTTTTTAGGCATGGTTCGAGATTTAGGCCTAAGTAAAGAAGGAGGCATCGATTTAATATGCAAGTCCGTAGGCCTGAATAGACCCTCAGAAGCCGGTGCCTGCACAGCGGCTCTGGACCCAACCAAGGTAGAGACATCCGCGGGTTCCATAGTTGAAGCATCTCGTGGCATACCGGACTCCGAATGGGTCACAGTAGAAGCCTGCGAATCAGAAGTAGCGGGTATCAGGGGCTGTGAAAGCACCTCACTGAGTACCAGTGAACTGGCAACTGGCTTAGGAGAAGCGTCGGCAGTTTTGGACCTCGGTGGCCTGTCTCTGTCTTTATCTTTGTGGTTTTTCAGAATCCTGGTAGTCGGATGGCTAACCGATGCCATTTCTGGATAATTAAACCGAGAACCGAAATATTTAGAGGTGAAAATATACCGATGACATTTAGTGCGCTGATTAAATAAAGCACAAAACCGACAGCAAGGTACATCATGGTCAGGGCCTAGGCAAGGAATACAGTTCGAATTAAAATCTTTATGAGGTATTTGCTTTCCACAAGTAATGCAATTATTAACTTTTACTGACATCGGTAGGAGCAAGAAAAAGTTTCCCCAACGGGGTACTTAGCTTTAGTTGAAGACTTCGGTTCTGAAACTCGAAAACAAAAATTTCAGGAGTCGGCCGACCAGCACTTGTGAACTGCTTGTGCTTCGGGCACCGCACAGCAAGAAATACTGATGTAATGGCATCAGCTGCATGTTATATACCCCTAACGACCTGACGTCATGGAAGAAGGGACAGCAACTGACGCAGGACCCAAGACTTTCTTAATCAGGCAGACTGAGGGCTACCTGCAAGCAGATAACTCAAATGTATTAACTGCCGCAGTGAAACATGAAGAACATCGTGGAGACCATTGCCTTAACTCCTGGGACACCATTGGTAATTGATATGCAGGGGTTAGGGACACATGAGATAAGAAAAGATTTACCACCAATTGTGACTATATCTAACTGTTTAGAACAAACAATGAATGTTCCTTTGTCTGAATCCTCACAATTTAATAGGTATGATTATTATGATGGTTTGAATGTAGCCCCTAGTGCTGCCCTGAGACATGTAACCACTGAACTTGGGCCTATTGACCCAGATGAGTTATCAACTATGCTTACTCAGGTTAAAAACACTGTGTTAGATATGCACTTAGAAGCAAATTTAGACCTGGATGTGTGTGAACAGTTGGTTCCCCCTTTGACTGTAACTAGAAATCAGGGAGGTGACTTTACTATATACAATTTCACATCTTACCAGACTGAATCTAGTGTGGTGGAACTGTCAGCGAAGAGACTCTCTTTTGTACCTACTAAATCTATGGATATTGTACACACCATTGTGGATTTTAAACAATTGGAACTGATCCGTAATGACAACAGTACTGTTCAAGTATAGCCAATGCTCAGACGAGTGAAAAAACAATGTTTATTCAATAATAAATTAACAATACATTAAGCACTTTCATCCACTAGAAAGTGGACTTCATCAAAACTGGCCTTCTGATGAAGTCCACTTTCTAGTGGATGAAAGTGCTTCACGTATTGTTAATTTATTATTGAATAAATGTTTTTTTTCACTCGTCCGAGCCTTGGCTATACTTGAACAGTACTGTTGCCATTACGGATCAGTTCCAGCTGATTTCTGAGTGTTTTACATTGTTGCATCTGGTACTTTTGATTTTAAACAATTCATTAGGAAACTAAATTTGCAGGTGTTGTTTAAAGGTGAACAAAGTGGTGCATCAGAATACCATATCCCTAGTACTTTAAACCCTATTAGCCATCCATTGTTAACATTTGAGAAAGTTTGTGAAATTGATTTTAGGAACCTATATTCAGAGAAACGGAACCTGGCTAAGAATGTGGACAGGGATGACTGGGCAGCCTTTACTGAATTTTGTCATTTACCTATAAGAACATTTAAACTTGACAAGGTAGGTGGACTAGTTGTTATGGGGGCAAGATTGGTATATCCAAAAGATGAGTTCTTTGTTTAACACTGACACATACACCACAGTCAGTTTAAATGAATTCAACATAGCTTACAGGAACATCTAAATGATTTGTTTATCGAACAACTTACAGACTTATCTAGGTTGAATTATTTAACTATGCCAGCCCCAAAGACACCAGTGTTATTTGGATTACCTAAAATACACAAATATCTAACTGATCCACCCATGAGGCCTTTAGTTAATGCTCGCCAAAGTATAACTTATCCTTTGGCGAAAGTAATAGATAATATCTTGAAGAAATACCTTGTAGATAAAGCACAAATATGTAGACTCGTGGTCTTAAGTAAATTAAATTTACTTGCTTTGGTGGCCGATTTTAATTTTCTAACTATAGATGTTAGAGATTTGTATTATGTCCATCCCCCAGGAAGAAGGTATTGATTATGTTCTGCGATTCTTGAACATAAAAGGCACCCTTGAAAGTGAGATTTAAGTTTGTTAAAACAATATCCACTAAGATGTTAACTAACAACTACTTTATGTTTGATGATCAACTATATTTACAAAAAATTGGGGTGGCAATGGGGTCCCCGGTGGGGCCAGCTTTTCCAACTCAGTGATGGCTCTTTGGGAAAGAAAGTACATTCTTACACAAAGTCACCTAACAGACAAATTTATTCTTTATACACATTTTCTAGATGATATTCTTATTTTATACAAGGGGAGTTTGGATGAAGCGGAAAGGTTTGTTGAATATTTAAACCAAACGGCCACGTTCCTAAGGTTCACATACACATTTAACACAGAATCCATAGCATATTTGAATATTGAAGTGTTTAAAGATCTAACTCAGAGACTAGCAGCCAGGATTCACAGGAAAGACACATTTTCAAATAAGTATTTACATTTCAGTAGTTCCCACCCTTTTCATCAGAAGAAATCCATAATAAAAGCACAGTTAGTCCGAGCAGTGAGGATGTTAACTGTTGACAGTGAATTTACAGTGGAATATAAAAATAGCTGAAAAGTTCTTTGCTAGAGGTTACCCAAAGGAACGTATCAATGAAATGATGGCTGAAGTGATGTATAAAAGGTCCAATGGATTTTATATTCCATTATTACAAGGTACAGTTTTACCATGTAATAAGATGGATATTATTCAGAAAGTGAATAGGTCATCGTTGTCATTCATTTTAACATATAGTCCTAAAAGTGGAGAAATCATCGCAATTATAAAGAACTGGAATTTGTTAAGTAACAATCTGGATTTATGTACCTTGTTGGCCCCACATCCATCTTTTATTTTTAAGAGAGGTATGAGCTTGAAAAATTTAGTAGAAATGAAACAGCATAATGTTATCAAGAATCCTGGGATGAGCAAATGTATATCTTGTAACTTTTGTAAACATATGAGTATAGGGTATACATTTAATATTAGGAATTGTAGTTCTAAGACCTTGTCAGGCAAGTTCAATGGCGATACAACCTATGTAATATACCTTGCTCAATGTAATTTATGTCCCGCATTCTATGTTGGGAAAACTGATCGTAAATTACGAGAGCGGGTGTATGAGCACCTTCACTACATTAGGAAAGGCAAGGTTGAAAATGGATTAGCCGCCCACATCAAAACTAATCCCACACACAGTTTTATGTTTAGAGTAATTGATCATGTGGCCGAGAGGTAAGGGGTGGTCCGAGATCTTTATTAGAAGAAAGAGAACTGATGTGACAGATTTGTTTAGATGCTTGCCATTACCCTAGATTTAATGACAGTTGCTCTATACAATGTTTACTGAAACTTAAAAGTTTAAACAGATAATTAATTTACATAGTCATTGTTTGCCATGTAAAGGTGTTCTGTTCTATATTTTTGTTGTTTATTAACAACACAGGACAATATACATATTTATATAATTTTTAACACACCTAAGTGTGAACATAATCAGTGAATGTAAGGTTGAATGCTGTTGGTTGGAGTTTTTAGAATTTAAACTGTTTGCATTTATTTTATCTTTTTTAAAAAACTTCATTATTTACCTTTCATTACTAAAAATTTATTGTTTACTGCTTTACTATTTCATATGTTTGTAGCTGATGTATTTATTTAATACTGGTGACGATAGTCAATTTTAAATGAATGAATTTTGGTTAGTTTTAGTCTTATAGATTTAAGAATTTATTTGATTGATTACTTGATTTTGTATTGAATAATTGAGTAAATAAGGGGCAGAGAGGGAAGTGTATTTTAGTATAAAAGTTACTTTGTACCTGCTGTTATTTGTCTTAAGAAGTCTGGTTATTGAACCAGATGAAAAATGTTTAACCTTAACAGTGTGGTACCATGGTTTGTTCATTAAAGAGCTGAATAGCTGAAGACTTCCTGGTGTCCGAGATGCTTTTGTCCTGCATTTTAGTTTTTTCAACTATACAATTTGAAATCATTTTTGTCATTAAATACAATAGAGCAGTCTACTAGTTCCTCTCCCAGTACGACATTGTGCCTCTCTCCCTTCCTCTCTGATTGTAGGGGGGGATTGTGGGGCTGTTGACTGTCCAGACTGTGTTGATAAAAGTTTCTGCCCCTCTGTTCCAGCAGTCTCTGTGACCTCCTCAAAGGGGGCATTTCTAAAGGATATTCCCCATGTTCAGAATCCATAACCTGCTCAGCCTGTTTCTCAATGATGACACCATTACTGGAGTTTATTTCCCATGTATGATGGGGGGGGGGGGTAGGCACAACCTTTTTCATAATCTGCTTTATCCCTTACAAGTTTTTTTAGCTTTTTTATTTTTCATATCCAGCATATCATTCACAACTTTCATTAATAATGCATTGTACTATTCTCTTTTACTATAAAATAAGTCTGTTTGAATGTTTATGTTTTGTATATATTTTTAATTGGGTGCTCATTAAGGCTGTTTTGTATGTACATAAGTTTGTAGAGGAATGTGGTATTTTATTCTGAAGAAGTGCTGTGGACTATGTGGATGAAAGCACTAAATAAATTGGTTTCATTTTGGTTCACTGCTTCACCATCATTTTTTGTGTTTAATGCATTACATACTATTAAATCACAGCAATGTTACAGCACACTTCAACAATGTATGCAAACTTACTTCCTCCAGATAGACAAGTGTGATATACAGTTGTAAAAGTAAAAGTCTCCACGACACTTAAAAAAAAATAATTTGGAATTCAACACAACCTTAATAGGAATTCATAACAGATATTTAAAAAGAACTACAAGAAATTTGGTTTGTGAGACACACAGCTATTTAACAAATATGGAAGCCTTGCCAAAAAATGGACTCTGAGCAGCAAACTCACAATCTACACCAACCACACAGTAAAATGTCTTATGCTGAGGCTGTAAACATTAATTGCCAAAGCCTCCTAGATACATGAAGACTAGGCTAGGTCTCAGTGAAAAGACAGCACCACATGACCTTCAGGAACACTTGAGTCACCACGAGTTAACTTATCTCAAATCCAGTATCCCTGGCAACTCAACAAATGAAAATGCAACTGTCACACACAATGATTCTCTTCTCACTAGACTGGACAAAGATAGAACAGTGAGTTGTCTTCCAGGTGCAAGGATCCCTGAAATCCTATGGGCCTTTAAGACTGTTTCAAGTAATAGATATAACATGGTGGTAGTCCACATGGGGATAAGCAATTTGAGACAGATTCCTGACAGATATGCAGGGACATGTCAGAATTCTCCATGCATATCACACATGCAGGAAATACTCCATTCTGGATTGGAATCCTGCATTCTCCAAGGAGAATGCCTAGGCTCCTAAATGCAAACTGGAGTACCTATGCTTCCAATGTAGAATATACCCTAAAGTTCTTAGATTTAATAAACAGAAACTCCTTGGACCAGATTAACAACATACTAGGAGGACTTGATATTCTTTACCTTACCCCTACAAATACAGCTTCTTCATATTTACTATTTCTTCTTTTCTTTATTGACATTTGTTTACCAGGAAAGTCCAACTAGATAATTTTATCAGTTTTCACTAGAAACCCAGGGAGAAAAGGACCACAAATAAAAGGGCAGAAAATACATATACAATGGTGAAAACTGGCATCATATTACAATAAACTGTAAATACATAGATTAATACAAATATGACATGAACAATACACACCATCATAAAAACAAGGTAAATACAACACATTTCAGTAGTACAAGTGTGAGAGTTTATTACTCACTCATAAAGCAAACATCAGGGTGTAAACTTCAAACACTGGAGTTTGAGGAGTAGTGGAAGAGAGGAGACAACGAGAAAAAAGTATTTGTTAGAGGTAATAGTGGAGTAGATATGGGAGGCAGGAGAAAGTACAGTTGTGTACACTTACCATAAAAATGTAGATGTTAAGAGTGTATTCACTGTTGCAGTCATCACCTGTGGGTTATCCCTCATATGGTAACCCTCGGCCGGCCCAAATACCAGAGTCAGTGTTTTTCTGCGTCAGCTGCTGTCGCTTGCTGCCTGATGTCAGGTCGTCAGTGCTATAAAGGAAGGCAGCCGACACCATTACATCAGTTTTTCTTGCCCTAACCAGTCAGAGGCCCAAGTAAATATGGTAAAGTGGTCCTGGTGGCTAAAGCCACCATTAGAAACTTTTTGTCTCCTAAAGAAATTAGATATAAGGGGAAAGGAGGGTGGGAAACCAGGACTGCAACAGTGAATACACTCTAGCATCTACATTTACGGTAAGTGTACACAACTGTAGTATGTTCTTCGTGTTTCACTGTTGCAGTCATCACCTGTCCGAGGATTCCCAAAGCTGAGGAGAGGGTTGGTAGGATTAGTAAGAGACCTAGGAATGGGTCAGCATGCCCTGCAGAACTGCAGAGGCAAACCTTGCCCTAGCCTTAGAAAATAGAGGTAAGGTGGTAATGCTTGGTAAACATATGGACAGAATTCCAGGTGGCAGCTTCCAGGATGTCCCTTGGTGGGAACTCCTCTGAGAAATGCTGAGCAAGTGGAGGCTGCCCTAGTGGAATGGGTTTGAATAGACTTAGGAGGGGGGTTCCCATTCAATCTGTAGCAGAAATGGATACAGTATGCTATCCGTTTGGAAATAGGCTTCCCCTCTGCCCCTGGGGCAAAACTGACAAGTAGTTGGTCTGTTTTCCTGAAGGGTTTAGTATGGTCCAGATAGTATCCGAGCTGTCTGTGCATGTCTAGTGAGTGCAGAATTCTTTCCCCCTTGTTATGAAAGATGGTGGGTAGATGCATGGCCTGGTTGACAGTTACATTAGATACCACCTTGGGAATAAAGAAGGGATTAGTCCTCAGGGAGACCCTGTCTGCATGGAAGATGATGAAAGGCCTACTGGCCATCAGTGCCTTAATTTCTGAAACCCTTCTGGCTGTGGTGATAGCTAGGAGAAAAGCAGTCTTCCAAGAGAGGCATCTTATTTCTGCTGAAGCAGCAGGTTCGAAGGGTGGTAAAGTTAGTTTTTCCAAAACATAGTTCAGGTCCTGGGCTGGAGTGGGTGGCCTTCTGGGAGGTCTGACATTATAAGCACTTCTGAGAATTGTTTAATCAAAGGATGGAAGAACAGGGGCTGTTCTGTATCAAAATGAGCTGAAATGGCTGAGGTGTGGATTTTAATAGAGGAGAAGGAGAGGCCACTATTAAGTAGCTCCACTAGGTAGTCCAGGAGAAGAGGGATGGAAGGTTGTGAGGTATTGCCCCCTCTGGACTGGCTCCAGGTGAAGAATCCTTCCCATTTTCCTGCATAACATTTTCTGGTGCTAGGCCTTCTGGCCTCTGTGATAATGTCTAGGACCTGTTTGATTAACAGGGGCCCCTTGTTTACCTTTATAGAGTATTAGCCATGCTGATAGTTTGAGTCTGCAAGTCTGGATACAGCCCCCCCCCCACCTGACTTAAGATGTCTGAGAACAGTGGAAGCTGCCGGTGAGGCTGTAAGGTCAGGCTGTGCAGTAAGGGGTACCAATGTTGTCTGGGCCAGTCTGGAGCAATAAGGATGGCCTTTGGTCTCTCCTCCCTTATTTTGATCAGTACTTTTGAAATAAGAGGCAGAGGAGGGAATGTGTACACAAAGAGAGTGTTCCAGGGTAAGGTCAAGGCATACACCTCCCATGCAAGGTAGTGATGCTCCCCTGGTACAGAATTTTTTCAACTGATGGTTGAGATGCAAAGCAAAGATATCCACCTCCAAAGTCCTCCATGCCTGAGTGATTTGTAAAAATATTTTTCTGGGAAGTTGCCATTCGTGGGGGTCCAGTAAGTTTCTGCTTAAGTGGTCTGCCAGGGTGTGTTGTTGATCCCTAGTAGGTATTGGGCTATCAGGTGTAGTCCCATGGAAGAGGCCATCAGCCAGAGGTTCATGGCTAGGCTGCAGAGGGTAAGATTGGGTCCCTCCCTGTTTGTTGATGTACCACATTACTGTGTTGTTTGTTTTGATAAGGAGAACCCCTGGCTTGAGATGGGGTTTGAAGGATACCAGGGCCTTTTGTACCGACATCATTTCCTTCTGGTTGATGTGTAAGGGAAGGTGCTGGGCATCCCAAAGACCTTGGGTGCATCTGCCTTCCAGGTGAGCGCCGCAATCTATGTCTGAAGCTTCGGTGGTAATGGTCTGCCCGGTTGGTTGGAGGGTGAAGGAAAGACCCTTGTTCTGAGCACAGGCCCCTGCCCACTAGATTAACTAGGCCCTTATACAGGGGATCAGTGGGAGAGAGGTCTCTAGACATTGAGAGTGTTGATACCAAAGGTTCTTTAGATACTACTGAAGTTTTCTCATGTGAAGCCTGGCCAGAGGAATTAGAAGGATGCAAGATGCCACGTACCCCAAGGCTTGCAGGAACTTCCTCGCAGTGAAGTGACTTCTGGAAGTCAGCTGGGTAAAATAGAGAGGCAGGAAGCTCTGCTTTTCTGGGGACAGGAAGGCCATTTGGGATGCTGTGTCCAGCAGTGCTCCCAAGAAAATGATCTTCCTGGAGGGTATTTGCTTTGATTTCTTCTCACTGATGGTGTACCCTAAGGAGGTTATGAGGGTTCTGACAAAGAGGAGGTCCTTGAGGAGCTTTTCTTTGCAGTCTAACTGAATGAGGCAGTTTTCCAGATAACGGTAAATTTGTATATTTTTTTGTCTGCAAAAGGCTATGGCCGGGGCTAAGCATTTGGTGAATACACTGGGAGCAGTAGATAAGCCAAAGGGTAGTGCAGAGAGCTTAAAGTATTGTGAGCCTGCTCTGAAGAGAAGGAATTTCCTGCAGGATTCCTTTATGGAGATGTGCAGGTAGGCATCTTCTACATCTAGGGTAACTAACCAGGCATTTATTGTCAGCATACACAGCAGCTGCTGCAAAGTTAGTATTTTGAATTTGAGGATAGATCCAGGATGGGGCACAAAGTGTCCTCTTTTCTGGGAACACAGAATAGTCTGGAATAAAAGCCTTTGCCTGCTTGATCTGAGGGGACAGGTTTTACTGCCCCTTGGGATATGAGAGTTTGGACTTGTTTCAATGCCTCTGCCCGCTGATTTGGGGGTAAGTCTGGGTACTCTCGTAAAACTGGGAGTTCATTGAAGGAAAATTTGTATCCCTGAAAAATGATCTTTAAGACCTATTGGTCCTTTGTTACAGAAAGCCAATTTTCTTTGCAGAGGGAGAGCCCTCCTCCAAGTTTTCGGTGAGTGAAAAGAGGGCAGAGGGGGCGAGGGAGTTATTGAGAGTTTTTGCCATAGAGGGATGGCTTTGAACTCCCTGCCTTTGGAGTGGAAGTGGTCAACTGTTTGGATCGCTGCTGTTCCTGGGATAGGAGTCTGGGTGGTCTGTTCCTGCGGGGCTTACCTTGCCCCTATCTGCTAGGTGCAGGAAAGGACCAGTGTTTTGAAGGAAAATTCCTGCTGAACCTAGGAGGTTGTACCTGGAGGAAATCTTTTATTGTTTGCATAGATTTTGCTTTGTCTTACATCTTTTTAAGCACCTCTTCTGTTTTTACTCCAAACAAGCAGTCCTTATCCAAGGGTGCATCAAATAATTTAGATTTCACATGATCAGGGAGAGGTTGTTCCTTCAACCATGCATGTCTCCTAATGACAGATCCTGACACTGCTGCCATGCTTGAGGCTTCTAGGGCATCATACCCACAGTGTAATGAGTGTTTAGCCACTTGACAAGCAGAGTGCAGTAAATCTGCTAACTCTTTCGAATTGGCACAGTCAGGAAAGGTTGAAATATTTTGTTTTAATAGTTTCAACGTGTGTTGATATTTTAACATGTGGAACTGACAGTTGAGTGCTCTGATAGCTAAGGTTGTAGAGGTGTATACTTTTTTACCCCATCTATCCAGAGCTGTGGAGTCTTTGCCAGAAGGAATAGGATTCTTTGCAAAACTAGCCTTGGCTCCTTTTGGTCCCTTTGTAATGACCTCCAGGTCTCTAGCAGGATTTCTGTACAGGTATTTGTGAGAATCCAGTACTCTAATACCGGTCAGGTTTTCTGAGAGCAGGTGGGAGGGCTTCAGGAATTAAACTGGATTCATGGAAGATAACAACCACCTCTAAGACTGGAGGGATGGCCAAGGGTCTGTGCTGGGGCAGGTCTAGAAAATCTCGTGAGGGAAGTCCTGGGATTCTCAGTGTAAATGTTCCCTGAGGGTGTGAAGGGTTTCCCCAAAGGAAAGATCGTCTGGTGTGGAGGCAGAAGGAATGGATTCCTCTGCATCTGAATCCTCATAAGCAGTCAGAGGTGGTTGTTCCTCTTCAAAATCTGAATAATCAGACTCCTCGGAATCCTGTTCTGTCAGTATTTCAGGAGAAATGTCTCTTTTCCTTTTAGGTGTGGCCTGACTACCCCTGATAAGGCTGATAAGATCCACCACCATTTTAAGCATTTGGGGTGGTGGAGCAGGAGTAAAATGGTTGCTAGAGGTAGTTTTCCTAGGAATGGCCTTGCTTCTAGGCCTAAGAGTATCCATTGGTCTGACAGAAATGGTAGATGGAGGTGAAGACTTTTTTGTCTAGTTTTGGTGGTGCGAAAAACCTCCTCGGAAGCCGGTGCCTGTATAGCGGCTCTGGACCCAACCAGGGCAGAGATAACCAAAGGCTGGGAAGACGAAGAAGATTTCTGCAGCATACCGGACTCCAAAAGGGTCTCAGTAGAGGCCTGCAAAGGTATCAAACTGGGCATAAAGGGCTGCAAAGACGCCTCACTGAATTCCAGAGAACTGATGACCTGCTTAGCCTTGTGTGGTCTGTCTCTATCTTTATCCTTACATTTTTTAAGAAGGTCTATGGATAGTTGGCTGACGGATGCCATTTCAGAATGTGAAGACTGAAGATAAAAATACCTGGCTACAATAACAGCTCTACGACGAATGGCTCTCGCATTAAAGAGGGCACTTAACCGGCAACAGGGGATGTCGTGGTCTGGGCCTAAACAAGTGAAGCAGTATGAATGGAAGTCTCTGTGTGGTATTTGCTTTCCACAGACAAGACAATTATTAACTTTTTCGGACATTGGTTAATGCAAGAAAAAAGGATCCCCAACAAGGTACTTAGCTTTAGACGTTTTCAGCTGTAATTCATACTCTGGAAGCGACTGACCGGCACACTTGCAAACTGCTTCTGCTACGGGCTCCACGGCAAGAAAGACTGATGTAATGGAGTCAGCTGCCTTCCTTTATAGCACTGACGACCTGACGTCAGGCAGCAAGCGACAACAGCCGACGCAGAAAAACACTGACTCTGGTATTCGGCTGGCCAGGGGCTACCACAGCAGGGATAACCCACAGGTGATGACTGCAACAGTGAAACACGAAAAACATCTAATGAATAAAAGCAAGATTAAGGGAAATAAAACTAATAAAAAGGAAAAATAGAGAAAGGATGCATCTAGGTATTAGAGGAGAAGGAGATGAAACTTTAAGCAAGAGAGCAGCAAGTACAAAGTGAGGAGTTAAAAAGAAATTCTTCTGATGAAGCATTTGCTAGTTCAATGCGAAAGCTCTGACCTGTGTCATTGAATAAATGGATTTTTTAAAAGTTTCTTTAAAGTTTGTTCTACCTTCAATTGCCATGCAGGTCACAGTAAGCTGTATTGTTTGATTTTTTTGCTTTTTTTACGTACGACTGTACCAGACAGGTTTTTATATATATATATATATTCATTATATATACATATTTCCAATGTTACGCATTGCCGTGATTGGTGCAGGGATCGTATTCCAGACTTTTGCGACAGAGTTTGAATACAGACTTTGAGTGCAGTTTTTGTAAGGCTTATAAAGCAGTGTTTACTGAATTAAAGTGAAGATTGAAATGTTTGACTATTATTGCAAAATCCTGATTATGTTTCTGCATGTAGGGAATCCCTATCACAGACTGATAGCGATTATAGAGCAATACACCCACTTCCCTTCTCACATGCAAATGTCTGCAACATTGGAGCATTGTAGTATTCACCCACCCTGGTGGGAGGCTGAAGAGGGTCAGTAGACCAGTCCACTTACTTGGTTAACAAATACTTAAAAAAAAAAAAAAAAAAAAACATGAAATCTGTAACTGCCATCCTCCCAATGGAAGGAGCTTCTAATCTTTGAAGTTTTAAAGAGAAACATAAACCTTGAAAATGACACTTTCTTAATGGCAGTACAGGGCCAGTCATTGACTTACATCAAAGTTTATTTATTGCATCTGGTTGAGTTAGTACAATTCATGGGAGAGGAGGGGCACAGCTGTATTGAATTAGGGACCAAGAGGCTTATTTTGATGAAGGAAAAAAGCTGCAAGCATGTTATTTCCAGACAGAGCTCATAGCCATTTAATAAATAGGGTGTGTACTGACCTCCAAGTCTGAATTTTACTGTCACATTTTTTTTCATTACTGACATGTATTTTTCACATTAGGCTCCTCAGGCTGGTGCTAGTTTCCTCAGTGATATGCTCCAAATAGAATTGCTTCAAACATTGTATATGGGACAGAGGCCACCTGTATATGGGACAGAGGCAATTAACAGGCCTGATCAGCAAGGTACAGATTAGGTTCATAGGTAGGTACTAGGCTATCTGCCCGAGAGCATTTATAAGCCTAGCCAGAGTGTGTTGGCTTTCACCGCCCCATTGATTAATTAACTGATCCTCTGTCAAGCAGAGCCAATGAAATCATCTCAGGGGTGTATTTTCTGTTACCATGGAACAACCTCCTGCTTCATCACAAGATAAATACAAGTTCCTTTATAAACTTAAGGAAACATCTTACCACACTGAGGCGTTTTAACTGTAAATGCACTTCACCTTCCCAAGTGTAACCCACTCAAGTGTAGCTCACACTCCTCTATTCATGGTAACCTTAACCTTATTTAGGTGCATTTCAGCTTAGAACAGTCTATGGCACTATAGCAAATCAGTACTGATACAGTGTCTGCACAGCTCCAAACATCACTGTCAATACCGGGAAATGTACCATTTTCCAAGCAAGATTTCTCCCGTCTGTGTGCCTGACAACAAAGCTACTTTTTTTTTCTCAAAGATAATTTACTATTGATTGAAAAGTGTTATATATTGTTACATCACTAAAAAATTACTAAAAATCCAGTATAGAACAGCATCACTGATTTCCATCTAGTTTTGGAACTTTGTGTGTTTTTGTACTAAGAATGGGCTCTAACTGGCCAACAAACTCAAGAAATAATAAAACAAAATCAATAATGCATCTTTATCTCAGCTGTCACATTATTCCACTTTCTAAAAAAAAAAAAAAGAGCAGAAATAAAAATTATGCTTACTGTTAGTACAATGACTTTCAGTAATGAAGGTGTCACACAATAATTCAGTAAAATGCCATATACGGCTCTTGATGCAGCCCAGATTACAAGGATACTGTTGACTTTGTGGTTGGAAAAGATGGGCTTCTATGACTGGCTGTAATGTGATAATGATAATTAATTTTATTGAGCATAGCTAGAGTTTCAACCAGTTCCAGGTTTGTTTCATGAAGAATCGGATAAAACATTTCTGGGATGTACTTTAGGCTTATGGGACCTTAAGAGTAAACGCTTGCAGTACACATGACTTTCAGTAGTTGTAGATGTGGTTGTGCTGGTAGCACTTTGGTTACATGAATAAGGTAGGGCACTAGGTTACCATGAAGGCCTAGGAGGCTTAGGCAAGGATTTCTTTAAGACCTCAGTATATGTATGAGTCATGTTGTGATGCTGTAGTGTCTCACACAGAGTATGTGGAAGGGAAGGGAAGAGTATATATGATTCTCGGCCGAAGTGCCTTCTGTGCGGAATCTGCATGTCCTCCCTGCGTTCATGTGTTTTTTTCTCCAGGTGCACCTGTTTCCTCCCACATTACAAAGATATTCATCTGGAGCGTTTCCTCCCTGGGCCTCCACAGAAAATAGCTTTTGTTCCAAGTCGGACTTTCCCAATAAACAAATGTTAAATAAATAAATAAATAAAAATAAAAAAAAAAAAATATATATATATATATATAGTAATATATTACATATCTATGCAAGATCCACACGACGAGGTGGATCAACATGGAGTCTTTATTGACAGGTGGGTTTACAGTAACATAAGATGACATTAATCAGTTGGAACTAGGGCAATATGGGGATAACAGAGTACACCTGACTGACATTGGGTTAGACTTTTTCAACTTACGTTAAGTAATAGCATTAGAAAGATTGAGGCAGGTGGATTAGACACTGTAAACTGGCAGTAGGTGTAAGTGTGTGTACATGTCCGAGGGCATGGAAGAACAAAAATGGCAAGGATAGCCACCTGGTAGTGTGAACACTGGCTTTAGATAATTGTGGCTGTTGATGTGACACCTCATCCCCATGTGCAAAAATGGGAAAGGAGTTATGGATGTATTAGAAAAATTCAGACAGTGATTAGACATGGAAATAAATGTGGGACCACATGACAGATTATGGCACTAACCAGACTGACAAGAACTAGAACAATAAACCTTGAGAAAAGTAAATGGAAGAGAAAGTGAGGTGTGCTGTAGGAAGGAAGAACTAGGATCAGATTTGGGGTGTTCAGTCCAGAAATCAGGAGTGGGCTTGCCCAAGAAGGCAGAGTTTGTGTGGAATCACACCTGCTAAGTGAGTGCTGGGCAGAAGGGTCCTACAAGGAGATCTCAGAATACTATTCACACAAGCATTAGTATACAAACCAACATAACTTATAATTTCAACCCCAAGGTCTGATAAAGTTAAAAGAAAAGAATTTTGGACCGGATATTAACAGATTCCATCAAATTACCCATGCAGGAATTATGCCAGATACCATTAGAGATCGTAACCTTTTCTATGCTACATGGAAACAATGAAATTCGTAGGAATATCCAATAAAAAAGTCAGAGATACTGCCATATTCAATACAGAAACATTTTTGTCAATACTTAAACATAACAACTTGGAAGCTGCAGCCAATCAAGAAACTAGAACTTTACTCCCGACTGCTGCAGCCAATCGGGTTCCTTGCTTTACTGAAGCAGACCTGAATGAGTGCAGTTTAAGGAAGGTTTAAAAAAGAAAAAAAAAAAAAGAGGAATCACGCGATGACAGCTGTGCAAATGTCCAGGAAGTACTGAGCATTGAGCAGAAGAGACAGAGAAACCCATGACTACTTCATGTGGGGGCCCTCATACATGAGGAGATAATCAGGGACTCCCCATGGCTACGGTTCGCCAGGTGCCTAACGCCAGCTATGCATGCATACATACAGCAATCAGACACAAATGCAGCATTTTGTAGAAATAAATTTACAGTGCGACTATTAAAATATATGGGTGGGTGTGGGTGTGTCTGTGACACACACACACACACACACACACACACACACACACACACACACACACACACACACACGTACCCAAGCCTGTGATTCCTGATTTTACAGCATAGCTACAAAGATAAGCACAAAAGTATAAATTACTTCTCATATTTATGTTGCTGAGTTACAGAAGTCCATGGTAGATACCGTAAACTGTCTAGAATTCTACAGAAAAACAACTACATGTTCTTAATGATTTTGCTTCATATTCTGTCCTTTGTAAAGCTTCTAAGAAACCACTGAGGGTTACAATCAATCAGTGATGCCAAACTTAAGAGTTTTGTTCAGAAATATACTGTTCTAGTAATGATAAAGGTGAATTAAACAATTACTATTGGCTTTCTCTGGAATTCTTGAGCAAGGAAGTTGACATGTATGACTACAATCCACATAGAGCTACAGTTAAGTACAGAACACCTTTGTAATGGAATAAAGCTTAGTATCTTCTGTGCTAAACACTGTTAAATCGTTAGCTCTGCTATCTTCATGGTACAAGTTTAAAATCTGGATAATAAGTACACAGTTTACTGATGATTATTACTAAAAGTGCAAAAGTAACGTACAAGTGAGAAAATAAAATTACTGCTATATTTTTGGACAGGCTTTGTTAAAACGTTAAACATGGAAATTTTGGTTTTAATAATATCTGTTCCAAGATGATTTTTACATGCAAAAAATAGCAATTACCTCAATAATGTTTTCATTGATGAGAAAATACAGTTCTGCACACTAAATTAACAGCAGTCCCCTCACACAATATCTACTCTTGGAAACAGTGGTGGTGATAAAGAGTTCCTGCATCTCTACAGCGTGTACTAAGCACCTGAATATCATGTGCGGCCTCAGTAATTATATGAAACAGAATAAGCAGACTTGCTGATGTAAAATCATAAAGTACAGTTTTGTACCTACCATAAATGTAGATGTCCGATAGGTATGCATCTGCAGTCCTAACATATGGGTTGTCCTGCCTCAGGCAGCCCTTCGGTCGGCCGGATTCCAAAGTCTGGGTCTGGCCTCGGCTGATGTCGCACTCCACCCGACGTCATAGCTGCTGTTTATTGGGTATAAAGGCATCAGCCGACGCCATTTTCCTCAGTGTTTCTTGCCCCAGATGCCAGGTGCCCTCTAGTAAGGCTAAATTTGGATAAATGCAAATAATTCCAAACAGTAGAGAGCAAACAATATAAAAAAGTATATATATATATATATATATATATATATATATATATATATATATATATATATATACACATATATATACATATATACATATATACATATATACAAACAAATACACCATAATAGATTCCCCCAGCTAGCTACAAGAGGGGTAAATACCACAGAGGGGAAGGAGGGTGGGTAATCCTGACTGAAGATGCATACCTATCGGACATCTACATTTATGGTAGGTACAAAACGGTACTATGTCCTTCAAGGATGCATCTGCAGTTCTAACATATGGGTAGAATACCATAGCCAAACTGGGGGAGGAGGCACTAAGATAAAGATGGTGTAGTTAAGATCCCTTGCAAAACAGCAGTTGCAAAACCTGCTCGGGATCTAGAGTATAAGGGAAGATTGTAATGCTTGGCAAATGTATGCATGGAGCTCCAAGTAGCAGCTTCTAAAATATCTTTGGTAGCCACTCCTCGAAGGAAAGCTGTAGTAGTGGCTGTAGCCCTTGTGGAATGAGGCCTGATATTATCAGGAGTTGTCTTTCCATGAAAAGAGTAGCAAAATCGAATGCAATTTCTTATCCATTTTGAGATTGTCTGTTTTGAAATTGCTTTTCCTTGCATTCCTGTTGCATATGCTACCAGAAGCTGGTCAGTTTTTCTGCTGGTCTTAGTTCTGTCCAGATAGTAGCGTAATTGTCTGTGCACATCCAAGGTATGTAGCAATCTTTCCCCCCTGTTCTGTGGGTTGGGGAAGAATGTAGGTAAATGAATCGCTTGGTTCAATGATACTCTGGAGGCCACTTTTGGCATAAAGGTAGGGTTAGTTCTCAGAGAGACTCTGTCCTGATGGAAGATAAGGAAGGGTTGTACTGCCATTAATGCCTGTAACTCAGATACCCTTCTTGCTGAAGTAATTGCTAGCAGGAAAGCAGTTTTCCAAGACAAGAATTGTAATTCTGCTGCTGCTGCTGGTTCAAAAGGGGGAAGTGTTAACTTTTCCAGCACAAAGTTGAGATCCCATGTAGGTAAAGGTGGTTTCCTTGGAGGCTTTACATTTTTGATTCCTCTCAAGAACTGCCTGAGAAGAGGATGAGAGAAGACAGGAGGATCCATGTTGTATTCTGCTGAAATTGCTGATGCATGAATCTTAATGGAGGAGTAAGACAAGCCATTGTGGAACAGCTCTGCTAAATATTCCAGGATGTGTGCTATGTTTGCCAATGAGACATTTTCTCCCTTTGCTGCACTCCAAATGAGGTATCTTTTCCACTTGGCTGAATAAGTCTTCCTTGTGGAGGGTCTGCATGCCTCCAGGATAATGTCCTTAACCCTCTGAGATAAACCTGGGTTGTTTTGTTTTATGCAATATTCCAAGCAGCTAGCTGCAGTGTTTTCAAGTTTGGATGTAGGATCTTGTAGTTGTCCTGTGCTAGTAGTAAGGGACATAGAGGTAGATGCCATGCGTGTGTCCGAGACATGCTTCTCAGTAGCGGGTACCAATGTTGCCTCGGCCAGTCTGGAGCTATCAGAATTACCCTTGGCTGATCCTCTCTGATCTTCAGTAGAACTTTGTACATCAAGGGAAGAGGTGGAAATGCATATGCTGTCAGGTTTTTCCAGCTGAAGGAAAGGGAGTCCACCCTCCAAGCAAGTGGGTGGTATGCTCTTGTGCAGAATTTCTTCAATTGGTGATTGTGTGGGGAGGCAAACAGGTCTATCTGTGGTAGTCCCCATTTCTTTGTTATGGCTTTGAAGATATCTGGATGCAGCATCCATTCGTGAGCATCCGTGGTAGTTCTGCTTAAGGTGTCTGCTAGAGAATTTTCTTTTCCTGGTACAAATCTGGCCTGAAGTTGAATGTTGAGGTTCAGGGCCACATTCCACAGGTCCATTGCCATCCGGCATAGAGGATATGAATGTGTACCTCCCTGTTTGTTGATGTACCACGACTGTTGTATTGTCCGTCCTTATCGGCAGATGACCCTGTTGAAGGAGTGGTCTGAATGCCTGGATCGCATGTTTCACTGCCAGCATCTCCTTTAGATTTATGTGTAGATTCAGCTGGTCTTGGGTCCATAGGCCTTGTATACACTTGTCCACCATGTGTGCCCCCCATCCTAGGTCTGAGGCGTCCGTGGTGATGGTCTGGCTTGGCTGTGGTTTGTGGAAAGGCAAGCCTCTGTTCAACTGACAGGCCTGAGCCCACCACAGGAATTCTTGCTTCAGGCATGGAATTATTGGAATCTGGGCTTCTAGACTGTGCTTGTGTTGAGACCATACATTCCTTAGATACCATTGTAGCTTTCTCATATGCAGCCTGGCATGCGGAACCAATATTATGCAGGATGCCATGTAACCCAGGGCTTGCAGGACTTTCCTTGCAGTAAGCTGAGTTTGTGTTGTTAATGTCATGAAGTAGACTGGCAGTTGCTTTTGTTTTTCTTCTGTGAGAAAAGCCATCTGAGTTGATGTGTCTAATTCTGCACCTAAGAATGTTATCCTTTGGGATGGTACTAGTCTTGACTTTTGCATGTTGACTGTGTATCCCAAGGCTTGCAACAGTTGTATGACATTTTCCAAATCTTTTGTTAACTTTGCCTTGTTGTCCGCTTGTATTAGGCAGTCGTCCAGGTATGGGTAAATCTGAATTCCCTGAAGTCTGCAATGAGCAATTACTGATGCCAGGCATTTCGTGAATACTCTGGGCGCAGTAGATAAGCCAAAAGGCAATGCTGAGAATTGATAATGCTCTGATCCTGCAAGAAATCTGAGGTGTCTTCTGCAATCTGGTTGTATAGGGACGTGCAGGTATGCCTCCTTGAGATCTAGAGTCACCAGCCAAGACTCCTTGCCCAGCATGGGAAGAAGTTGCTGGAGGGTCAGCATTTTGAATTTTGGAACAATGAGGTATGTGTTCAGTGCGGACAAATCTAAAATAGGTCTCCATTGGTTTTCTTTTCTTGGTACAAGGAAAAGCCTGGAGTAAAATCCTTGGCCTTGTTCCATAGGTGGCACCTCTTCTATAGCTCTCATCCTTAGTAAGTTGTTGATTTGTCTTAGAGCGTCTGTTTTTTGGCTTGGTGATAGGTTTGGCATTCCTCTCTTTTTTGGTAGAGTATGGAAGTGAAACCTGTAGCCCTTGTCTATTGTTTGTAAAGTCCATTTGTCTCCTGTAATGTAATGCCAGTTGTCGGAGAATAAGGCTAGTTTTCCGCCCAAGGGTGCTTCCAGTTGTTCCCTGGTAGGCGGAACTAGAGCCAAGTCATTGTGTCTGCCCTGTAGAGGTGGTTGTAGTTGATTCTGTGGCAGTACTTCTCTGGTTGGTAGGTTGCCACTGACGTCCCCTGTAGGCACGCCTAGATTGACCTCTGCCTCTTGGGCGTCTATTTCTGCCTCTCTGTGCTCTGGAGTTGTCTGGAAAGGACCAATTCTTCGAAGGCCAATTTCTGCTAAACCTCGGAGGTTGGACCTGTAAGAAATCTTTGACTGTTTGGACAGATTTTGCTTTTTCTTCCACCTTTTTTAGAACCTCCTGTGCAGGGGAGCCAAACAAACTTTGTTTCTCCATGGGAGCATCTAGGAGTTTTGACATAACATGGTCTGGTAAGGATTGTTCTTTTAACCAGGCATGCCTTCGAATCACTGTTCCAGTCACCGCTGATCTAAAGGAAGCCTCCAGTGCATCATAGCCACATTTTAAAAAATGGTTACTGACCTGCTGAGAGTTATGTACCAAATCCTGAAGGGACTTGCGGTCTAAAGGTTCAGAAGAAGATAGTTTTTTATTTAGCTGGTCTAACAAAAATTTCTGGTACTGAATCATGTGGAATTGACAGTTCAAGGCCCTGGCCGAAAGAGTAGCAGAAGTATAAACCTTTTTACCCCATCTCTCTAATGCTCTAGATTCCCTTTCAGAGGGAAGAGGGGTTTTGGCAGAGGCAGCTGCCACACCTTTAGGGCCCTGTGAAATGGTTTCAGGGTCTGCAACAGGAGCCTTATACAAATGGTAGTGTGTGTCCGGGACCCTGTAATATCTGTCCAGCTTGGAAGGGGCCGGAGGAAGAGAATCAGGAGCAGTACAGGCATCATTATATGCATCATCAACAACTGTTAGTACTGGCAGAATGGCTAAAGGCCTATGCTGTGGTAAGTGTAAAAAAGTCCTTCGCCTTTTCCTTGAATCTGAAAAATCCTGGCCCTGCCATTGGAAGTGTTCCCTCATAGCATGCAATGTTTCCCCAAAGGAAAATTCTTCAGGAGGAGAAGCAGAAGGAATGGAGTCTTCTGCATTAGAATCCTCATAAGGAGAATATGGGCCTTCGTGAGGGTCTGAAAGGTCTGAGTCATGCGAGGAATAATCTGTAGACACAGGTTCCGGGGGTTCAGTCCTAGGCCTCTTGTCTGGAGGGGGCTGAGAGGCCCTGTCTGGGTGAGGTTGGGATCCTCTGATCAAAGAAATGAGATCCTCAGCCAGGCTGAGTATTTGGGAACTAGAGGTAGGCCTATGTGAAGGTGTTTTGGCAGGCAAGGCCTTAGAAGATTTAGCTGCCTTAGCCCTGGCAAAAGCCTTGATAGACATGGAAGCAGGGGGCTAGCAGCCCCACGTGCAGGGGTAGTTATGTCTAAAGGAATAGTGTCTGATAAATCCTGGGTGGCTGCTTCTGTAGCAGTAAATTCAGTAGCAGATTCAGCCATGCTCTGTGAGGCCTCGGCTATCGGAAGCATGCTTTCGGCCGAAGGAAGAACCGGGGGCTCGGTTTCAGCCGAAACAGAGACATTCGCGGTTGGCCTAACCGTGGTTTCAGCCGAAACCGCTGACCGCGAATGTCGGTCCTTTTCCTTGCGCTTTTTAGCTAATTGAGTAGTCGGAGTCTCCGACGGCATTTTGTATGCAAAAGCGGAACCAAAACCTCCTCTGCAAACTCCGACCGACATCTAAGTGTCCGTCGGTTGAAAGAAGCACAGGCTAGACAAGCTGATACGTCGTTGTCTGGGCCTAAGCAAGGAAGGCAGTAAGAGTGGAAATCCTTATGAGGTATTTGTTTCCCACAAGTTAAACAATTATTTACTTTGTCTGACATCGGCTGAGGCAAGAAAGTGTCCCCAATGGGGTACTTAGCTTTTTAGAAGTCTTCGGTAGTAGAAATCTCTGGATCTGACCAACCGGCACTTGCGAACAGCTTCTGCTTCGGGCACCGCGCGGCAACAAAGACTGGGGAAAATGGCGTCGGCTGATGCCTTTATACCCAATAAACAGCAGCTATGATGTCGGGTGGAGTGCGACATCAGCCGAGGCCAGACCCAGACTTTGGAATCCGGCCGACCGAAGGGCTGCCTGAGGGCAGGACAACCCATATGTTAGGACTGCAGATGCATCCTTGAAGGACATCTGGGAATTTGGAAAAGAAAAGCACATGGCTTCTTAAGAGACACCCTGATATCAGCTTGGAGGTGAACAACAGCAGCTCATTTTACAGCTCATGACAGTTGTTGGAATCTGTGCTGCAATTTGTTTTATGCTGCTGGAATGTGGAATATGCAAAAATTGTCATCATACTCGTTTATTTTCTTTACTATTATTTTATTTATTTATTTTTTTTTTTTTTAACTCCAGTGTCAGAAAACAGGGACATAAAGTGTCAAAGTGAGCAGGAATGTTAAGACATCCATCTGCTGCTTTTCTTTAAATGTAACTTGATCTGAATGTTAAGTCAGTTGGACCCCCATAAGTGGCCGTTGTACTGTGGGTGCATTTTGTTTCCTGTAGCGATGTTGTATTTCTTTATTTTTTTGGAGTAATCAAACATTGCTCTAAAAAATAAATAAGTGCCTCTACTAGCATGGCACCCTAGGAGGTTGCCTAGTTCACCTATGTGTAAAGCCAGCCTTAGTGAAGGTCAAATGTCATTCGGCTCTACTCTGAAGAAATATTAACCCTTTGATGTACTCTCATATTCTTCTCAAATGAGCTATGCAGTTTTAAATTATCCACAAAAAAAGAAGGGAGATGTCATTTGACAAGCATGCTTTCCTGGAGTCAAGTTGTAACCACAGCCTAATCTGTCAGATAAAGTGCTTAATGGGTTGGAAGCGAGACAAAACAGCGAAGGCAGTAAAAAGCATCGCCCTGAAATACACTTTACTGAATACTGTATTTATACTTCGGAAAGTAAACTACATTGCATTGTTTCCCAGTGAATGATATGCAATTTATCCTCATATGGTACATTTTAAAGATCTGTATGATCTATGAATGTGGAATATTGCCATTTTTTGTAACATGCTCCCTTTTTTCTAGCTCTCAATAAAGGGTTTGTTTTGTAACAGCTGATTGTTGGTTCCACGTATTATTACGTTTGTCATGATTTTCATGACTGAATTTCTAAATGACTTTAAACTCAACAGCAGTTTCTATATAGAATGTTCATGCTGCCTGAAGGCAAGGTACAAGTCAACATTTCTTAGGATGGCTTGCAGGTCAGTGTTTCAGAAGTATAGTGTTCATCAATAACCATGTTAGCATCTGTTTAAGGTATGCATACGTTTTTTTTTTTTTTTTTAATTTTTATTTTTTGGTAACCAAAGTCTAAGTTATGGTGCAAATTTTTCATACCATTAGCCAGAAGCCGATTACAGCACCACGGGCTGCACTTTTCTATTAAGGAACTTTTCCCATGTGTTAATATTTAGTAAAAACATCAAGAAAGACCTAGCAAAGCTAAAGTCTTCACTGTGGAATACCTTAAAGCTCCTGTAATGGAGGTATATGGGACATATGCAAATGACCTATTAAGGGCATACCTTGTTCAGCTACACTATTTCTAAATGCCCATGACATTGTTTTAGTCTTTACTGGTATGTTCAGGACAATAAAGTTAAACCTCACTAGCTGTACATGCCATGTTTTGTCCTTTTTCTGAGCTCATCAATACAGCATAAGTGGACTGTTTGTTCATACTTCATGTCAATAACAAAAAGGCGATTGCAAAAAAGAAAAAAAAAATTATTGGACACCATGGCACAGCATGGAACATTTTACTGCAAAAATGCACTCACTAGAATGTAAAAAACAAAGATACTAACATGTTTTCTCCATCAGTTTCTTCAGGTAAAATTTAGAAACAAGCCCACCGAAACTCATTTAAATAGTAATGTAAGTCACAGAACCCACACACATAAATATACTTAGATACAATTAATTTAAATGCACATCAGAAGAGGCAATGTTTTGAACTCATTTTCTTCAAGAAAGGTTGACAGATAACATTGCATTTACATTACGTGGTTGGGCAGCAGTTCTTTTAATGCATTTTCTTCAGAAAAGTTCATAAAATCACATCGTTGTAAATTCACATTCAGACACTTTTTAAACAGTCATCTGTATTCATAATATGTTAAACAAGTGCATTATTTTTATTCTTATTTAAAATGTCATTTATATGTACTTGCGTACGTTCTTTTAGTTGTCGATTACGTTTCGCTGTAAAGAATGCTGTGCATTACTCAGTACTTTAATTCAGTGATTGCAAAACATCATACATAACATCCAAACCAAATAAAAAGTCACACTGACATTCAGAAGCTATGTAGTTGAAAACCTTAGGAGGCAATTTGCATATATCCCATGGGCCTCCATTACAGGAAGTTTAATGGATTCCACAGTGAAGATTTCAGCTTTACTGAGTCTTCCTTGGAGATTTTACAATGTGGTTTGTGCAACCTTTTCATCTTTGGTTTTTATGTTATCACTTCTTAAGGTTTCTTTTCCTTCATTTATTTATGGAACATTTTGTGTTAACTTCAACAGGATATCTTTTTCTCCAGAATTTAACATTTTTTTTAATTTTGGGTGGTTTCAATATTGTTGTTTTCTTTCACAGTTTCCTATGAAATTTTCTAGTTCCTCAATGGTTTGCTTGTTGTGCACTTTTTTATATTTCTCTGTATACCTTCTCCAGTCTTTTGCTTACAATATTTTTATCGTTAAAAAACAAATTATTTATCTACAGTTTGAACTGCATTGCTAGACGTCAATGCAGATCTGTGTATTGAGTTCTGATGGCTATTCAGGTGCTCTTTCCGTGCAAAGCACTTACTGCATTCAGCACATTTATACGGTTTACTCCCTGTATGACAGTTCTGATGGCGTTTCAAGTGTTCCTTTCGAGCAAAGCACTTACTGCAGTCAGCACATTTATATGTTTTACTCCTTGTGTGACAGTTCTGATGACATATTAAGTGTTCCTTAACTGCAAAGAATTTATTGCATTCATTACATTTATATGGTTTCTCTCTGTGAATTGCAAGATGCTTTCGAAGATTACGGAGATATGCAAAACATGTATTACATTCAGAGCATTTATACTGTTTAATGCCTGTGTGAGAGTTTTGATGGTCAATTAAATATACCTTTTGTTTAAAACACTTACCACATTCATCACATTTATATGGTCTATCCACTGTGTGACAGTTCTGATGTTGTTTTAGCAGTCCCTTGTTTGTAAAGCACTTATTGCATTCAGTGCATTTATATGGTTTTTCGCCTGTGTGTACAAACTGATGCGCCTGCAAACGACTGAGCCATCTGAAAGATTTACCGCACTGAGCACAATTATATTGTTTAGTCGGTGTGTGATAGCTCTGATGCTGTTTTAGCTGCCCCTTGCTTGCAAAGCACTTATCACATTCAGTACACTTATAGGGTTTCTGCCCCATGTGAAGAACCTGATGAAATTGAAAACTAGTGCGCCATATGAAAGACTTACCACACTGAGCACAATGATATCGTTTAGTTGCTGTGTGACAGTTCTGATGTTGTTTTAGCTGTCCCTTGCTTGGAAAGCACTTGCCACATTCTGCACATTTATATGGCTTCTCTTCCGTGTGAGAGGCTTGATGCAATTGAAAACTAGTGCGCCATATGAAAGCCTTTCCACACTGAGCACAGTGATATTGTTTAGTCGCCGTGTGACAGTTCTGATGTTGTTTCAGCTGCCCTTTGCTTGCAAAGCACTTATCACATTCAGTACATTTATATGGTCTCTTTCCGGTGTGAATGGTATAGTGATACTGAAGGCTACTAAGGCATGTGAAACACTTACTGCATTCAGTGCATTTATATGGTTTAGTCCACAGGCGAGGTCTCTGATGCATTTCTGGACTCTGCTGCACAGTAAAGCCTGTGGCACATTCAGTGTTCTTGCTGTAGTTAAGTTGTTTTACAGGGTTTACATGAAACTTGTTGAATCCCTTCAAAGGCTGAGCACACTGCTGCAGGTTTTCTGTTGGGTGATGCAATGAAGGTGTCCCATTGTCACATTCAGAGCTCTTGCTGTGGTCATGTCCTGTGTGAAGTTTGGGTACAGGAGTGGCACGAAGCTTCCTGTAGCCTTTAACAGGCTGAACACACTGCTGCAAGTTCTCTTTTGGGCGATGTAAGTGGGGTCTCCCAACTGATGAATGCCGATTGCAACCCGAACTGTAATCTGTATATCTGGTATCTAAAAAAAATATTACCCATTAATATTTTATTGCAACAATGAAACAAATGTGTCATTAGTTCTCATCACAATAACATGCATGTTCTGTTTAGCAACTTAATGTTCTAGATTTCTTTCTATAACATCTTAAGCTGTTATTAACACCACTGCTAAAATAAGGTCTCAATAGCAGACTCATCATTTATCAGAACTTGGTGTTGGTCAGGAGCTGTTTAGTGTACCCCAGTCACATACAAGTTACCTCCCGCAAATACCCTAAACAGAAAATGATGTGCTGCCTCTCAGTGCTGTAATATAGCCATGTGGCCAGCTTTTCTATCTTCTTTCTTCATGTTCACTTGTCCCTCCCTGCAGTCAGCTGGCTTCACATCTAGCTTCCCATGTTTACCGTTTTAGCTAGCTTGGGCATGTGCATCAGTTTGGTCACTCCTACTCCCCCCTTAAAGAAGTTGTGTTACAAGACTCTGTTTTCTCCAGTGAACTAGCTACATGCAGCTGATTTTACTGACTTTATAACAAATCCTGTCTATATGCTTACTGTCAAGCTTTGTTTTTGACACTTAAATAACTTTCTTATAATACCTAGTAAAGGCATAGATGTACAGCCTGATAGCTTGACCTGTGCCGACTCTCTAAGTCAAGATGACCAAATCACACAGCCACATTTTATACTGCTGAGCACCTAGCCCTGTCACGTTATGGAGTCTGTGATCCATATTATACTAGAGGATACTGCACACCAAATCTGATGCCAATTCTGTTGGTTTAGACCCCCCCAAAAAGGTGCCACCTAGACTCTGTGCTGCTGCCCACAACTCTGCTCAGTTTTGGTTGCACTTTGCTGGCATACCTCAAGTTCAATTGAGGAGGTTGGACTGAACCCAATGTTTTTTAATCCTTGAGATGCAAACGTACTACGTGGCTTGTTTTTAATTAATTCAATCAATGAAATAAAATAAAAATTAGACATTTGTGTTCTATGTTCAACATACTAGAACTAAAAATAATCAACCACAAACCTAAGCAAGTAACTCTTATGACTTAATCCAAACATTTGAAGGTAAAGTACAATTGCAAACTTTTTATACCTTTGTCAATGGCAAAATGAGAGATTTTTTTTTTTCTTAGATGCTGTCCTAGTTGCTTGGACATTAAACCACAGCCCATTAACTCTAGCCAGTATACTTTCACACATTACTTCTATTTGTTTTAAATTGCTTACTAATTTGCAAACCTTGAGGTCACTTATAATATAAAGGCTGTACAGCCCGGATCTTCACACCTCTACACACCCTCAGGCTATCTGTACTTGCCTTGCTTTCTGTAACCGCAATCAACCACCTTAGCCTTGCCGCCATTTACTAAAGTTATAATACTTGCCTGTGTGGTCACGTGTACTCAAGTGCTGGAAGTTGGTCACATGGGTGATGCCCCCATAAACAAACGTGGGAAAATGAGAACATAATACCATAATCTAGCATTATCTGTCTATCATTGCTGTTACTTACCAGTTAGAGTGGTTTGACTTTGTAATTAAAAAAAGTATTTAAGAATTATTCCATCTTTCTGGAGCGTGCAAACTACAAATATACTTTGTGTTGCAAGAGATTGAAGGCATTGCCAAGTAACTACATATGGAGTAAAAGACAAGTTAACATGATTTTTCTTTAAATAAAGCAGCAATTTATCTATTTAGTGAGATGACCAGTTAGACAAAAAATGTATTTTAATATTCTGCAGTCTTGTAAGTATCAGGAAGCCATGCCAGTATGACCTGCCCCATGTGACTCATTGTAGGCCAAGTGGAGAATGTGACAAGAGAGACATTTTACAATTCAACCGTTTTTTTTGGGTTCAGATGTAGCAGTTGGTAACATAGGTTCATAGTTTCATACTAGGCTATCTGCTCTAGGGCATTTATAAGCCTAGCCAGAGTTGTGTGGCTTTCACCACCCCTTAGGATGAAGAATACTATACCCACTAGTTTGCCGTGCCTCTGTCCAGCAGTGATACAGAGATGATCCCCAGGGTAAACCTACGATCTCCCATCCACTGGTCAAGATTCCTCTTGAACAGAGCCAGCGAGGTGCTCTGTCTCACATGGACCGGGATTCTGTTCCACAGCATAGGAAGTCTCTGGGTGAGGAATCTGTCCCTCCAGCACGTCCTATTTATATCCGTGTTGAGGTTTAAGTCTCTTGCTCTTGTGGCTCTGGTGGATTTGGATTTTTTGAGGTGGAGCATGTCCATTAATTCCGGGTTGGACATGGCCTTGTATGTCAGGCACAGGTCACCTCTGAGCAGACGGTATGCGACTGAATAGAGCTGGAGTTTCTTCAGTCTGGCAGCATATGGCATATTTTTGAGCCCCTTTATCCTTTTGGTGAGGAACTTTTGGGGTCTTTCCAATTGCTGCAGGTGTCGGGTAAGATACATTCCGAATGGGGCATTGTACTCAATCATTGGTCTGATAAGTGAAGAGTACAGGGGAACAATGACCTCCCTTGATCTGGATGTGAATCCCTTCATAATCAGGTGGGCAATGTAGAAGGTCCTCCTAACCACTTTGGCAATGTGAGTGTCAAAAGAAAGGTTACTGTCAACTTGGGTCCCCAGGTCCCTGATAACCTCTTCTGTGCTTAATGGATTGCCACCTATGTGGTAACTTGGGGTTACCTTGTTTTTACCAAAGGGTATGACTATACATTTTTGGCGTTTAGCTTAAGGCCATGGCTCTGGCACCAGTTATCCGTTTCTATGAGACCTCTCTGAAGGATATCTGTGCCTGATGGATTTTCAACTATGGCGCCCAGTTTGCAGTCATCTGCAAACTTTGTCAGCCGCAATCCTCCTATGTTTGCCTGCACTTCTGAAAAGTAGATGCCGAACAAGAGGGGGCCCAGGACTGAGCCCTGTGGGACACCGCTTGTGACCGGCTTGGAGTCTGACATGGCACCAGCAACTCTAACCCTTTGGGTTCTGTCCTTGAGCCAGTTTGTAACCCATCTTGTGACATATGGGTTTACATTTAAGCTGGTGAGCTTTTCTATGATACCCGAGTGGGGTATTGTGTCGAAAGCTTTTGCAAGGTCAAGGTAGGCTGTGTGAACTGCCTTACCCTCATCAATGGCCTTGGTGATTGTTTCAAAAAAGTCGACCAAGTTCAAGAGGCATGATCTGCCCTTGACAAAGCCGAATTGGGTAGGATCCAATGTCTGTAGGTCACCTATGTCTTTATTTATGAGTTCCATTATGATCCTCTCCATAGCTTTGCAGACCAGGCTTGTTAAGCTTATGGGGCGGTAATTACCAGGGTCCGTAGAAGCACCGCCTTTGTGGAGTGGGACCACAGTTGCCGCACGCCACTCTTTGGGCACGTATCCTGTGGTAAGGCTAAGATTAAACAGCAGCCTTATGTGTGGGTTTAGTTCCTCATTGAGTTCGTGTAGCACACAGCCGGGACACCATCCGGTCCCATTGATGCTGTGTTTTTAGCTTTAGAGAGAGCAGCTCTCACCTGAGCATTTGAGATGATTGGGAGGCTACACTCTGCTGGGATAGATATTTCTCCTTTTGGGGGGGAGGGAGGAGAATTTTCACTGAACCTGTCTGCCAGTACGTTTGCAATGTCTGTGGGTTCAGTGATTTTGTATCATTTTGGACTAATTCTGAGCATATCTGGGAGTTTCCACCCAGATTTCTAACATAGCTAAAGAAGGCCTTATGATTGTCTTTTGAGTCCTTGGCGATTTTTCTCTCAAAGTTGGCCTTGGATGATTTTATGAGTGATCGTAGTTTTTACTAGTATTGATCAGAGATGTCTTCCCTTTTAGGGATTTTGCTCTATCTTGTAGTAGCTTTCTCCTCTTGTTGTAAAGTTTGTTTATGGCTGGGGTCCACCAGATCGGGCGCTTGCCTTTGGTGGAAAGGGTCTTGATTTTATTTGGGATTGCTTGATCCATGCAATCCTGGAGGTGTTCGTAGAAAGCATTTGTAAGGGATTCAGCAGCGTGGGTTGTGGTTTCCAATGGCTCAGGGGCCTTGAAGGATACCACACCAGTCTTAAGAAGTGTGAAGTTGGCTTTTGAGAAGTTCTTCACTGTGGTCTTTTTTGTTGGGGGTGGGGGCGGGATGTGGATCTCCAGTGAGATTAGTTTATGGTCTGATCTCACCAATGAGGGATATACTTCCGGTGTGGAGCATTTTGTCCCTATGTTTGTGATGATCAGGTCTAATATATTTTCACCTCTTGTGGGAATGGTGACAAGTTGTTCCATAGCATTTGAGTTTATGAACTCCAGGAACCTTTGGGCTAGGGTATTGGGGCTTGAGTAATGTTCCCAGATTATGTTTGGGTTGTTGAAGTCACCCAATATGATGGTGTTTGGAGAGACATTTATACTCTCCAGTGTCTTCAGGAAGGCTGTGTGGGGTTCCTGAGTTTGAGAGGGTGGCCTGTAACATGCTACAAACTGTAGAGCAGTTTTGCCTATGGTTAATTGTACCTGAATGGTCTCTGATGCGTTGTGAGTTGCCACCAACCTGGAGGTGTGGGTATCCTTGATGAATATGGATACACCCCCTCCTTTTGTGGTACGGTCCGGGTTTTGGGGCCGGAACGCATGATATGAGGTAAAACCTGATGGTGCCGGGGTGCTCTCAGGAGCCTTGAACCAGGTTTCAGTCACAGCACAGACATCAATGTTCTCCATACTGAGAAGGGCTTCGAGGGCGTGCATCTTGAGATTTAGACTTCTGGCATTGAGCAGCATTACCCTTAGTTTTTTTCCATTATTGTTTTCTAGGGCGGTGGGTTTAGAATTTGAGCCTTGTCTAAAAAAGGCACTATGGGCGTGGCAAGAGCCTTTGCCAATATCCGGAAACCCAGGGGTGACAGGTGCAAGCCGTCCCTTGCGAAGCAGCGTGGCTTGTCAAGCATGTCATTCCAGGCAGACAGGCATTGGATCCCCTTAGAATGACACCAGAAATTAAGCCAATTATTAAAACTGATCATTTTGTCTCTGTATTGTGGCATCTTTCTTGGTGAAGGTAGGATACTGCTCAGGGTCAGGGTCATACCAGCCTGGGCTACATAATCTGAGAGCTCCTTTATGTCTCTTTTCATGTAGTCCAGGGAGGTACATCTCAGGTCATTCACACCGGCATGGACAATGACTGAGTCATACTTGTACTTGCTGTGGAGTGACCTGAGTGCCTGTGTTATGTAGCGGATTCTAGCGCCCGACAGGCAGCTTACTGTGACCCTCTCCTTGTTCAGTCTGGTGAGTGGGACGTCAGTGTGTCTGACTATGGAGTCACCTATGACAAGTGTGTCTGGCATTGTGTTTGGCCTTAAGGGCTGTGACTGATTTGCACACCGACTTTGTGATTTATGTGTTGCTTGTGTTATGTCATGAGGTGGCAGTTGTTTGGGTGTCTGCTTTGGAGGCCTCTGCTGTTTTGGTAGATTTTTGATCAGTGCCTCCGAGTATGTCTTTGTGTGTTTATGTGTTTGATTTGTAGTTGTGATAGTTCTATGTGAGACTGGGTTTATGGTGTATTTGGTTACCTTCTCCTCCTGTCTGGTTTTGCCAGTCCTGAGTTGAGAGAGCTCAGCCTCCAGTTTGGCTATATAGTTGCATCTCTCGCAAGTATTTGTGTTTTGTGGGAGGAGGAGAGGGTTGTCTGTGTACATGAGGCAATTGTAACATTGCCTCAATATTCCCAGATTCACCAGCTGAGCAGGAGAGGACGCTAGCAACTGACCCTTTGACATACTAGAAGAAATGAAAAAGTTTGCTGTGTAACTGTGTCAGAAAGGACCTATAGGGAAGTGGGTACTCAAGGGGGTTTTAAGCTAGTGAAGTACTTTGTATAATATAGAAGTGCTTTACCTGACTAAAAAATGCTTTAGGAACAAGTGCTGAGCTTTACAGATAGAGAATAGACTGTTTAGATTACAAGTAGAGCAGTTCTAAGGGAAAAAATGAAGAGCAGACTTTACGGAGCCAGAAATACTTTAACTTTGTTTAACCGGCGCTGCCCAATGGTGCTCTAGTGGCAACTCCGCGCTAAATGCAGAAAAGGCAATAAGTCAGTAGTACAGGCTAGCACACTTTAGTGGGCAGCCAAACAATTAAATTAAACAGCAAACAAACACTTTTCGACTTGAATTAGACTAATTTCGACTAAAATGTACTTTTAAGTGCAGATAATAAAAAATGCAGTAAATAACTATGAAAACAGTTAAAGCTTGCTCTAGGTAAGCAGTACAAGGTAAAACAAATATAAAAAAACAGCAGGATACTTAATCAGGAAAGCAGTCGCTTTTTTCAGTTCTCTGTAGCCAAGAAGACTCAACAGGACCACGTGGAGCTGTGTCTGAGCAAGTCTGAGCTACCTGGTTTGGATGCTGTAGAGCTTCTGTAGCTATTTATGAAAGCATATGGCCATATTTTTCATTAAGCAGCTACGATTTGGGCTTTTTTCTGCCTTAAATGTATCTTAAATCTTCCAGGAGTTATACAGTTATAATTTTATGCAAAAATGTCTAATGTGGAAGGCCTTATTGGTGACTTTCTGTTATTATCAGTCACAGTGCTACATATTTATCTCCCACTATTACACTTTTATAAATACGCACATACATATAAATACAAATATATATATATATATATATATATATATATATATAGACAGATATAGATATTAATGTGCGTGTTTTTGTTTTTTTAATTCTCTCCCACTTTTCTGGTCACATTTCATTCACATGAGTGTTTTATTTCAGATACTGTGGTTCTGCTGAACAGGTAAAGTAAAGCTTACTTGTTCAATTTCAATAATTCTTTGTGGTTCATCTCTTACTGACATTATGTATTAGGGGGAGGGTGGCCTAATGGTTAAGGTGTTTGCCTGACAAACACAAGGTGCAGGGTTTTAGTCTCACAAGGGATAATTGGCTAGGCTTAAAATGGCTCGCAAGGACAGTTAGCCTAGTACTAATCTATGAACATATGAACCTATGTTTGCTGATATGAATGCACTGATCCTTCCTAGTTTGGTCCATAACCTTCAACATATTTACCTTTTATGTTATGACCTGCGCCATATACATTTGTATATGTCCTGTAATATGACTCACATTTATATTAAAACTATTTGTAAAAGTTGTGCTTGATAGTACATAGAGGATTATGATCGGATCTCCAATCATAACCTGCTTATTTTGTGTTAAGAGGTAAATGTTGGCATCCATGTTGAGAACGCAGAACTCAACTAAGCTGTCTGGTAAGAGAAGTTTTATATGAATTTGTATTTTATACCCCTGTTTTTCACTGTTTATAGGAATGAATGGAGAGCTTGTAGACAAGAAGATTTACCCTGATTTACATTTTGTTGTTTTACCTTTAATTTTCACTGTTTTTGTTAGAAAGGGAATTGTTTTAGACAGGCAAACTGCAGACATCTTAAGGGACCTAGACAGCTATAAATTTACACAAACTACAGACAGGCGTACCTAAACGATCCAATTTTGGTTTGTGATTTATTGATCTTTATTGTTAAAAAGAAGAATGTGACTGCGAGTGATGTAAAGAAATTTCAGCTTCTGTGTAACTTTCAGAAGTTGTACTGTCTGAGCAACAACTTTACTGTGCTTAATTTAACATTTAGCTGTATATTGTTTGTGCTACTTTTCTCACAGAAATTGATTAAAGTTTTTTGAATTCTGTCCTAATTTAGATTATTCTTTTCTTTTATTAGTTTTATTAATTTACAACCGAATATGGATTCCTTAAATGCGTATGCAATTAACGATTTGCTAATGCACCAATAGCTTGTACAGTGTAATAAATGCTATATAATTATGGGCATCCGTGTTCAGACAGGAAGGTGCGTATCTGTCAAGATCAGGGAAGAGAATTTTTGCAGCAGATATTTTGCAATATTTGACAAACAAAAGGCAAAATTTTTGCCAGACTGAAAATTTAACAGTTTACAGATAGCAACATTTGATGCATCTCTGATGGCCGTTAATGCTAGAAGCATTAATAATATTTTTTAATTGGAACATTTATTACATTCCCAAAAGACTGATGTTACTGTTTGTGAGACATGGTTAGAGAACAATAACTGGAAACCAGTTTTGTCAGGGTATAAATGTTTTTACTGTAAGAGACATTCTAACCAGAAATCTGGTTGGGTCTTATGATAGGGATTAAAGTTAGCTATGAGACCGGTGATCATTACATGTTCAATGACAACACCAATACTACAGATTGTGTAACGGGGACAATAAAGTGTTAAGACTGCAAAAGTCAAGTGCTGATGACTTAGAGGAATACATATATTTCTTACATGAAACACAGGAGGCAAGAATAATAGTGTTTGGGGACAAATTTACCAGAAACAGACTGGAATAATATAGATTCAACAAAATTATTAAGTAAATTACTCACGTTTGTTCAGGAACAACAACTGCTTCAGATTGTAAACAAAACTACAAGGGAACAGAAAGTACAGTTTTGTACCTACCATAAATGTAGATGTTAGAGTGTTCACCCTGCTGCAGTTATCACACTTGGGTTATCCTGCCGTCAGGCGGTCCCGCAGTCGGCCCGAATTCCAAAGTCTTGGTCCGGCGTCGGTTGCTGTCGCTTCTTCCCTGACATCAGTGCGCCAGGTGTATATAAGAGGCATCCAACATCATTTTCTTCAGTTTTTCTTGCCCCAGATGTCAGTTGCCCCCCCAAAAGGAGGTCACTACATAGTATCAAAAAATAAGTGAAGCACAAACAAAGCATACTTCCAGCTATAAGCAAATACACCACAAAGGTTGTATCAGATAAAAAGGCATAGAAAGGTTTCAGCTAGATTAGAGGGGATGGAGGGAGGGTAACCTGGACTACAGCAGGGCTAACAGTCGAACATCTACATTTATGGTAGGTACAAAACTGTACTATGTTCATCGTGTTACCCTGCTGCAGTCATCACACTTGGGTAGAATCCCAAAGCTAAGGATGGGAGGTGGAATCAAACAGGGTTAGAGGAGGCTAGTAGGCCCTGCAAAACTGCAGTGGCGAAGCCAGCTCTAGTCTTAGAGTATAGTGGTAAGTGATAGTGTTTGGTGAAAGTGTGCACTGAACTCCAAGTTGCAGCTTCCAGAATATCCTTGGTTGGCACCCCCCTGAGGAAGGCTGTAGATGTAGCTGCTGCCCTGGTGGACTGGGGCCTTATGCTAGCAGGAACTGGTTTTCCATGATGGGTGTAGCAAAAACGTATGCAATGTCCTATCCATTTTGAAATGGTCTGTTTTGAGATAGCCTTTCCTTGTGATGCTGTAGCATAGGATACAAAGAGCTGGTCAGATTTTCTGAAAGCCTTAGTTTTATCCAAGTAGTAACGTAGTTGTCTGTGAATGTCCAAGGAGTGCAGGAGTCTTTCACCTTTGTTCTGTGGATTTGGGAAAAAGTGGGTAAATGGATGGTTTGATTTAGAGCCACACTGGTAACCACCTTTGGCATAAAGGAGGGGTTAGTTCATAGAGATACTCTGTCTTGATGAAAAATGAAGAAAGGCTCCACTGACATTAGTGCCTGTAGCTCTGAAACTCTTCTGGCTGAAGTAACTGCTAGCAGCAGGGCAGTTTTCCATGATATAAACTTTAAATCAGCTGAGAAAGCTGGCTCAAAAGGTGGAAGCGTAAGCTTTTCCAGAACAAAATTGAGGTCCCAAGTTGGCGTTGGTGCTCTCCTGGGAGGCCTTATGTCTTTGGCCCCTCTGAGGTACTGCCTTAGGAGTGGATGTGAAAATAAGGGAGGATCCATGTTGTAGTGATCTGAAATAGCTGAGGTGTGGATTTTAATAGATGAAAAGGAAAGTCCTTTGTGTAACATCTCAGTCAAATATTGTAGAATCTGTGGTATGTCCGGCTCAAGGGGATTTTGACCTTTAGCTTGGTTCCAGGCGCAAAATCTTTTCCATTAGTCCGAGTAGGCTTTCCTGGTGCTGGGCCTCCTGGCCTCCAGAATGACATCCATAACAGCTTGTGAAAGAGGAGCTGGCTGGTTGTTTAGGTGATTTGCCATGCAGCCAGATTTAAGGTCTTGAGCTGGCTGTGTAGAATCTGACTGTCTTGCTGTGTGAGCAGATGAGGAATTTGTGGTAAAATCCATGGTGGGCCGTGGGCCAAGTTCCTTAGTAGTGGGTACCAGTGCTGGCGTGGCCAGTCTGGGGCAATGAGTATCATTTGTGGTCTCTCCATTCTGACTTTCAGCAGCACCTTTGTTAGAAGGGGCAGTGGAGGGAAGGCATATACTGTCAACATTTTCCAACTGAATGAGAGTGCGTCCACTTTCCAAGCTTGATGGTGGAATGTCCTTGTGCAAAAATTTGGTAGCTGAAACTTTTGGGGGTTGGCAAACAGGTCTATGTCTGGGCACCCCCATTTCTGAGTTATCATTGCAAATACTTGTGGATCCAGTTTCCACTCGTGGGGATCCATGATGTTCCTGCTTAGGTCGTCTGCCAAAGTGTTCTTTCTTCCTGGCAGGAATTGTGCTTATAATTGAACTTGGTAAGTCAATGCTGTGTTCCACAAGGTCATTGCTTGCCTGCATAGAGGGTAGGAGTGTGTACCCCCTTGCTTATGTATCACATTACTGTGGTATTGTCTGTCCTTATAATAAGTTGTCCTGGATGTAAGAGATCCTTGAAGGCTGTCGGAGCATTCTGTACAGCTAGCATTTCTTTTTGATTGACGTGCAGATATCTTTGATCTGCAGTCCATCTGCCTTGAACGCACTGTCCTGCCATGTGTGCCCCCCAGGTGTAGTCCGATGCATCTGTTGTCATAGTTTGCCTGGCTGGGGGTAAGGTGAAAGGCTGACCCTTGTTGAGGTGACATGCCTGTGACCACCATAGAAACTCCTGCTGAAGGCAGGGAATGAGAGGTATAATTGTTTCCAAGCTGTGGCTGTGTTGAGTCCATACGCTTTTCAGGTACCACTGTAATTTCCTCATATGCAGTTTTGCAAATGGTATTAATAGTATGCAAGATGCTATGAATCCCAAGGCCTGCAGAATTTTTCTTGCAGGGAGTTAGGTTTTTGTTGCCATTATTCTGAAGTATTGAGTTAGCTGTAGTTGCTTGTCTTGTGTGAGATAAGCCATCTGGGCCGTTGTATTGAAGCTGGCACCCAGGAATGTCATGTTCTGTGAGGGCACTAGTTTTGATTTCTTTTTGTTTACTGTGTACCCTAGGCAACTTAGAAGGTGTTTGACAAACGCCAGATGTAAGAGAATGTCCTTGCTTTCTGCTTGGATGAGGCAGTCATCCAGGTATGGGTATATTTGAATTCCTCTTTGTCTGCAGTATGCGATTACTGGTGCCAGGCATTTTGTGAAGACCCTGGGCACAGTAGATAAGCCAAAGGGCAGTGCAGAAAATTGGTAATGGGTTGAACCTGCAATGAAACGGAGGTATCTTCTGCAATTTTGTCTGATAGGGACATGCAGGTATGCCTCCTTGAGGTCCAACGTTACGAGCCAAGCCTTCTTGCCCAACATGGGAAGAAGTTGCTGTAGTGTTAGCATCTTGAATTTGGGTACTTGCAAGTAGGTGTTTAAAATTGAAAGGTCCAGAATGGGTTTCCATGCACTGTCCTTTCTGGGGACTAGAAAGAGCCTTAAGTAAAATCCTTGGCCTCGCTCCTTTGTAGGTACCAGTTGAATGGCTCCATGAGAGCTGCAATTTGTTTTTGTGCCTCTGTCCATTGATTTTGTGGCAGGTTTGGCATTCCTTTTATCATTGGCAAGGTGTGGAAATGGAATCTGTACCCTTGTGAGATAATGTCTAGGACCCATTTGTCCTTTGTGATGATGAGCCAGTTGTCTGCAAAAAGTGCTAATTTTCCTCCCAAGGGTGCTGCCAAGAGAGTTTTGCTTGGCAGTTTGAGGGTTAAGTCATTGTGTTTGTCTTCTAGTAATATGAGGCCTGTCTTCTCCTCCCTTCTGTGTTGCAGTTCCCCATTGGCGAGGTTTGTAAGGGATTTGTGCTTGACCTCTGCCCCTTGGACGTCTGTATTTACCCCTCTGTGGTCTGTCAGAAGCTGGAAAGGACCAATTGTTTGTTGGCCAATTTCTGCTGAAGTGAGGGGGTTGTACCTGTAAAAAATCTTTGACTGTCTGCATAGACTTTGCCTTATCCTCCATTTTCTTTAAAACCTCTTCTACTTTAACACCAAATGAAACATCCTGCTGTAAAGGTGCATCTAGTAATTTTGCTTTAACATGATCCGGCAGAGTCTGTTCCTTTAACCAAGCATGCCTACGTATGACAGACCCAGTAACAGCTGCTCTACAGGAAGCTTCCAAGGAATCAAATCCACACTGTAAAGTATGTTTGCCCACATGTTCAGCTGCATACAACATATCCTGCATTTCCTTAAATTCAGACTGTTGAGAGTGTGTGCTCATCTTTTGTTTTAATTGAGATATTAGGAATTGCTGATATTTCAGCATGTGAAATTGACAATTTAATGCTCTCATAGCTAGAGTAGCTGAGGTGTAAATTTTCTTCCCCCACCTATCTAGTGCCCTGGAGTCCCTTTCAGAGGGCACAGAGTTTTTTGCCATAGAAGCCTTAGCCCCTTTGAGACCCTGGGAGATTGTCTCTGGGTCAGCAACAGGGCTTTTGTAAAGGAATTTGTGAGAGTCAGGCACTCTATAATATCTGTCTGGTTTGGCTGCAGCAGGAGGCAGAGAATCTGGATTTAGACTAGATTCTAAGTAAACATCATCCACAATGTCTAAAACTGGAGGGATAGCAAGTGTCTGTGCTGGGGAAGTAAAAGAAACTCTCGGAGCCTTTTCTTTGAGTCGGAGTAGTCCTGACCTTCCCAGTGGAAATGTTCCCTCATGGTATGTAAGGTTTCCCCAAAAGAATAGTCTTCAGGGGGAGATGCTGAGGGAATGGAATCTTCAGCATCAGAATCTTCATAAGGGAGAAAGGAGTAATCCTGTTCCTCAGAGGAATCTGAGGAAATAGAAACTTGATCAGAGGAAGCATAATCCTCCTCTTGTCTTGGCCTTTTGTCTGGGGGGGTTGGGAACCCCTGATCAGAATGATCAAATCTTCAGCCATCTTAAGCATCTGTTTCTTAGGCATGGGGCCTTGAACTGGAGACTGATGTACAGTCTTTGTAGGTTTTAAAGGAGTCTTAAGCTTAGCATAAGATTTTATGGTGAGAGTAGTCGGTCTAAAGACACCTTCTGAAACCGAAGGCGTTTCCACAGCACCGGCTTCTCCTTCTGCAATGGTGTCGGTAGGGGCTAAAGAAAATGGCTGCGTCGGCCTAGTACTCTCTGCTACAGAATACAATGCGGTCTGGGGTTCCAATTCTGCGGTCGCCAGGGGCTGCGTAGGCACCTCACTGAGGCCTCGGAGTTTGGTTCGGATCTAGGATGCCTGTCTTTATCTTTGCATTTTTTATGTACGCCGGTAGTCGGTTGCTCCGACGGCATAGTATAATTAAATTTCCTGCTGTAGTGTCAAGCAAAATCAAAGCGTCGCTTTATGGTTCGCTTATTGAACCTAGCACAAAACCGACAACCAGTGACGTCGTGGTCTGGGCCTAGGCAAGGTATACAATAAGAATGAAAGTCCTTATGAGGTATTTGCTTCCCACAAGAAATACAATTGTTAACTTTTTCTGACATCGGACTGAGGCAAGAAAAGGTTCCCCAATGGGGTACTTAGCTTTGAAGACTTCGGACTGAAACTCTATTCAAAAATCTCAGGTGTTGGCCGACCGGCACTTGCGAACTGCTTCTGCTTCGGGCACCGCGTAGCAAGAAAGACTGAAGAAAATGGCGTTGGATGCCTCTTATATACCCCTGGCACACTGACGTCAGGGAAGAAGTGACAGCAACCGATGCCGGACCAAGACTTTGGAATTCGGGCCGACTGCGGGACGGCCTGACGGCAGGATAACCCAAGTGTGATGACTGCAGCAGGGTAACACGATGAACATCCTGGGATTCCACCAGTGTCCCTGCTGGACAGGGTCATCAGGTGCTGACTTGTCTAAACATGGGCTAAACTCTTGGCTAGGCTTGTAAGGGCCTCAACAGCCTAGTAATCTATGATCCTATGAACATACTAGACATTGTTTGTGTTCCTAAAGAAATTACTGTTACTTCATGTCAAGTTTTACCACCATTGATGTGCAGTGTTCAAGGAGTTATAAAGGTTAATGTGTTGCTAGTGAATTCTGCCAAACTGAAATCTAAAGCAATACACAGAAGATTAATTACAGATTATATGGAATCAAAACAGTCACTATGTAAAACTAATGGGGATGCATTCAGTGGAAAAACTGCAGAGTTTTCAAACAAATTGTTTGCAAAAATCAAAAAAAAATGTTTAACATCAAGATCTAGCCAGACTTTCATAAGAACAAGATACCTGATTAAGATGAAAGACAAAAACAGAAGACATGGATAAGCGTTTAAACTACAACTTTGAAAACTGAAATAAACAAGCTTGACACACAGATTAAGCAGAGTCCGAGACAAAATCAAGGAAAAAGAAGAAAATGTATATACAGATATTGAGCATAATAGGAAACCATTTTATTGATACATAAGATGAGGAAGGAGTAAAGACATACAAACTGATAAATTGTGAGTAGATTATAAAATTTATTCTCAGACAAAAGATTATATATATATTTCTAAAACCTTATGCAAAACAGTTTGGCTCCACAAAGGGGATGATATCTTGTCCTAGTTCCACAAAGGGGATGATAACTTGTCCTAGTTCCATCCAGGTAAACTTAGATACTGAAATCAAATTAGATTATATTGACAAAGAACTATGCAAACTGGATCCAAATAAAGCAACTTGAGAACACTTCAGCAATAACTTACAGTACCATTATATCTATTACTTACTAGGTTGTATAAATATAGGACATTCCTCAAGATTATAGACATGCACTTATCAAACTTGTCTTTAAGGGAAAAGGGCAGTAGGAGAAACCTGCATTTATAAAGACCCTTAGGTCTACTTTCACGATGTAAAAAAATAACAGAGAAGGTAACATTGGATAAGTTATCAGAACTAGAAAGGATGGGACTTGAAACCATACATCAGCATGCATATGTTGAAAATAGATATATTACACCTGTAACTTGATGTTATATAACAATATAATAAGAGCTATAAATGAAAAATTGTGCTGCTACAATTTATATAGATTTAACTTCAGCATTCAATTACCATAACTAGATAGTAATGGGTCTATATCAGGTAATCGAACTTTTAAAAGTTTGAACACCATACGGTCGAGAATATATGGTCGAACTCTTAAAAAGTTAGAAAATGAAATTAAAAAAAAACCTACCTACCTACCCACTCTTTAAATATACCAACTCCAAGATCGCAATACAGTGCAGACAATGGAAAACTTCCATTGCTGCACTGTATGGGGATCTCCATTGAAACGTTCAAACTTTTAAAAGTTCGATCATATGGTGTTGACCATATGACGTTCAAACTTTTAAAAGTTCGACAAAGTGATAGGAACCCGGTTTTAATGTACTCTTAATAAGATGGATAGCTGCATGGCTTACAAATAGGACATGGAAAGCATCATACAGCAAGTGGACAGATGAAATTCTCGGTTACAGTCAGCATGTCCCACAGGGCTCTGTCCTAGGCTCTTATTTGTTTATATTGCATCTTTCAGACCTAACTTTTTTATCCGAGGGGTTCTACAGTCTATATGTAGATGACCTAAAATTGGTTAAACTGATTAAACATGTTACAGATAAGGCATATCTGCAAAATAACTTGACTAAATTGACCATTTGGGCACAGGAGAATAATATTTATTTATTTATTTATATTTGTTGACCGGGAGTGTCCAACTGGACGTAGGTCCATTTTCAGCTGAGGCCTGGGGAGAAAAGCTCCACAGTTAAAATAAACAAGGCAGTAGTTGCATTGGATTACATAGCGATTAACAATTCACATAGCAATTACTTACAACATATTTACAGATGAAGAACATAGTACATCAGTAGACAAGTGGAATCTTTATCTGTGAAGTACATAACAGACATTAACAAATGTTAAAATAAGAAGTTCCTGCTGTACAAGTACTAGGCTTATGAGCATCTGAGCTTGCTATAATCAAGGTAGTTAGTGGAGTGGAAAGAAAGGTAGTGGTTGGATGGGGTGGGTGATATTAGAGTGAGAGTTGCAAGGGCATATCCAGCATGTTTTTAGGTGCACTTTTAGTAAAGTTTTGAAGTGGGTGCATGATGATACGGAGGTAATTGTGGGTGGGAGGGAGTTCCATAATTTGGCTATGGTGCAAGAGAATAGTGCTTCACCAGCAGAGTTATTGGCTTTAGTGATCTGCAAGTGATATTTGTTGCTGGATCTTAGTGGTCTGGTGGTGCGATAGGGTTGGAGTAGATTCTGGAGGGATGGGACATTTAGTGGATGGTTTACTAGTTTGTGGGCGAGTGAGAGTTGATACCACTGCAGGAGGTGAGGGGGTTCAAGCCAGTCCAGTTCAGCAAGTGAGAAACAGTGATGACTATGGTAGGATGCCCCTGTGGCGAATTTGGCAATTTTGTTGTAGCAGGTCTCTAGCTTGTTTAGATCGCATTGCCTTAGGTTGGTATATATTAGAGAGGCATAAAGTAGGGTGGAAATAAGGTGGGAATTTGCTATTGAAATCTTTGCTGCTTTGGTGAGAAGATGGTTATTTCTGTATAACACTCCTAGTTTTTTGTGGACTTTTTTTATGGTCATGGATATGTGAATGTCAAATTTTAGTTTATTGTCTATTTCCACTCCTAGCAATTTGGTGTGTTCAGTTGGGTATATAGTGGTGTTGCCTTTTGCTGCGATGTTAAAGTGAGAGTTGTTTTGAGTATGTTTGGTGGGTTGGAAGATGAGTAGTTTAGTTTTGTTTGGGTTGAGTATTAATTGGGCATCGGATAACCAAGTTTTAACAGAGGAAAAGGCTTCCTGTGTGACTTTTTGCAGTTTGGGTAGGGGCTGGGCTGAGCAGATGATGGTCGAGTCATCTGCGTATTGTATGAGTGTGCCATGTGTGGTGGCAGAGGCTAGATTATTTGTGAAAACAGAGAAGAGTAGGGGTCCAAGGATGGATCCTTGGGGAACCCCTATGGAGACAGGTAGTTGGGGAGATATGTCATTCTGCCATACAACGGATTGTTGGCGGTCAGACAGGTAACTCTGAAACCAGTTGGTGACTGATTGTGAGAAGGATAGGTTATTGAGGACAGAGATAAGTTGTTTGTGTGGGACCATGTCAAATGCTTTAGATAGGTCTAGGAAAGTAGCAGAGGAGAGATAGCTATTGTTTTTATGCTGAAGGATAGTGTTAGTAAAGGAGAGTAAGGCAGTGGTGGTGCTATGGTCTAAATATGCTGATAAATACATCAAAAACTAAGCATATGAAATCTGGAGACAAATTGAAAGGTGAACATTTAATAGAGCACACAATGACTGAAACTGTAGATTCATTTAAAGGACCTGGGTATACGAGTAGATCCAGGTTTGTGTTTCCCTAATCATATTAGCCAATCAGTAAATGATAGTTATAGAACTATAGGGTTGTATAAAATATTTATAAAGTCTAGGAACTTAGAAATGAAGAAGTCATGGTTTGTTATTTACTTTAGACCCAAATCTGAGTATGGTATACTAGGGAAACCTTACAAGAAAAGGGGTAGGAGTAAACCAGAAATTGTACAGTGGAAATATACCAAGATTATCCATGAATGTGAAAATTTAAGGTATTATGAAAGATTAAAATATCTGAACTTGTAAAGTGTCTCATACAGATATTTAAAAGGAAACCTTATTCAGGTATAGGGGCATTTAGACACCACTACCTCTGGGAATGTTTGGGGTTATCAAAAAGCAGTAGAGAATCATCAGATAACGTATGTAGAAGATTCTATAGGAATGAGAAGTGTACTAACTGGTTGTCTGAGAGAACAGCTGATAAATCATAGCACCATGCACTACCAAGTGATTATGAGCCCAGTGTTCAGTACACCAGTATGGACTATAGCAATTTATAGTTCTGAATCTCTATTGCCATTCACATACAAATTTACAGCAGTTGCTGAGAATGCATTTTTTGAAATGTGCTCTGGGGCACCTCGGACACAACTGTAGCAGGATGTCAAGCAGTATCATTCAGCCTGAGAGTGCTGCCAGTGCCTTTTTTTTTTGACAGGATGCCTTACCAAGTAGTTACATGCAGCCACTTGCTAAGGCTATTGAGGACAGTACACACCTAAACTGCCTTACTTCAATGTCCTGTGCTCTGCAGTTCTGACTGCCTGTGACTCAAAGACTAAAGTCAGTTGATCAGAGTTCATTACCATTTCATGACAAAGAGGGAATCTGGTGCTGTGCAAGTTCTGACTGGTCAGAGCGTGCCAGCACCATGTACGGGGTGCGACAAAGTTTTGTGTAGCAGCAGGTTTCTCAGCAGCACACAGAACTCCGATACTGGTAGGGATTTTTCTGTCATACAACAGAGGTGGTGGTAGGGAATTAGGTGCTCACAGCACCACTGAAATGCTTAGTTCTGCCTGCTGAGCAATATGCTAGTAAAGGAAAGGAATCCCTACAGCCAGAAATGCTACAAAATCTGTTTATATGCCACTGGTATCCAATAGTTTAGACTGTGGGATCAAACACATAAGTGTGCTGTAGGGTCTGTGAACTACATATGACTGGGGGGGGGGGTCAGCAGCATAAGTAACCGTGCTTAGAGTGCTATTCATGTACAATGAAGCATGACTCCATGTACAGCCCTGCTTCACTGCACTAGTAGTGTTACGACTTGCAAAGGGATTCATGCGTCACTCTATGGTGCACAAAGCCCTACAATGCAGCAAATAGGGACACAAGTGTTGGCTGCAGATGTCCTAACCTTCAAAATTTGATCTGTGTAGTGCTGTTTACATTCAGCGTTCCTGGAATTATTCCTTGTACTGATGGTCGTTTTCCATGTTTGTCTGACTCAAGGCTCGAATCATGGCTGAAATGTATCCTTGTCCTAGTTTACTGCCCAGTTCAAGGAGGATGACAGTGAGTGGCAGACATTAGTTTAAACTATCCTTCAGGAGAGGTGGTTGTGCTGGCTATAATATTAGCACTGGTAAAATCTAATTTCTAATTAGTATGACTGTTTTAGTTACTTTTTCTGAAACAAGCAGAACAGAATAGTATAAAAGTAAAACATTAAATACGGTAAAGTAATAAATGTATAAATGGCAAAATAATAAGCTATACTTAACCCAAGTGATGCATAATCACCTGCCACTAACGTCACTGCCTTCTGCATGCCGATCTCTCCCCCTCTGAACAGTTGACTCAAGGTGCATCTTTGAAACAGTAGTCAGTCTGTAGTGTATTAATGACATGCAGAGCCATAATTGGCTCACCTAGTGACTGCGCCACTCCCATGAACTCGAGCCTCTCCCCTTCAGCTCTCAGAGTAAAGAGAAAAAAAAAAAACAAAGCGCTAAACTCAAGTGCCTTTCAGTACCAACATTTCAGTACAGAAAAAAATGCAGCACTCTCCAACACCCCCATTAACACTTTGTTCCCAGAGCAATTGTCCCCTTTGTCCCACCTTTGCTACACTACTGGTGATATCTGCCTCCTCTGGTTTCAGTGTCAGATGACTAGGTGTCATCCAATAAGAAGTAAATTAAATGAATGCATATTTGTAAGAGTTAGTAATGCTCTTATACTGGGCCAAGTTCAGTGAAAATCCTTACTTCACAACTGTCCATGCAGTCTAAAACCTGACTTTGTTTTGATTTTGCTCAAAAATCGAAAAAAGTAGTTCTGTCAGCAATGTCTGTATCTTCTACATAACCATCAACTCTTAGTTCAATGCCAAACTGCCAATGTGATTAGCTTGATTATTTAAAAATAACACAGAAACTACAGCGGTATAAAGTAAACAATATAATAGTAGATGTTCAAATGATCACTGCTGCACTGACCTCAACTATATGGTGTTGTAGCCTGCTAAGGATAAAATGGATAAATGTCCATCAGTCGAAGACCAAACATCGAATGGTGTGCATCACTGAACATGCTGCTCATCGAGCGGTTCTGACTAAGGTCACATTAATGTAGGGATAAGGAAATTTGCCCTTTCCCCACTGTAGTGCAATCTTGGAGTTGGTATATATAATTAGCGGGGGGTGTAGGGAGCACAGACCCCCACATGAGGAGGTTTTGATGAATGGCATTTATGATATAATGCCGTTCAATGCTTTTATCCCTCGATGAATAACCACAGACCTGGATAAAACAGCTGGCCAGCTTCCAAAGCTTCAGGCACCTTCCATGAGCCCAAATCATCAGTCAGCTTGACATGAGCTGAAGAAAAACAGAGCGCGTTTTTTGGCCTCAAGCCATTGAGAGAGGGATGCTACAGCCTCAAAGCTAGGAAAGATTTACACACACACACACACACACACACACACACACACACACACACACACACACACACACACACACACACACACACATTGGAGGGAATAGCTAGTGTAGCAGGTATCATTCAAACATCTACTATTATGGTAAGTTTACTTACACAGCTGTACTATGTCCATCATTATGATCACTGCTGCAGTAGCCTTTGTAGTACGGGCAGGTTACCATAGCTGAGACTAAATGGAAGGAGGAAGGATGAGGGCCCAGCAGCCCCTTGAGAATGGTCCAAGAAAACCCCGTCCTAGAACTGGTGAAGGAAACCAGTTTATACTGCTTTGTAAAGGTATGCACATAGGATCAAGTTGCTGCTTCTAGAATATTTCAGGAATCCAGCCGTTTTCAAATAAAAATACAGATGAAGTCAAGACCCTGGTAGAATGAGCCTTGACCCTGTCTGGAATTCACCTTGTTGCCATGGATAACAAAAGGTAGTAACATGAGACAGCCATTTGGAAATAGTCTGCTTTGACACAAGTTGTTCTTTTTACCTTTACAAGAAATGAAAAGCTGACCAGAGTTCCTAAAAGATTGTGTTCTGTCAATACAATAACTCAAGTTGTCCGAGGACACCGAAAGGCAAGGAGTACCTTTCCTACCTTGTTTTGGGGTTCTGGAAAGAAGACAGGAAGCTAGATAGTTTGGCTCAAGGTAAATTTGAATACCACTGTAAGCATCAAAGGAAGACAGTTTTCAAGGGAAACATACCTTTGTAGAAGATGGGATAAGGCTGATCCACCATAACAGATTGCAATGCAGATACACATTCCTCTGACCTCTGCAAGAACAACAGTTTCCTCATTAATAACCTCAAGTCAGCCTGATGAGCTGTTTCAAATGGAGCAAGAGTCAGTTTTTTTTCCAAGAGCTCTTGGATTATGTAGCCCAGGCGGGTACAACCCTAGCCCTGAGCAGCATCCTACCACTACCCACAGTACAAGCTGAAAATTACTGATTTCAACAATTGGCTAAGTTTCTGGTGTCATTCTAAGGGGATCAGTATCTGTCTGCCTGGGATGACATGGCTGACAGACCTCGATGCTTTGCCAGAGATGGCCTGCATCTGTCACCCCTGGGCTTTCAGATACTGGCCAAGGCTCTTGTCACCCGTACAGTGCCTTTTTTAGGAGGTGTTCCAAAGACCAAATTACCACCGTAACAGCTATAAATGCAATCTGAGGGTCATGTTGCTCAATGCTAGAAGTCTAAATCTCAAAATGCACTCACTCGAAGCACTCCTTAAAATGGAGAACATCGACATGTGTGCTGTAACGGAGGCCTGGTTCAAGGCAGCAGAAAGCACCCCTGCACTACAAGGCTAGAACTCATTCCACACCTATCGGTCACAAAACTTGGACCGAAGCTCCAAAGGTAGTGGTGTTTCCATATTCATAAAGGATATGCACACCTCCAGACTGGTTGCCCAACATAATGCATCAGAGATACTTCAGGTGCAGGTAACATTGGTAAGACTGTGATTCAGGTCGTAGCCTGTTACAGGTCCCCAACCATGTCCCAAGACACTTGCTCCACATTCCTAAGCACCCTGGAGAATATTAGGGTCCACTCTAACACACTCATACTGAGTGACTTCAACTACCCCTTCATTATCTGTTAAAACTACTCCTGTACCAATACACTTGCCCAATGTTTCTTGGAATTCATTAATTCCAATGCCCTGGACCAGCTCGTTCTTACTCCCACTAGAGGTAGCAACATCCTTGACCTGGTCATTACTAACATGGGTGATCATTGCTCTACACCAGTAGTCAACTCCTCCCTGGTTAGATCCAACCACAAACTAATCACAAACTAATCACCTTGGAAATCCACATCCCTCCCATCCCCGCAAAGGTAACCATCATGAAAAACTTCTCCAAAGCTAACTTTGAGCTCCTAAGAACAGAGGTGGCTAACTTCACGGCACCCATGCAAATGGAGAATAGTTGCATGACCGCTGAATCACACACCAATGCACTGTAAGAACATGTACAAAAATGCATGGATCTCGCCATACGCAACAGATGCCCTCCTCCAAAAAAAGGAAGCCAATCTTGTGGTCCCCTGCCATAAACAAACTCTACAACAGAAGGAAGAAACTGATGTAGAATAAGGTGAAGTCCCAAGACTGGAAAAACTCCCTTATCTGCCTCAACAAAAAGTTGAGATCCCTCATCAAATTCTCTAAAGCTAGCTATGAAAACAGAATTGCAGCAGATAGTAAAGACAACCACGAGGCCTTATATAGTTATGTAAAGAACCTCCATGGCAATACCCAGATTTGCGGTGAGCTACTGCATAATGGTACCTACTATACTGAGCCAACAGATATTGCCAATATACTGGCCGACAGATTCAGTGCCAAAGTTACCCCCCCTAAAGGACCAATCACAATACCAGTAGATTGCCAGGCACCCAGTATTACTGCTGCACAGGTTAAAACAGCAGTGTCCAAGGCCAATAATACACCTTCTATGGGACCTGACAATATCCCTAGCTGTGTTCTACATGAACTACAGAGTGAGCTGGCACCTCACCTGTGTGCCCTGTTCAATCACAGCCTCACCTCAGGCTTTGTCCCTACAGAATGGTGCACTGCTACAGTCATCCCTCTACACAAAGAAGGAAGGACTACATACCCTGAGAACTATCACCCCATTAGCCTGACAAGTCTTATATGCAAAGCTAAGGAATGCATCATCATGGACCTAATAAAACAAGGATATAGGGAATCTCCAAACTCTGGATCCCACAGTTTGGTTTTGTGAAGGGTAGGTCATGCCTGCTCAACTTGGTCAACTTCTTTGATTCGGTCACCAGAGCTGTGGATGAAGGCAAGGTGGTTCATACAGAAAATACAACGAAGAGCAAAGACCAAGAACCCAGTGAATAAAATGTATTCCTCTCTGACGTCTCGGCATACACTGCCTTCTTGGAGTACACAGTTACTTCACATCACACACTTGGTTTATATACACTGCTAAATAGGCAATTAAACAATAAAGTAATCAGGTAATACCATCAAACACTTAAAAAATATTTAAAGTAATACATGCCAATTAAAATCAACATTCATACCCTTTGGAAACAAAGTATCAAACTTTAACATATACACTGCTTCTTTACAAAGAAGTTTATTCTTGCTGACGCCTACGTTTTATGTGGGCGAGTCCAAAAGGTCTTTTAAAATAAGGAACATGTTCGTGATATGTTAAATAAAAAGGAACAGAGTTCAGTGGTACAAAATTTTTGGAAGCACATGGTAGTTCTGTTCATGGTTTACAAGCCACAATTTTAGAAAAAGTAGTGTGCTTTTTTGGGGGGGGAGGGGGAGTCAGCAAGAATAAGGTCTTAAACACTTGTCCTATATGGACAGACTCAAAAAAATTCAACTAATCTCTGTCTCATATCGCCTACTTAGAGGTGATCTCTCCTTGACTTATAAAGCCATGTCTGACCCAGCTCGGTTAGAAATGCTACATCTAAAGAAATCCCAATCCCTCCGCACCACACGCTCCAGAGACCTCAACCTCATTACCACAATCAACAGAACGTGCTGGAGGGACAGGTTCATAACCCAGAGACTGCCCATGCTATGGAACAGACTTCCCATACATGTCAAACAGAGCACCTCACTGGCCCTCTTCAAGACAAATCTTGATGAGTGGATGGGAAATACAAAATTCACCCCAGGGATCACTCCAGTGGCTCTACTCGATAGAAGCACTGTAAACTAAGGTTGGGTGCCACAATGCCAGGATAATCCTATGGGCTAGGCTTGTAAAGGCTCCAGGGCCATTAGCCTAGTACACACCTATGAACCTAAGAGAAAATTAGGATTCCACCAAGGAGAAGCCACCATTTTTCTAGGAATTTTAGTATGCAACACCCCTTTCAAAAACATTTTCATAGGTGACTGAATTGAAAGAGGGGGATCCATGGGCAAACATGCTGAAATATCCAAGAAATGAAACTTGGAGGAGCAAGACAGGCCAGGGGATAACAACACAAATTACTGTAGAACCATTGAAACACTAGCCATGAAAGGGTGCTGGTTTCTGTCTTGGCATCAACTAGAAAATCTTTTCCATTTATTTATATACAATGTTCTCAAAGCAGATTTTCTTGCTGCATGTCCTCAGAAAATAGACACCTAAAAGCTATCAAAATTCTATCATCCAGGGAATTAGTTGCAGATGTTTGTGATTATGTGTATTGAACACCTATTGCCATGTGTGAGTAGGTCCAATCTATAGGAAAGTTTGTGGTAACTGCCCTTGACCATTTCTAAATGAAGGAAGAACCACTATTGCCTGGGTCAAAAGGGTCAAGAGCCTGAACTAAACCGTGAACTGAACTTAATAAATCACATTGAAATGTGGAAAACATGCATCAGTTTCCACTTTTTTTGACAGGAATTTCTTAAGAAGCAGACCCGCTTTTGCCAGGCAAAACCTCCCTAGGGTCAAGTAATCCATTTTGGCTAGGTAGAGAGGAATTCTCTGCTCCTTCTCATAGGACTGGCAAGAGTGGTTCTCCTTTGACAAACAAGGGCACCCCAACAGCCACAGAGGTTGCATCTAATTCTTGGTCTCTGGTGGCTGTACAAACTATACCAGAGGGAGCCAAGGAAAAGGATGAATAATCCAAAGAACCAGAAATGGCCAAGATACAGTCACCCATCCGTGGATGAGGCAATCTAGCACCCTGCGGTCGTAGCAAAGGCTGTTTACTAAATTTCTTCTTTTTGTGGTTGATATAAGGAAGAACCATACAAACAGGTTCATAGGTAGGTACTCGGCTATCGGCCTTGGGGCCTATACAAGCCCAGCCAAAAAGGTACCCTGGCTTTTGCCACCGAAGAAAATTATTTTCCTATGCCACTGTCGAGCAGAGCCACAGAGGTGATCCCCAGGGTGAATTTCCTATTTCCCATCCAATCATCAAGATTTTTCTTGAAGAGTGCTAATGAGGAGCTTTGTTTGATATAGATAGGTAGTTTATTCCAGAGTATGGGAAGTCCCTGGGACAGGAATCTATCCCTCCGGCATGTTCTGTTTATTGTGGTGACAAGGTTTAGGTCCCTACAGCGTGCAGCTCGGAGGGACTGGGATTTCTTTAAGTGGAGCATGTCCAACAGCTCTGGGTTTGACATAGTTTTGTATGTTAGGCAGAGATCACCTGTGAGTAGGCGATATGCGACGAAGTAAAGCTGGAGTTTTTTGAGACGGTCTGCGTAGGGCATCTGTTTGAGGCCGGTAATCCTCTTTGTGAGGTATTTCTGCGGCCTTTCCAGAACAAAAGGGGTGTTGTACTCTATAATGGGTCTAATGAGTGATGAGTAGAGGGGAACAATGACCTCTTTTTTTCTGGATGAGAAACCTTTTGTGATGAGGTATGCCACGTAGAAGGATTTCCTGACTACTGTGGCAATGTGATTATCAAAGGAGAGACTACTGTCCACCTGTGTCCCAAGGTCTCTTATCACACTTTCGGTGTTAAGTATACTACCGCCTATGTTGTAGTTCATGGGTACAGAGTTTTTACCAAAGGGGATGACAATGCACTTTTTGGCATTGAGCTTCAGTCCATGGCTTTGACACCAGGCATCTGTCTCAGTGAGGCCCTTTTGTAGGCTGTCCACATCGTTAGGAGTTTCGATTGTGGATCCTAGTTTGCAGTCATCTGCGAACTTCATTAGCCAAAGACCTTCTGTGTTAGCCTGTACTTCAGAGAAGCAGATGCCAAACAGGAGAGGACCCAGGACTAAACCCTGCGGTACTCCACCTATCACTGGTCTGAAGTCAGATTTGGAGTCTGCTACTTTCACAGTGTGGGTTCTGTCAGTGAGACAGTTGACAACCCATCTTGTGACATAGGGATTTATACCTAGTTTAGTGAGTTTATCTATAATTCCAGAGTGGGGGATGGTGTCAAAAGCCTTGGCAAGACCTAGATAGGCTGTGTGAATCACCTTACCCTTGTCTACGGCTTTGGTGACTGCTTCAAAGAAGTCTATCAGGTTTAGGAGACATGATCTGCCTTTTACAAACCCGAACTGGGTGGGATCCAGAGTTTGGAGATTACCAATGTCTTTGTTTATAAGTTCAATGATGATACGTTCCATGGCCTTGCAGACCAGGCTCGTCAGGCTAATGGGGCGGTAGTGGCTCCCCCCTTGTGGAGTGGGATAACCGTTGCTGTGCACCATTCAGCAGGCACAAAGCCTGAGTTGAGGCTATGATTGAACATGGTACTTAATGGCAGTTTATTCCATGGTAAAGTAAAAAAAAGGTGCTGGATTCCCAAGAAAGCCTGTCAGAAGCAGTAGCATCAATCAGAAAATGAATAACTAGCAAAAATGGCAGTTTTTCTTGCAAAAACACAGTCAAAAGCACTTTAAAGACTCACAGTGAGCACAAAAGTAAAATGACACAACTTACCTCAGAAAAAATAGTTTTAACAACTTTTTTCCACAAAACTAAAAAGTAACATTCCTGTTTAAAAGTTACTAAAATTCAAGTGGCAGTCAATAAAAACACTTTTCCTACCCTGAAATATATAATTTTAAAAGAAAGAGTTAAACCTGTCACCTTAACTACCCAGCAATGGAAACTGTTAGGAAATCTTTCCATATCTATCTATCTATCTTTGAAATGCTCCAAGAAGAGCACTCTTTGCCAGCAGGACAGACTTGAAGAGCTTGCCACCCGAACGACTGTCTTTCTTTCTTCAGGTCAGCACATGCTAATGATATGGGAGTGTGGTAGGTGCCCTTGAAGCTTTGGAAGCTGGCCAGCTGTTATGTACTTAGCTGTATATAACCCCCATATAGATAAGGCTACTGTAGCAGTTAACATAATGATGAACCGTTTTACAAAGTTGCACTTATCTACACTATTATTCCTTCCTTGTGTCATGGTATTGAAATCTCCAGCTATTTTCTGTAGTTCTCCTGTGACAATGCCAACATCAATAAGAAAAATATTACAGCGATTAATTTATTTTCTGTTAACTTACTCTGGAGCTTATTTTTCTTCTTTTCTGAAGAACTTTTACTCTCCATGCCATCCTTCGGTAACTTATCTTCTTTTAATAATGATAACAGCATCTTTCCAGAAATTTTGTATCCTGCACATAGAAATAAAAGCACATTTTTATTTTACTTTATCAACCAAACAAACCAACTGAGCAAGACTAATTTTCAGTGAAGTATCAGAGACAAAACATCGCAAACTGAAGCAACAGGAGGAGATAGACATATTTATCAATTTAAACTCTGAACATTAGCATAGCAAATTTTACAACAGTATGTAGATCAGAGAATGGAGAGTAGACAATAAAAATATGTACAGATAATAATTGTTACAAATTAGTAAAGGACACCGAAGGAAATGTACATAACAATAACAAGGGAGTTTAAGAGAAAGCAGACAGAAGGAGAAACATAATAAAAACAACTGGACACCATAGTCAGACCACGGCAACGACCCCACAGGTGCTTGCCTAACTGAGCACGTGGGGAGGTTAGGGCCAGCATGCAAAAAGGAAAACCTCCCATGCTGGCCTCTTCTGGGTGACTCTTGCCCCAGTGATGAGGTACATGTGGGTTCAATGGCTGGGGGGATGGTGATTAGCAAGGGGTGCAAAAAATAGAAGTATGATGGATTATGCAATTATTAGGATGGAAGCAAGATATGTGGGCAGAGGTAATGGAGTTAATACACAGGAGTAAAATGAACATAATACATAGGAGGGTATCAGTACAGCAGGATGTAAACAATACACTCTCATCGACTGTAATACAAGAAGCATCTCGTATGTCCAGCTGCATGCTAAAATCACTACAGTCAAAAGCAGATGCCTTGGAGAACATATCCAGGTGTACCTGATACAGATGAAAGGTAGTGATCCCTTTATTAAATTATAACGTATGACATAGGCAATCATACATTTATGTAAATGAAAACAAACCATAGACGCATCATTTTAGTGGCAGACATTATACATCACTTATAATCTATCCAGTTACTGTCAAACATTACACAGCTCATTCACATCCTGCCTTCTTTTAAACCTCATTCCTCTGCTACATGTATGCTCCCACAATTCCCATTTTTTTTCTATGTAATTTGCTCCTACCCTTTTCTAAAGATCCCAATTCCAGTTGTTTTACCTCTCTTACTATAGTCACTACTTCTAGTACAGTTGGTTTAGACATTGATTTCCATTTTCTAGTAATTGCTGTTTTGGCAGCCACCATAATTAGACTCAGCAAGGCCTTACTACACCTAAGCAATTCCGTTTCTGTATCATTGCACAAAAAATCATTTCCTTAGTTACGTCAATTTGCTCACCCAGTATCTCTGACAGAGCAGTCTGCAGGTAATCTATAAAGTCTGCCAACTCATTACACTCCCAGAAAATAACTTCCCAATTACCTCTTTTTTTCCCCATCACACCTCCAACATTTGCTGTATATCTGAGAAAAAATAATCTGGAGTCTGCTTGCAGTATAAAAATACTTTTAAACACTTCCAAGCAAAGATTCTAAATCTTCTAGATTTTGTTGCATATTTGGGAGACATGCATATAAATCCCACCATTGTTTCTTTGTGAATTGCTTATCCAATCTCTCACAGTAAACTTCTAGGCATTATAATAGATGACAGTCTCAGATATGACCAGCATATACTGCACACCATTAAATATACACACCAGAAACTAGCTCCCTTTATAGGATCATTGGATTCCTTACAGATAACTGCAAGAAAAACTCTAACTTCCATCTTCTTACTGCCGACTCTCATATATGCCGCTCCTATCCTAACAAACCTAAACAATACTCAAAAAAAGAAATTTGCCTCCTGGTACAATAAAACAGCTAAATATGCCACCAATCTTCCTCATAGGACCCACCATTGTCATAGCTTAAAGCAATTAAACTGGCTTGAATTACACAACTACCTAACATATTCAGAACTAACTACAAAACACAAACTCAATCATCTAGAAAAATGCCCTGCACTACAAAATTTATTACTGCCCTACTCTTTATTCAGGGACATCCACTCTAGTAAATTATTACTTACAAATAAGTCAAATAATGTTGCAGGAGACGAGCTCTACTCCCAATATTTTGCTAAACTCTGGAATAGTATCCCCACACACACAAACTCTCCAATAAACTCAATAGTTTTAAACCACTACTTAAACATCTTAACCAGTCCTGGTCCTGCACATCACCAGGTTGAGACTTTGTATTCACCATATGATACTCTTCAAATACTCTCTTTAAACAGAATACTTTGAACCTCTCACTGAAATGCTGCCTGTACAATCCACTAAGTTGCAAATGGGCTTTCTCTTCAGTAACTTCCACCTCTGTAAAATCTTAGAGTGTATAAATGTAACTACTGTTTGTGTACAAACAGAAATGTAACTACTCCATGTTTAACTGGAACTTAGTATAATGCAATGTAAGCAAATGCAGCTTTTCTCCCCGCGACGCCACTGGAAAATGGGTATTACCCAGTCAGACTTTCCCAATAAACAAAGAGAAAGAAATAAATATATCCTGTTTATCAGAAAAAAATGTATTCAGCACTTTGTATCTCATGTGCTATAGCTTTTTTTACAAACCTTACAGCCACTTCATACCATGATCTGCTCACCTTTGTTGACTTGGTTCTCCTACTAGGCTAGAGGCCTCTTTCAGGGGAGACGCATGGTAGATTTTCTAATACAAAGGACATTTGGCGAGCTTTGGACTTTCTCATGCTTTTATTCTTTCTTTTTCTTCAACATGCAAATCTGGTAGTGTTCTAACGATTCTATCACTGGCACTCCTTTCTCTCTCTGCTGATTTCTTCCCTGCATTCGCATTACTTTATACACGAACGTCTGGGCATCAGCAATGCAGCTGAAGTAGGCAATCATCTTTTCAACCTTCAGTCTACTAACAGATGAGATGGTATGAGACAGACTCACTGTTGTGGCATGTCTGTATGTTCCACAATTTCAAGATGGCCGTTCTCATTACTCTGCTATGGCTCTTACTCATGCAATTCTTTGCTGTCCATATAACGTTTCCCTACTATACAAGACTTGGATGTGGATGGTGTGACTGGGTGTTACAGGTCAGATTTTTCATCTGTGCACAAAATGTTTAGCTTCTGCCTATTTCAGTGTGGGTCACCGTCAGGTAGGACAACATAAGGTATCCCACAACACATCAATACTTAACTTTAATGCACTAGTCATATCTCCATGTGTGCCCGTTAGTTTAATTACATGGAACTTCGAATAATAACCCATATGTATGGCATAAATAGTTTCTTTGAAACGGAACAGATAAGCACCCCTCAACTCCACAGCTGCAGATGTTCTCTACTATAAGGACAACCATGGAATATATGACTTATCTCTTCTTCAGGACTGTTATTGTGTATCCATTGCCTATGCCAAAGATCTTACCACGAGACATATTTCATGCACCTCCCACCCTAATTACAATTTCTCTGTTTATTGATGATTATTACCAACATTAAACACAGGAAACAACTTGTTTATTCCCTGACAGAAAAAGAACAATGACTTTCTATAGTAATGATTTTAGATCTTTATCTCTAAATAACTATATGCCTGAAGTTCATTTTATTTTTTCTTCCATCACTGGTAACCATGGAATTACACAAAGAATCTTTGTATCTTCTAACAATCCTTTATGCTTCTCTAGGAAACACGTACTGCTCAACAAAGCTGTTAACATATGCCCCTGCACACTTTCAGACCGCTTCATAACATCCTTTGCAATCTAGAAGGTTCCTTGTATAAAGGGTTTGTAAATCTGCTCTGCAAATGTTTGGTCTGTTTCTACTTGGCATTTTCATGAATTTCTCACTTCTATTCACTATTAAGTTTCTCTTCTACATATGTGTATCTCACCCTTGCATCTAACTGGCCCTGCCTCAAATGTAACTGGTATGCTGTGTTTAAAGAGTACAGATCTTAACTGGCATATACTTACAACAGAACCAATTTATTCAAATCACAGTGATGCAACTATAATGCATCTCTAAGTAGCTTCTTAAGTATTTCAGACATTTTCCTACTCATAGCTCCATTCCAAGGCTAGATTTTGTGCCAACAGCTTTCTTAAGAGAAAACAATGCATATGTTTCAGGCATCCATGTTCACTCTGCCTGCGAGCTAGCTGCAAAGTGGCAGAAAGTTATTTGATCACTTTTCTCTTTTATGGTTGCACCAGATTTTGACTGAACTATGCATTCTATCATATTTTTTGAATTTAATATGTGAAGAAAAAGGAATCCTAAACCTTATAATCAGAAAACTATGACTGACTCTAAAACCTCCCTCATAGACCTATTCACCCAGATACCATCTACATTTTAAAGGTTTGCTGCACAAGGAAATATATTTTGCAATTTGTGCTTCCTTCATCCACAACAATGGTTTCATGCAAGCAGAATTAATGTTCTCGGGAGCATTTCTTGACAGTGACTGATTCTGAAGAGAATTCCTTGATAATGGGTAGGCAGTCATCTTCCTCAATCCCAGCAACACTATACCCAGTTTTTTGAAAACTTGAACAACAAGACAACAGATAAAACATTCTAATCTGATAAGGAAATTCGAAACAAGCTGATTTGTAGTGATTTAATGAAGCAGGATGTAGCACTTCTAACCCCTCTGATATCCCTATTTGGGTGACGACACTTGTATCAAAATTACACCCTTACACCTTTGGCTCACTTTAAACAGCAGCTAGATAATGGTTTGAAAGAAGGTAAAACCACCAGCAAGTCCCAAACAAAACAGATCAGGAACCAGGCTGTAATGGATAAATCAGCCCAAGAACCAGGCTGCCATGGATAAATCAGCCCGAGAACCAGGCTGTCATGGATAAATCAGCCTGAGAACCAGGCTGTCATGAATATATCAGCCCGAGAACCAGGCTGTCATGGATAAATCAGCCCGAGAACCAGGCTGTCATGGATAAATCAGCCCGAGAACCAGGCTGTCATGGATAAATCAGACCAAGAACCAGGCTGTCATGGATAAATCAGACCAAGAACCAGGCTGTAATGGATAAATCAGACCAAGAACCAGGCTGTAATGGATAAATCAATTAAGTCCAAAATAAAACAGATTCTATCATGCGCCCATAAACAGGCTTGAATTGGAAAGAGATATTTTTGTTCAGTAAAAACCTTCAAGTGACCCAAGAAAAACAGCAATTAAATCTACAAGTCAAGAATGTTCAGCAACAAGTTTTTGAATTTGAGGGGATAGCCAGGTGATGCAATGAAAGATATTTTTCATAGTTTACATCCATGAGTATTTCCAGTAGGGATAGCTGGTTTAAAAGTTTCTCTAGTTTCCTTCCTTTTTTGAATTATTTGACCTTCTCCACAGTTGGAGTTAAAAAATAAATAAAGCAAGAAGACCAGCTCACAAGAACAGACTACACTTTAATATGAGCGCTTTCATCAGCGTAAAACCATCTGACTTATTTAGTGTGGCAACTGAGATGTGGTGCCACACATCCACCTGGACTTAATGATATGGTCAAATGGTTTTATGCTGCCGAAAGCACTCATATTAAAGAATAGTCCGTTCCTGTGAGCTGGTCTTCGTGCTTTATATATTTTTTACAAGTTTTATTCGTGTTTTGTGCTTCACAGCTGGAGCTACTTTATGCTACTGTTCTGATGCCGCGATTTCTTCATCTTCCCTACAGTGTACATCCTATCACCCATCTCTAGCACTTCATCTCCATCACCTCTACCTTCCTCATCTGCTCTGCCTTTGTACCATACCGAAGTTCTGGTTGCACCGCTGTTTTGTGCACCTTACTTTTCAGCTTGTTTAGCAGTCTTCTATCACACACTATCTCTGCTAAATCTTTGCCAGTTGGCTGAGGCACAGAAGGAGGAAAAGGGATACTGACATCTTAAGGAGGAAACAGGCGACTTAAGGGATAGCTGTTTCACACAAACGAACAATGGGTAAAGATAGCATTTGGTACATAAGAAGAGTTTAGAAACTGGAAGGGAACATGACTTTTTAAACTGGCATACACCTACTGTAGTAAACTGAAAATGCTAAAAGAAGAGAACACTGGATGATTTTTATGCATGATTTGAATACGCAAACAAGAAAGACAAAGGGTGGACCTCTTCACACCTCAGAGGGTCAAGTAGCCAGGAATATGCAGACTGTGCTAGGACCACTTGAAATGAGATAAGGTGGATATTCCTCACCCTCCAGCCAAGAGCAACATGCACTTCTAAATGGTCTTGCCACAACTTTTTAATATTATACTTTCATCCTTTAGGCTGGATAAATACTTTGCTTCACAAGATACACTATACTTACCCACTGAAACCATGTTTTCATAGTTCTGTACCATCACGTCCCTGTACAACTCCTTATCTTGCTTTGATAACATCTTCCACTCCTCTTCTGAGAAAGTGATGGCAATATCCTCAAAGGTCTCTGGTACCTGAAAAAGACAAGCATGTTTCAACGTTTCTTTTATTACGTACAATAAAACATTCTACAGAGCAAACACTTAACATTTATAGATTCGTAGATATCCCAAGGCCACTGTGTTACATGACCATTCTTGCTGCACACCTATCCTCCTCAGGCAGCACCTCCATTTTCCAGGAGGGCCATTTTGATCAATCCTAGAGTAAATCCGTGGGCACACATCCAGTTATCTACTTTATGTTTAAAGGAAGCTAACAAGTCATACTGCTTATCGTATAGGGAAAATGTATTCTGGAGTTTTGTGACGTGTTGTGTTCTTAATCTGTTCCTTCAATGCGTTTTATCTGCTGGTGAAGATTTAAGTCTCTGGTTTTAGTACTGGTGGAGATACTGGACTTGTTGAGAAGTATGAGGTCCTGGACAATCTGTTCTCTAGTGTCACAATATGTAAGATGGAGAACTCCCTTCAAGTGTCTGTAAGGCACTGAATAAATGGTTAGTTTGAGTTTTCAGCCTCTCTTTTTAGCTTAAGGACTTTAGGCCAGTGATGTTTTTGGTTAGGAACATTTTGGAGTCTTTAATTGTTTGATATGTTTAGCAAGCTATTAATCGCCAAGGGGGTGCTGTTCTCATTAACTGGCTTGATCAGTGTCGATTATAAGGGAGCAATTACATATATAGACCTTAACAATATCCCTTTGGTATCAGCTGGGCTAAATAAAAGGATTACCTAACAGCAGTTAGCACATAGGTTCATAGGTGTGTTCTAGGCTAATGGCCCTGGAGCCTTTACAAGTCTAGCCCATAGGATTACCCTGGCATCGTGCCACCCAACCTTAGTTCTTAGTGCCTCTGTCAAGTAGAGCCACTGGAGTGATCCGTGAATTTTCTATTTCCCATCCACTCATCAAGATTTCTCTTGAAGAGGACCAGTGAGGTACTCCGTTTGACATGTATGGGAAGTCTGTTCCATAGCATGGGCAGTCTCTGGGTTATGAACCTGTCCCTCCAGCATATTCTCTTGATTGTGGTAATGAGAGTGAGGTCTCTGGTGCATGTGGTGTGGAGGGATTGGGATTTCTTTAGATCTAGCATTTTTAACGGAGAAGGGTCAGACATGGCTTTATAAGTCAAGGAGAAATCGCCTCTAAGTAGGTGATATGAGACAGAGAATAGTTTGAGTTTTTTGAGTCTGTCCATATAGGACAAGTATTTATGGCCTAGGATCCTATTTGTGAGGTACTTTTGCAGCCTCTCCAGTTGTTGCAGGTGTCTAGAGAGGTACATGCCAAATGGGGCATTGTACTCTATGACTGGCCTAATGAGGGAAGAGTAGAGGGAGACAATGACCTCTTTCTTCCTGGATGCAAAACCCTTAGTAATGACATGTGCCACATAGAAGGACTTTATGACCACAGTGGCAATGTGGTGATCAAAAGAGAGATAGCTGTCAACCTGTGTTCCCAGATCTCTTAAAACACCTTCTGTGTTCAGTGGACTACTATCGATGTGGTAAATTCATGGAGACACATTTTTTGGCATTGAGCTTAATGCCATGATTCTGACACCAGTCGCTGGTCAAAAGACAGGGGGCCATCGACCCAAGTACCTAGGTTGCTAACTATATTTTTGGTTTTGTAGAGGTGGAATGTCTAGCCACTATGACCAGAGGAGGGGTTGTCTACCAAAAGGAATGATACTACATTTTTTTTAGCATTTCAGCTTCCATTTTAAGGGCACAAAGTTTAACTGGGGTGAGTTCATTTTGGACAGTTTGGGTGTCAAAGACCCCCAGTTTACAATCATCTGCAAGCACTGTTAGCCAGACATTTTGGCTCTCTGCTTGGAGATCTGAGAAGTAAACACCAAAAAGGAGAGGTCCCAGCACTGAGCCCTAAGGGACACCAGTAGTCACTTTCATACTTTGTGATGAGGTACCTGCCACTGCACTGTGTGGGTTCTGTCTTTGAGCCAATTTGCTAACCATTTTGCCATACATGGATCAACATGTAGCTTTTAAATGATGCCAGCATTTGTTGCCATCTATTTCATTTAGTACATATGTGGACTTGAGCGCAAGCCCCCTTTCAGTTACAAGCTTGTTACAAAGGAGAAAGTACGGTTGTGTAAAATCTTACCATAACAGGAGATGTCCTTCTGTTCACTGTTGCAATATTCTTTATATATAGGAATGTCCTTCATATGATAGCCCAAAGTTTGGCCAGTATACCAAAGCCTTATGATCTTTATGTGCAGTACATCACACGTATGCTCCCCACTCAGGACACAAGGCATAAAGGTGATGTATGGATGCAGTTACCAAGAAATGAATTGCCCAAGTAAAGAACAGCCTCCATAGGATAAAGGCGTCTATGCACATCTAGAAGGAGAAAACGCAGAAGAAAATGGGAGACCCTCAGCGAGAAGGGAATCCAAAACAAAAACCAGCACAAACGAGAAGAGATTGGAGGGAGGGAGTGAATACTGCAGTGAAGAGAAAGACATCTACTGTCATGGTAAGATTGTACTATGGTCCTTCTATATCACTGTTGCAGTATTCTTTACAAACAAGAGGAGATTGGAGGGAGGGAGTGAATACTGCAGTGAAGAGAAAGACATCTACTGTTATGGTAAGATTTTACACAATTGTACTATGGTCCTTCTATATCACTGTTGCAGTACTCTTTACTATAGAGAGAGTAAAAAAGCTGAAGAAACAGAATGGGAGGTGGAAGGCCCAAAAGAGCCCTAAATAAGCTCATGCAAAATGGCTCTAGCAAAACCTGCACCTGCCCTACAGACCATATCCAATTTATAATGCTTAGTAAAAAGAACGCACTTAAGACCAGGTAGCAGCTTCAAGGTGGCCAACCCCTTGAAAAAAAAGCACCAGAAGAGGAAACAGCCATAGTGGAATGAGCTGTAACAGAAGTAGACAGAGATATGCCATGAATGGCAAAACCCAATGTCCTGGGATGAAAAGAAACAAAAAGCTGATCAGACTTATGAGTGGCCTTAGTTTTGTCCAAATAGTACCAGAGCTGTCTGTGCAAATCCAAGGTATACAAGACCCTTTCACTAGCAGACTGAGAAGAAGGGAAATAGGAAGGGTGTTGTACTGCCCGATTCACTGACGACTCATTTACCACCCTGGGCATAAAAGGAGGATTAGTATGAAGGAACACCCTGTCCCTGTGAAAAAACAAAAAAAGGAGGAATGGCCATACAGGTCTGAAGCTCAGGAACCCTCCAAGCAGAAGCAAGAGCTAGCAACAATACAGTCATTCAGGTACAATTTTGCAAAGCAGCAGAATCTGCAGGCTCAAAAAGAGCCTCAGTCAATTTTTCCAAAAGAAACTTAAGGCCCCAAGGAGGGGGAATAGGCTTACTTGGAGGCGTAAGATGCAGAACAGCTTTAAGAAATTGTTTGACCTCAAAACAAGAAGCCAAAGGAGGATTCAAGGGCAGACAACCAGCAATAGCAGACAAATGGGCTTTCACAGAAGAATAGGCCAAGCCAGACTGGAGCTATTCAGACAAATAGGAGAGGACCAAAAGGGACCTCCACTGAAAAAGGGTCCTGGTTACAAGCATGGCATAGGACAGAATCTTTTTCATTTGGACATACAATACTTTCTGGTTGCCGGTTTTCTTGCCTCCTATAAAACCCCAAGCACATCCTCAGAAAAGAGGTGCCTAAAAGGGATGAAAATCCTATCACCCATATTGTCAGTTAAAGAGTGGACAAGTGAGGATGGATGAAAGACCCCTTGTCCTGTGTATGGAGGCCCCACCGGTGAGGTAACTTGTGAAGATCGTCCCTAGCCAGGTGCATTAAGATGGGGGAACCAGTGCTGTCTTGGCCAAAAGGGAGTCACTAGCAAGCACTCCCTTCCAAGGAAAAGAAAGGGTGTCCATTTTCCACAACAGATAGCATGGCACTCTGGAACAGAATGCTATAGAATTGGAAAATAATGGATGTGCCCGTAGTCTGGAAGAAAATGAGCCAAGAAAAGAGTTGCTTGATTTAATAGACATGGATAGATATATTAAGCTCAATGAGATAAATAGACTGCAGAAGGTCAATAAAACCCAAAAAGTCAGAAGTTTGACAAATTAATGCAGTAATTAGGACTGTTCATAGAGATCCATGCGATATAACAGAAGTAAGCAGGATATATTACTGTGCTGCTAAATTAATAACTGATAAAGTTCTACCACAAGAATACAGGGTAGTGAGGGAAAGGAAGGGGGGAAATGGAATACTGTCATGAAAGTATCAAAAAGAGAAAACTATAAAGCAATTAAGACAAGTGTCACTCTTAGAAGACTATAGAAGAGGGAACAGATCAACAAAAATACTAAGAAAGATAGATGTGATTAAAGCAATGCACAGTATTAGAACAGACCAGGATCTATCATGCAGTATCGCAAATAAACTAAAAATTTCAGCACAAGTGGAAAAACTTAGAAGACAGACAGATAAATATAAAGGAAAAGTACAAAATAAGCAATTTATTGATGAACCAAAAAAGTTTTATACAGAAATCGGAAATAAGGTAAAAGGAACTGAAAAACAACCAAAAAAAGAGGAAGTAGATACATTTTGGAGAAGTATCTATGAAGATCCTGTGGAAAGTACAGTTGTGTACACCTACCATAAATGTAGATGTTAGAGTGTCTTCACTGTTGCAGTCATGACTGTAGGGTTCTCCCCTGCCGGCAGGCAGTCCTCGGTCGGCCAGAATCCCAAAGTCTGGGTCCGGCGTCGGCTGTTCGACCATGCTCCCTGATGTCAGAGCGCCAGGAGTACAAAGCTGACAGCCGACGCCATCTTCTCCAGTTCTTCTTGCCCCAGATGTCAGGAGTCCCAAAATGAGAAAGGTCCTATATTCTTTGCAAATACACCTCAGAAGAAAGGTGAAAAAAGAAACCACACAAAAGTAAAAATAAGAGGGGACATGAGGGAGGGAAACCCAGACTGCAACAGTGAAGACACTCGAACATCTACATTTATGGTAGGTGTACACAACTGTACTATGTTCATCGTGTTTCACTGTTGCAGTCATGACTGTAGGGTAGAATCCCAAAGCTGAAAGAAAGGGAGGTGGTCATAAAGAGGAAGGGGCGGCTAAAATTACAGTAGAGCGGTAGATTGTAGTGCTTAGAAAAAGTATGCACTGAACTCCAAGTTGCAGCTTCCAAAATGTCTTTGGTAGGAACTCCCCTGAGAAAAGCCGCAGAAGTGGCAGCAGCTCTGGTGGAATGAGTCCGTATACTCCCTGGTATTTGCTTTCCATGGTGAGAATAACAAAATCTGATTCCATGAGCAATCCATTTAGAAATGGTCTGTTTTGAAATGGCTTTACCTTGGGAACTTGAAGCATAAGAAACAAACAATTGTTCTGATTTTCTGATGTCCTTGGTTCTGTCCAAGTAAAAACGTAGTTGTCTGTGTACATCCAAGGAATGTAAGATCCTTTCCCCTTTATTTTGAGGAGTGGGGAAAAAGGTTGGCAAGTGGATAGTCTGATTTAAAGCCACTTTGGAAACCACCTTAGGCATGAAAGTAGGATTAGTCCTTAAAGACACCCTGTCTTGATGAAAAATAATATAAGGTTCCACAGCCATAAGAGCTTGCAACTCTGAAACTCTCCTGGCATAGGTTAGGGCTAACAGAATAGCTGTCTTCCAAGATAAAAACTTGATGTCAGAAGAGGTGGCAGGCTCAAAAGGAGGCAAGGTTAGTTTTTCCAAAACATAGCTGAGATCCCAAGCAGGAATGGGAGGAGATCTAGGAGGTCTTAAGTTCTTAGCTCCTCTGAGAAACTGTCTCATGAGCTGGTGGGAAAAGATTGCAGGGTCTGTATTATAATGAGCAGAAATAGCAGAGGCATGTATCTTAATGGAGGAGAAGGAGAGGCCTTTATGTAAGAGATCTGTCAAGTAAAGTAAAATTAAAGGAATGTTCGGAAGAGGATCAGAATCCTGAGCCTGGATCCAGGAACAAAATCTTTTCCATTTTCCTGCATAAGATTTTCTAGTACTAGGACGTCTGGCTTCTAAAAGGACATTCATAACCTGCTTGGGTAGAAAAGAAGAAATCAAAGGCCCTAGATTAACCTGGCCGCCAGGCTGAGAGTTCTGACATGAGAGTGTAGAACCTGACCCTGATGTTGGGACAGAAGGTTCGGAGACTGAGGTAAAATCCAAGGGGGGTCCAGACACAGGTTTTTTAGAGTTGGGTACCAAAACTGTCGAGGCCAATTTGGGGCCAGCAAGATTATCATCTTCGGCTTGTCCTGTTTTATCTTTAATAATACCCGTGGAAGAAGAGGAAGAGACAGAAAGGCATATCCCGAGAGGTTCCTCCAACTGAATGATAGGGCATCCACTTTCCAAGCTTCTTTGTGGAAAGTCCTGGTGCAGAAATTCTGTAGTTGATGATTGAGGTGGGATGCAAAGAGGTCTATGTGAGGACATCCCCAGACTGCTGTTATCATCCTGAATATTTTGGTGTCCAGCATCCACTCGTGTGGATCCGAAAGGTTTCTGCTCAGACTGTCTGCCAGGAAGTTTAGCTTCCCTGGTAGAAACTGAGCTTGAAGGTCCAAATTGCAAGCTAGAGCTGTGTTCCATAGATCCATGGCTAGTCTGCAAAGGGGGTAGGAATGAGATCCCCCTTGCTTGTTTATGTACCACATAACTGTGTTGTTGTCTGTCCGTATTAGTAGTTGTCCTGGATGAAAAAGATTCCTGAAGGCCAGTAGAGCTTCCTGGACGGCTAACATTTCCTTTAAATTGATATGCAGGTGCTTCTGATCCTTTACAAAGGCCCTGCAGACAGTTGCCCTGAAAATGGGCTCCCCAAGCATAATCAGAGGCGTCCGTGGTTAGAATCTGAGTGGCAGGAGGCAGACAGAAGGGTTTTCCTTTGTTTAGAGTACATGCCCTGGACCACCAAAGAAATTCCTTTTGAAGACAAGGCAGGATGGAGATCAGTATGTCTAGACTGTGGCAATGCTGAGACCATACACTTTTTAGGTACCACTGTATTTTCCTCATGTGTAGTCTTGCATATGGTACGAGAAGGATGCAGGAGGCCATGTAACCCAGAGCCTGCAGGAATCTCCTTGCAGATAGCTGAGTTAAAGTTGCCAAGGTTTTGAAAGTTGAAGCCAGCTGTAATTGTTTTTCGTCTGTTAGAAATGCCATCTGGGTTGTGGTGTTTAGAAGAGCACCCAGAAAATTTATCTGTTGTGAGGGAGTTAAATTTGACTTTTTTATGTTTACAGAGAATCCCAGGAACTTGAGGAGGTTCTGAACAAATTCTAGATGCTGGAGTAAGACATCCTTGCTGTCTGCCTGAATTAGACAATTGTCCAGATAAGGGTAAATTTGAATTCCCTTGAGTTTGCAGTAAGCCACTACTGGAGCCAGACATTTGGTGAAGACCCTGGGCGCAATAGACAATCCAATGGGCAGCGCAGAGAATTGAAAGTGCCTCGATCCGGCCTTGAACCTGAGGGATTTTCTGCGTTCCTGCCTGATGGGAATGTGTAAATATGCCTACTTTAAATCCAAAGTTACCATCCAAGCATCTTTGGATAGCATTGGAAGTAGCTGCTGTAGAGTAAGCATCTTGAATTTTGGAATCTCTAGAAAGGTGTTCAAGACGGACAGATCTAGAATGGGTCTCCATGAGTTTTGCTTCCTGGGGACTAGAAAGAGCCTTGAATAAAAACCTTGTCCCCTCTCTGAAAGTGGAACCAGTTCTATGGCTTTCATAGCCAAAAGAGCTTCCACCTGGTTTAAGGCCTCTGTCCATTGATGTTTTGGAAGGTCTGGCCATCCGCTTGGCCTTGGCAGGGTATGAAATTGGAATTTGTAACCTCTTAAAACCACATCCAGAACCCACTTGTCTTGGGTTATACGAGTCCAATTTTGATAAAAAAGAGAGAGTTTTCCTCCGAGAGGGGCTTCCAGGCAAGAAGTTCCTGCAGCCCAACAGAGGGAGTCATTGAGTTTGTTTCCTATGAGTTTGTGACCTGTCCTCTCCTCCCCTAGGGGTGGAAGCAGTCCACTGTCTTGGTCTGTAAGAACCTTGTGTTTGAGGCCTTCCTCTGGAGCGTCTATATCTACCCCTCTGAGGCCTGTCTGAAGTGGGAAAGGACCAATTTTTAGAAGGCCAATTTCTGCTAAATCTAGGTGGCTGTACTTGTAAGAAATCTTTAACTGTTTGCATGGATTTCGCCTTATCCTCCATCTTTTTAATCAACTCTTCAGCTTTTGATCCAAACAAAACATTATGCTGAACAGGAGCATCCAATAATTTAGCTTTTACTTGTTCTGGCAAATTTTGTTCCTTAAGCCATGCATGCCTTCTAATGACTGTGCCGGAGGCAGCAGCCCTACAAGAAGCCTCCAAGGCATCAAATCCACAGTGTAAACTATGCTTCCCAACTTGCTCAGAGGCATGCAATAAGTCATGTAATTCCTTATCATCTGCACAGGCAGAAATGGAAGTAAGCTTTTGTTTTAAAACAGACAAGAGAAATTGCTGGTATTTCAGCATATGAAACTGACAGTTTAAAGCCCTAATGGACAAAGTAGCAGAAGTGTACACTTTTTTGCCCCATCTTTCTAAAGATCTAGAATCCTTGTCAGTGGGAATGGGATTTTTGGCAGAAGCGGCCTTAACTCCCTTAGGACCCTGAGAAATGGTTTCAGGGTCAGCAGAAGGGTTCTTGTACAAAAACTGGTGGGAATCAGGAACCCTGTAATATCTATCAGGCTTAACAGGAGCAGGAGGAAAAGAGTCAGGGGTTAAGTTAGCCTCCGAAAAAGCATCATCCACAATATCCAAAATAGGAGGAATAGCCAGGGGTCTATGTTGGGGGAGAAGAAGAAAATCCCTTAGTCTTTTCTTAGATTCCGAATACTCCTGCCCTTCCCAGTGGAAATGTTCCCATATTTCATGCAAAGTTTCCCCCAAAAGAGAAATCCTCAGGGGGAGAAGCTGAAGGAATGGATTCTTCAGCATGAGAATCCTCATATGGAGGGAAAGAATATTCCTGGTCAGAAGAGGAAACTGAAGAAACAGAAGCCTGATCAGAGGAATCATAATAAACATCCTGCCTTGGCCTTTTATCTGGAGGGGGATGTGAACCCCTAATCATAGTAAGTAAATCCTCCGCCATCTTGAGTAACTGTTTCTGTGACTTGGGAGCCGGTTCAGAAGAGGCCTGTGTTGCAGTCTTTGATTTAGGAGTCTTTGCCTTTGTCTTTGGCTTTGCCTTAATTAGAAGCTGAGAAGGCCTGAAAACCCCTTCGGAAGCCAGTACCTGCACAGCGGCTCCGGACCCATCTGAAGGAGCATTGTCCGAAGGTCCTGCAATAGAGATATTTAAAGGCCTGGTTGGCTCCTCATGAGAGTCTGTTTCGGCCATCGGTTCTGAAATGGCCGACGACAGGGGCTGCAAAAGTGCCTCACTGACAACGGCCGAACCCGAAGCTGGCTCCGCTTGTGCGCTATTATCAGATTTGGACCTCGGAGGCCTGTCTTTATCCTTGCGACATTTGTGAACTCTGGTAGCCGAAACCGTATCCGACGACATTTTGTAGTTAAAGCGCCTACCGAAGTAATGAAAAGCAAAATCGTACCTTCGTTTAATTGTACGTTGATTGAATCTAGCACAAAACCGACAACTAGCTACGTCGTGGTCAGGGCCTAAGCAAGAAATACAGTAAGAATGAAAATCCTTATGAGGTATTTGCTTCCCACATGAAATACAATTATTAACTTTTTCTGACATCGGACTGGAGCAAGAAAAAGTTTCCCCAACGGGGTACTTAGCTTTGAGTGGAGAAGAAAGTCTTCGGACTGAAGTTTATCAGAAAAAATCGTCAGGAGTCAGCCGACCGGCAATTACGAACTGCTATCACCGCACGGCAAGAAAGACTGGAGAAGATGACGTCGGCTGTCAGCTTTGTACTCCTGGTGCTCTGACATCAGGGAGCATGGTTGAACAGCCGACGCCGGACCCAGACTTTGGGATTCTGTCCGACCGAGGACTGCCTGCTGGCAGGGGAGAACCCTTCAGTCATGACTGCAACAGTGAAACACGATGAACATCATAAAGATGCTAAATGGATAGAAGTAAAAGAAAGAATAAGAAGTTTAAAGGTGCAGAATATGAAATGGGGTGAAGTAACACAACTAGAGAGACTGAAACAAAGTTAAGAAAAGCCTCTAAATGGAAAACCCCAGGCCCAAATGCAATACCCAACTTTTAGTTAAAAGTATTAACATTTTTGCACGAGGATTTAGGCATGAGTAAGAACTATTTATATGTGGACCCCAAACAGACACCAATCTGGCTAACAAGCAAAACAATGCTCTTTCTTAAGAATGAACCAGTTACCCTAAAAATTATAGGCCAGTAACCTGCCTTCTAACGACGTATAAACTATACACAGGAATTGAAGCTGATAGTGTTTATAGTAATTTAGAAGAAAACTCAATTATGGCAGTAGAACGAAAGGGCATTAAACGAAAGTCATATGGAACAAAGGATCATTTGTTGTTAAAGTCATACTGGAAAACTGGAAAAAGGGGAAGAACTTAAGTATGGCATGGATTGACTATAAAAAAGCATTTGATAGTATCTTACATTCATGGATAAAAGAGTGTTTAAAAATATACAAGATGCATCCTACACTGATCGACTGTATTACACTATGAAACAGTGGCAGACCACTTTGCAATTAAGCCATGATAAAAGGACAGATTATTATCCCAGGGATAAAAATTCAAAGGGGGATATTCCAGAGTGACTCTTTGTCACTGTTGGTATTCTGCCTTGCCATTAACCCATTAAGCTATTTACTTAACTTAGTCCATGGCTACAATTTGTCTCCTAAAAAAAAGTGTAAAGACTTCTCGTCTTCTCTTTGTCTATGATTTAAAACTGTACAGCTCATCAGATGTGAAACTGAAAGCAGAGCTGCAGGTTGTCAAAACTTTTTCAGATGATATAAGAATGTTATTTGTCTTGATAAGTGTGCAAAAGCAACCTTTAAAGCAGGAAAACTGCAGCACCAGGAAAACATCAGTTTGGGACAAGAATCTGATATAAAAGAACTTAAGCAAGAGGGAGTGTATAAATATTTGGGAATTGAAAGATCAACAATAAAACATGAACAAATGCAAATAAAACTTAGTAAGGAATACTTTAGAAGACTTAAATTAATTCTGAAAACAGCACTGACATCTAGGAACAAAATCCAAGAGATAAACCCATTTGCTCTTCCTGTCCTAACTTACAGTTTTGAAGTGATTGACTGGCCCCAAAACGTGTTGGACAGATTAGATAGGGAAACAAGGAGGCTGCTTCATGCTCACCAAATGATTTATAAAAATCAGTGTATACCGAGATTACATATTCCCCGTTCCGAAGGAGGGATGGGCCTCCTTGAAATTTATTACATGTATAGATCTGCAGTCGTGGGACTCCACACATCTACTGACCTCACAAGATCCAAATGTTGTGAAAGTTTTGAAACATGAGGAGAATAAATCTAAGATGACTTCTCTGGTTAATTTAGCAGAAGCATATTGTCATCAAGCAGGAATGTAAATCAAACCAGAAGTAGATAAAAACCAGGCAGCAACTGAATGTGCCAAAAAACAAAAGAAAGAATATAAGGTGAAGGATCAGATGAGAAGGCAAGAAATGTGGAAAAAGCATAAATATAGTTGCAAGTATAGAAAACCTTCTGGAAGAACCTCATGTTGATCAGGAGCAAATGCAGGAATGGTTAAGGCGAGGCAAATTCAAACCAAGAGATGCAAGGTCAATATTAGCAGCCCAAGATAGTGGACAAGTTGCACACTAGTTTGCAAAGTCCATTGAACACGTGGGAGAAATGGACAAATGTAGGTTTTGGAAAACCGAATTGGAAACAGTCACACACCTTGTTGCTGGTTGCAACACACTAATGGCAGAAGGACTGTATACTGAAAGGCATAATAATGCGGCGAGACCGTTGCACTGGGGATTGTGCAAACATTATAGTACTGAAGTGGCCGAAAAACACTGGAAACATGAGCCACAAAGCATCACAGAAAATTATGAAGTTTATATCACATGGGATCACCCATTATCAACAGTTCAAAAGACAGATGCCAGAAATCGATGGCCCAAAGACATTCTCTGTCTGGAATGGCAGTCAGAGGAAGAAAAAAGACTGAAAGAAGGCTGTCGATGACAAAACCTTTGGAGTTGGAAAGAGGCCAACATTGGCACTGACTGAATAGTGCATCCCAGATACACATGATCTTGAGAGGGAGTCAGGACAAACTTCTAGAAATTGACAGTGAACCCTAGAATTTAAGAGAGAGAGATGGTGAACTTCAGATCCTGTAACAGGCAACTGGGATAAGGTGACTGAAGCAACAGGTCATCTATATAAGGAAAAATCTGAATGCCTTGGAGCCTGCAGAAAGCAATCACAGCAGCTATACATTTTGTGAACACCCTTGGGGCAGTAGAGAGGCCAAATGGCAATGCAGAGAACTGTAAATGAGAGGAAGAAACAGAAATATAGAAACTTCCTGAAAAGAGGGTAGGTAAATGGGCATATGAAGGTATGCATCCTTCGGATCCAAAGACACCAGAAAAGCCTGGAGTAGTAAAGTAGGAAACCGTTTGAAGAGCAAGCATTCGAAAAGAGTGGAGCTTGAGAAAGGTGTTGAGCAGGGACAGATCCACAACAGGTCTGCAAATGTCCTCCTTTCAGGAAACCAGGAACATCCTGGAATAAACCCACTTGGGAAGGGGAAACAGGCTGAATGGTTTCTTGGTTCACCAGGGACCCTAGGACCTCCAAGAAATGAGGACGTTGCTCTACAGGGGGTTGAGGAATCCCTGAATAAAAGGAGGGTGAGACTTCCAGACCATGAAGTAACCCTAATGAATGGTAGGAAGAACTCAAGAATCTGAAGTGATGAGAAGCTGATTTGGAACACAAGAGAAAGCCAAAGGGACAAAGGAACCTGGTCTAAGGATGGATGTTAGAGGGACAAATTATCAAAGAGATGCAAGCTTATCAGATAAAGTTTCTGGGCCACAGAAGCCTGAGAGGCCTTAGCAAAGACGGCTCAGCTACCACTCTTCCTGCTCATGGAGGCCTGGCAGAGCGGCCTGTGGACAAAAGCAGACACCAATATAGTATTAATAAAAATTGAATTACTAATGCTTTAGCAAAACACATTTTGAAATATCCTAGTCATAGATTTTCATTTGTAGTTTTACAGCAAGTAGAGCACAATATAAGAGGAGGCCCTTGGGAGTTTAGACTGGAAGAGTCCAAATTGGGATGGCAAATCCGCACTTCAGCCCACATATTACCAGGTCTGAATGAGGCTTTGTCCATTAAATGCTTGTTGAAAATAAAAGCACTTGCTAGGTAGTTAGTTACACGGGTTCAATGAATTTTAAGTGTCTAAGTTTTTATACATCAAAAATTATAACATTAATTTAAAATATTTTGGTGTTTTTAGATATAATATTCACCCTTCCTTTCTAAGAATTAATTGCGTTTTTAAACATTTAATCTGATGTTATTGATTATTTTTATATTACTAACATATTAGTATGTCTAGCTGTGACTTTAAGAATTCAAACCGTAGCTGTGAGGTTTTATTTAAATTATTTTAAATAAGGTTAAATAAACCTATATAGTTTTATAGAAATTTATCCATTAATTAAGCACTTGATGTAATTTGTGACATCATAATTAATTAAGCCTTTACATTGGCTGCTTGGTTTAACAGTTTGCATTTAAATACAATGCAGTGTTCTATGTATTTTTAGCCTGAAGAAGTTGGAGTATTTTCTCCAACGAAAGCACTTATTTTACTGTAATAAAGTGTGTGTTGGAGTGTTCCTGTAGCCTGCTCGCATCATTTTACCTCAGATTTGACAAAAGCAGACATAGCAGAATTCCTCTGGAAATTCGGGTTAGGAGAAACAATATGTTTAAGGTCCTGCAAGGCTTTGCTTTTCTCCTGAAGACACTTTAATAGGTCAGCAGCAGCAATAGTACCAAAAAGATGTTTATTATCCAAAGGAGCATTCAACAACTTGGCCTTAATGTTCCCAGGCAAAGATGGGAGACGAAGCCAAGAGTAACACCTCTTGTCAGACCCAAAAGTTGCAGCCCTGGAAGAGGCATCAGCAGCATCATAGCTACACTTGATAGAGTGGTGAGCCACTTGAGAGGTAGAGCCTAAAACAGATAAGTCAGACGATTTGCCTCCAGAATCAAGGTAACCTGACAAGCCCGAGCAATCAAGGCCAGAGCATAGCTGGTCATGTGGGTCTGGTAATCAATAGCCATAAAGGCGTAGAAGCAGTGCAACTCTTCTTAACAGTCCTCTACATTGTCCTACTATCCTTATCAAAGACAAAAGTTTGGAAAATGGCAAGAGCTTAGAAGGCTCGTCAGAAAAGACCAACACCACAGCAGAATCAGCAGAAGGACACAAATACAAATGGCAATCATCAGGGACCTTAGAGAACCTATCAGGCCTGAAGCAACTCATAATATCTCCTCTGAATATCAGACACTTGAGAAGAATGTCACTTAAAATATTCCATCATCTTAGCAACTGTGTCCCCAAGGGACAATTCTTCAAAAGGAGACTCAGGGCTAATAGTCTCCACATCAGAACCACAAGCCAAAGGCATCTGAGAAGAATAGGACAAGGACCCGTCATCAGACCAACTCCTCATCTGAGGAATCAGGTTCCCTAGGCTGTTTAGAAAGGGTAGACGTCCAAGGAGCAGCAAGCAACAAAACCCTTTGAGGAGGCTTCAGGGCCATCAAGGCTGAAAACAAGCCCTGAGTAAATTCTTGCCACTGCCTTGGAGGATCTGTTAAGAAGGGATTCAGTAAGAGTACCTGCAATCTCTTCCCTGACCAATATCTGTGGAATCCCTCTAGGATCTTCTAAGATAATATTTATTTTATTTATTAATTATGTATTTATTTATTCACATTTGTTGACCGGGAAAGTCCACTGTATGAAAGATCCATTTTCAGTGGAGGCCTGAGGAGAAAAGCTCCAAAACATGCAGTTACACTAAAAGTTACTGAAAATTAAATAAAAACAGTTTGCAAATATTTTTTTACATAGTAAATTGTACATTAAGGCAAAAATAAAGTTTATAACAATAAAAAATAAAACCGGGCATTCAGTCAAATTCTATCTAATATAATTTTATAAATCATACATCATACAGCAGTAAAAGGCAATTGCCTTTTTTATGTTATGTGTCATTCTGTGTAAATGCACTGGATAAAGTATATTTTAAGGAGGTTTGTTCAAAAGACTGCAGGTGCATGTAACGTTGTTAAGGTAATGTTGTTTTAGTGCAGATTTAAAAGTTTTTGTAGTGACTACTTGAGGCACAGCATTCCAGACTGTGACTACTGTATGGGACTAAAGGCATTGCCCAGCTCTCTTGTTGGGTTTACTTATGGTTAGGAGTAGTTTATTAGAAGACAGATTTCAGGTTGGAGTACAAGTATGTAACATATCTTGAAGAGAAGGGCAGTACTTTGGGTTGTATAGAAGTAAGAGCGAGTTGGCTGAAATAAAGGTAATGGGGGAATTCAAGCCAATTTAATGTTTTAATGGCCCAGCAGTGATGTGTGGGAGTCGGCATATTGGTGGCAAATTTTGCTATTTTATAATAGTAGGATTGTAGTTTAGTCATGAGTGATGTGCGTAGGTTAGTGAAAATGGGACTACCACAGAGGAGGGTATTTGCCACTCTTGTTTTGGTAGACATATTTAGGAAGATTTTATGCCTACAGAGCTTCCCTATCTTTAAGTGGGTCTTTTTGATTGCGGTGAGTATGTGATTCTCAAAGGAAAGTACATCATCATTTGTAATGTCTAGTAGTTCAGACATTTTAGCAAGCTCAATTTCAGTATTGTATTGTGAGAATATTTTAAAGTCAAGAGTTATGGGTTTGGAAAAGAACAGTAAAAGTTTTGTTTTTTGGGTTTGACTAGCATTTCAGCCTCACTTAGCCATGATTCTACAGATGTAAATGCTTTTCGAGTTGATGTATGTAGTTCTGAGAGGTTATTAGAGGATGTGATTAAGGTCAAATTATCTGCATACTGGATAAGCGTACTTTGTTCGGATGCTTTGTGGAGATTATTAATGAATATATTAAAAAGCAGAGGCCCAAGCATAAAGCCTTGGGGAACTCCAGTGTTATTGGTTAGGTATTCTGATTGTTTTCTATTGTGAAGGTAGCTTTGAAACCAAGTAATAGTATGTTGGGAGCAGTTAAGAGACTTAAGTTAAAACAGTAATTTATGGTGTGACACTGTATCAAAAGACTTAACTTAAATAATAACCTTAATTTAACCTCAACTTAAATAATAAATTGCAGATCCCCCTCAACGTCCGGAGGAGATGCCTGCAAAGCCTCACAGGATATGCAAAAAGATGAATCCATTCCTGCCTTCAACTTGGTCGCAGCAGAGGAATCTGATGTAGACACAGGATGGCCTACAGAGCTATCACCCACTTGTAGGGGGATGCCCGCTAGAGGATGGACAGCTAAAGAATCTGTCCGAGACTTCCTGGTCTTCTAACCTAGCAAGAGTACCTTGGTGATAATGGATTATCTAATGTTACCCTACACTAACTGTTTAAGCCATTGGTTTTCAAGACAAATGGCCAGGGAGGACAACTGGCTTCTGATAGTCTTAGGCACAAATACCTTACAGATACTACAAGAGGTATGGTAGTGGGAAGCACCCAAATAAGAAAGACACTGCTCATGATGACTCTTATATGGAATCTACCTCCCACACTGACGTTTTCCCTTCTTGGATGACATGAACTCTTGATTAAAAAAAAAAAAAAGGTACAAGACCAAAGGAAAGGAAAAATGACCCCAGTGCAGCACTTATTGGACAGCTAGGTATTCAGCACAGCAACAAAGTGTTCAGACCAGCAAGCCATGGTGTTCAGAGTGGTCTTGGTAACTGTATCTGTACATCACCTTTATGCTCTACATCTTGAGTCAGAAGAATACATGTGATGTACAGCACATACAAGATCATAAGGCTTTGGTATACTGACCGAATGTCAGGCTATCCTATGCAGGAGATCCCTATAGTAAAGAATACCACAGCAGTGATACAGGAGGAGAACAAAAGATGGACATTTTGCATACAAAGTATATGACTAGTGAAGAACATGATTACCAAGAGTTCTACTTCTATAAATGTTCCCTGAAAATTGTTCATATACTCTGGGTTTCGCAATAAAATGCTTTACCGTAATTTACAACCACCTAATACTTTCCAGTACAGAAAGTTAATATATATAGCACACCACTGTAATATTAATTTAGTATTTTTTTTTGGAAATCCTAATTAAGAAGCTTGCCTTAATTTTACAAATATGGCTTTAAACGCTTTGTAATTGTTTAGCTATACTGACCCATGATGCTTTAGAACTTGAAAATTGGACTTTTACCCATACCCTGGTTACTGGTAGGGACCCATGAAGATGGCTTTGCTCTACCTGTACCTTGTTGTGACTGAATATTAGTTATTCCATAGAGAAAGAAGAAGAACATTTGGCATAAATTGAGCAGACTATTGGCAGTTTGAGTGAAATGTAAGGAGTCTCTAATCTACTAATATTAGTTTGGCAAGCATTTTAAGTTTTCTACTGTGCAAATGCTATATTTAGATACTCGTGAACCATTTTATCTGTGAATATGGTAGTTATAAGACAGTAAAGACTGAAGAAGTACAGTTATAGAGCTAAGAATACATCAAATGTACTGTATGAGGAATCAGCCTAAAATAATGGCATTTGCTAAGAAAGAAAATGTCTCTGGCATGATATGTGTCTTTCGGCTTTTCCAGGTTAGGGGTCGCCACAGCGGAACTCCGGTCTGCTAATGATTGGCAGTTGATTTTTACATACCGTATATATATATATATATATATATATATATATATATATATATATACACACACACATGTATATATATATATATATATATATATATATATATATATATATATATATATATATATATCTATATATATACACACACATGTGAATCTGGGAATCTTGAGGCAATGTTACAACTGCCTCATGTACACAAACAACCCTCTCCTCCTCCCAACAAATTCCAACACATCAGAGATGCAACCATATAGCCAAACTGGAGGCTAAGCTCTCTCAACTCAGTACTGGCATAACCAGTCAGGAGGAGAAGGAAACCACACTCACTACAATTCCAGTCTCACATAGACCTACCACGACAGCAAACCAAACACAAACACACAAAAACATACTCGGAGGCTCTAAATAAAAATCTGCCAAAGCAGCAGAGACCTCCAAAGCAGACACCCAAGCAACGGCTACCCCAAAATAAAACACGTGCAACACACAGCTCACAAAGCCAGTGTGCTGAACAGTCACAGCCCTTAAGGCTAAACAACACAGCTGATACACTTGTAATAGGCGACTCTGTTTAAAGCCCTAATGGACAAAGTAGCAGAAGTGTACACTTTTTGCCCCATCTTTCTAAAGATCTAGAATCCTTTTCAGTGGGAATGGGATTTTTGGCAGAAGCGGCCTTAACTCCCTTAGGACCCTGAGAAATGGTTTCAGGGTCAGCAGAAGGGTTCTTGTATAAAAACTGGTGGGAATCAGGAACCCTGTAATATCTATCAGGCTCAACAGGAGCAGGAGGAAAAGAGTCAGGGGTTAAGTTAGCCTCCAAAAAAGCATCATCCACAATATCCAAAACAGGAGGAATAGCCAGGGGTCTATGTTGGAGAAGAAGAAAATCCCTTAGTCTTTTCTTAGATTCCGAATACTCCTGTCGTTTCCATTGAAAATGTTCCCTCATTTCATGCAAAGTTTCCCCAAAAGAGAAATCCTCAGGGGGAGAAGCTGAAGGAATGGATTCTTCAGCATCAGAATCCTCATAAGGAGGGAAAGAATATTCCTGGTCAGAAGAAGAAACTGAAGAAACAGAAGCCTGATCAGAGGAATCATAATAAACATCCTGCCTTGGCCTTTTATCTGGAGGGGGATGTGAACCCCTAATCATAGTAAGTAAATCCTCCGCCATCTTGAGTAACTGTTTCTGTGACTTGGGAGCCGGTTCAGAAGAGGCCTGTGTTGCAGTCTTTGATTTAGGAGTCTTTGCCTTTGTCTTTGGCTTTGCCTTTATTAGAAGCTGAGTAGGCCTGAAAACCCCTTCAGAAGCCAGTACCACAGCGGCCCGACCCATCTGAAGGAGCATTGTCCAGGTCCTGCAATAGAAATATTTAAAGGCCTGGTTGGCTCCTCATGAGAGTCTGTTTCGCCATCGGTTCTGAAATGGCCGAGACAGGCTGCAAAAGTGCTCACTGACAACGGCCGAACCCGAAGCTGGCTCCGCTTGTGCGCTATTATCAGATTTGGACCTCGGAGGCCTGTCTTTATCTTTGCGACGTTTGTGAACTCTGGTAGCTGGAACCGTATCCAACGATATTTTGTAGTTAAAGCGCCTACCGAAGTAATGAAAAGCAAAATCGTACCTTTGCTTAATTGTACGTTGATTGAATCTAGCACAAAACCGACAACTAGCTACGCCGGGTCAGGGCCTAAGCAAGAAATACAGTAAGAATGAAAATCCTTATGAGGTATTTGCTTCCCACATGAAATACAATTATTAACTTTTTCTGACATCGGACTGGAGCAAGAAAAGTTTCAACGGGTACTTAGCTTTGAGTGGAGAAGAAAGTCTTCGGACTGAAGTTTATCAGAAAAATCACAGGAGTCAGCCGACCGGCAATTACAACTGCTATCACCGCACGGCAAGAAAGACTGGAGAAGATGACGTCGGCTGTCAGCTTTGTACTCCTGGTGCTCTGACATCAGGGAGCATGGGTTGTCAGCCGACGCCGGACCCAGACTTTGGGACTTGTCCGACCAGGACGCCTGCTGGGAGAACCTTCAGTCATGACTGCAACAGTGAAACACGATGAACATCATAAAGATGTTGAAATGGATAGAAGTAAAAAGAAAGAATAAGAAGTTTAAAGGTGCAGAATATAAAATGGGTGAAGTAACACAACTAGAGAGACTGAAACAAAGTTAAGAAAAAGCTCTCTAAATGGAAAACCCCAGGCCTGAAATGCAATACCTAACTTTACAAAGTATTAACATTTTTAAATTTTAGGATTTAGGTATTAGTAAGAACTATTTATATGTGGGACCCCAACAGACACCAATTCATAACAAGCAAAACAATGCTCTTTTCTTAAGAATGAACCAGTTGACCAAAATTATAGGCCAGTGTTCCGCCTTCTAAACGACGACAAACTATAAAGGAATTGAAGCTGGATAGTGTTTATAGTAATTTAGAAGAAAACTCAATTGGTGGCAGTAGAACTAAAAGTATTAAACGAAACAAGGAAATGAAGATCATTTGTTACAAAGCTACCTGGAAAACTGGAAAAAGGGAAGAACCCAAGATGGTATGGATTGACTATAAAAAGCATTTGATAGGTATTCACATTCATGGATAAAAAGAGTGTTTAAAATACATGATGCGCATCCTACACTGATCGGATCAGACACTCATGAAACAGTGGCAGACCACTTCTGTGGGTTTATGATAAAGGACAGATTGTCCCAGGATAAAATTCAGTGGGATATTCCAGAGTGACTCTTGTCACTGTTGAGAGCCTGCCTGCCATTAACCCATTGCTGGCTTTACTAACTTAGTCCATGTAATAAGCAATTTGCTCCTAAAAAGTGTAAAGACTGCCTTCTTTGTCTATGATTTAAAACTGTACAGCCTATCAGATGTGAAACTGAAAGCAGAGCTGCAGGTTGTCAAAACTTTTTCAGATGATATAAAGAAATGTTATTTGTCGGATAAGGTAAAAGCAACCTTTTAGCAGGAAAACTGGTACCAGGAAAAACATCATCAGTTTGGGACAAGAATCTGATATAAAAGAACTGCCAAGAGGAGTGTATAAGTACGGAATTGAAAGATCAACAAATAAACATGAACAAATGCAACAAAACTAGTAAAGGAATACTTGAAGACTTAAATTACCTGGAAAAACAGCACTGACATTCTAGGGAACAAAATCCAAAGAGATAAAACCTCATTTGCTCTTCCTGTCCTAACTATGTTTTGAAGTGATTGACTTGGCCCCAAAACGTGTTGGACAGATTAGATAGAAACAAGGAGGCTGCTTCTGCTCACCAAATGATTTATAAAACTGTATACCGAGATTACATATTCCCCTGCCCGGCGAGGGATGGGCCTGAAATTTTATTACATATAGATCAGTCGGGACCTCCACACACATCTACTGACCACAAGATCCAAATGTTGGTGAAAAGTTTGAAACATGAGGAGAATAAATTCCAGATGACTCTCTGGTTAATTTTAGTGCTTACGCTTTGTCATCAAGCAGGAAATGCAAACCAAACCAAGTAGATAAAACCAGGCAGCAACTGGAATGTGCCAAAAACAAAGAGTAATATATGAAGGATCAGACAGAAGGCAAGAAATGTGGAAAAAGCATAACATAGTTGCAAGTATAGAAACCTTCTGGAAGAACCTCATGTTGATCAGGAGCAAAATGCAGAATGGTTAAGGCGAGGCAACCAAACCATAGAAGGTCAATATTAGCAGCCCAAGATAGTGGACAAGTTGCACACCAGTTTGCAGTCCATTGAACACGTGGGAGAATGGACAAAATGTAGGTTTTGAAAAACCGAATTGGAAATAGTCATATTAATCTTGTTGCTACTGCAACACAACAATGGCAGAAGGATCTGCATATACTGAAAGGCATAATAATGCGCGGGGCGAGACCGCTGCACTGGGGATTGCGCAAACATTATAGTACTGAAGTGAAGCCGAAAACACTGGAAACATGAGCCACAGCCCACAGAAATTATGAAGTTTATATCACATGGACTTCACCTATTATCAATAGTTCAAGACAGATGCCAGAAACTCTGATATTCTGACATTCTGTCTGGGAATGCAGCCAGAGGAAGAAAAGACTGAAAGAAGGCTGTCGATGACAAAACCTTGAGCAAGAGCCAACATTGGCACTGGACTGAATAGTGCAATCCCAGATGCACATGATCTTGAGAGGGGAGTCAGTGACAAACTTCTAGAAATTGACAGTGAACCCTAGAATTTAAGAGAGAGAGAGATGGTGAAACTCAGATCCTGTAACAGGCAAATCGTGATAAGGTGATCACAACAGGTCATCTATATATAAGGAAAATCTAAACGCCTTGAGCCTGCAGGAAAGCAATCAAGGTAGCTATACATTTGTGAACACCCTGGGGGCAGTAGAGAGGCCAAATGGCAATGCAGAGAACTGTAATGAGAGGAAGAAACAGAAACAGGAAACTTCCTGAAAAGAGGGTGGTAAATGGCACATGAAGGTATGCATCCTGATCCAAAGACACCAGAAAGCCTGGAGTAAAGTAGGAAACCGCTGAAGAGCAAAGCATCTGAAAAGAGTGGAGCTTGAGAAAGGTGTTGAGCAGGGACAGATCCACAACAGGTCTGCAAATGTCCTCAGGAAACCAGGAACATCCTGGTCAAACCCACTTGGGAAGGGGAAACAGGCTGAATGGCTCTGGTTCACCAGGGACCCAGGACCTAAGAAATGAGGATCGCTGTTCACAGGTTGGAGGAATCCTTGAATAAAAGGGAGAGGGTGAGACTTCAGACACAGCAACCCTAATGAATGGTAGGAAGAACTCAGAATCTGAAGTGATGAGAAGCTGATTTTAAACACAAGAGAAAGCCAAGGACAAAGGAACCTGGTCTAAGGATGTGATGTTAGGAGGAATAAATTATCAAAGAGATGCAAGCTTTACTGATAAAAGTTTCTAATGCTGTAGCCTGAGAGGCCTTAGCAAAAGACGTGCTCAGCTACCACTCTTCCTTGCTCATGGAGGCTCAGCAGAGCTGCCTGTGACAAAAGCATACCAATATAGTATTAATAAAAATTGAATTACTAATGCTTTCTTTTAGCAAAACACATTTGAAATATCCTATTACAGATTTTCATTTGTAGTTTTACAGCAAGTAGAGCACAATATAAGAGGAGGCCCTTGGGAGTTTAGACTGAAGAGTCCAATTAGATGAAAACCGACTTCAGCCCACATATTACCAGGTTCGAATGAGGGGCTTTGTCCATTAAATGTTTGTTGAAATAAAAGCATTCTGTTAGGTGGTAGTTAGTTACACGTGGGTTCAATGGAATTTCCAAGGTCTAAGTTTTTATACACTGCAAATTATATCATTAATTTAAAATATTTTGGTGTTTTTGAGCAAGCAACATTCACCCTTCCTTTCTAAGAATTAATTGCGTTAAACATTTAATCTGATATATTGATTATTTTATATTAATAACATATTAGTATGTTCAGCTGTAATTTTAAGAATTCAAACCGGTGAGCTGTGAGGTTTTACTGAATTATTTTAACAAGGTTAAATAAAACCTATATAGTTTTATAGAAATTTATCCATTAATTGGGTTAATTTGATGTAATTTGTGACATCATAATTAATTAAGCCTTTATCACGTTTGGTTTAACAGTTTGCATTTAAATACAATGCAGTGTTCCCGTATTTTTTAGCCTGAAGAAGTTGGAGTATTTTCCAACGAAGTTACTGTGGTTTTACTGTAATAAAGTGTGTTGGAGTGTTCCCAGCCTGCTCGTGACTTCATTTTACCCTGGTTAGATTGATGTAAAAAGAGACATAGCAGAATTCCTCTGAAATCTCGGGTTATGAAACAATATGTTTGCTACCTGCAAGGCTTTGCTTTTCTCCTGAAGACACTTTATTGTAGGTCAGCAGCAGCATTAGTACCAAAAAGATGTTTATTATCCAAAGGACATTCAACAATCCTGCCTTAATAAGTCTAGGCAAAGATTGGGACTTAAGCCAAGAGTAACACCTCTTGTCAGACCCAAAAAGTTGCAGCCCTGGTGCATCAGCAGCATCATAGCTACACTTGATAGAGTGGCAGCCACTTGAGAGGTAGAGCCCAAAACAGAGTGTTTGCACGATTTGCCTCCAGAATCAAGGTAACCTGACAAGCCCGGAAAGTAATCAAGGCTAGAGCATAAAGCAGTCGTGGGTCTGCAATCAATAGCCATAAGAAGCAGTGCAACTCTTCTTAATAGTCCTCATATTGTCCTACTATCTCACACAAAGACAAAAGTTTGAAATGGCAAGAGCTGTAAAGGTTCGCCAGAAAAGACCTCAACACCACAGCAGAATCAGCAGAAGGACACAACAATAATACAAAATGGCACCAACAGGGACCTTAGGAGGAACCTATCAGGCCTGGAAGAAACTGGCACATCTCCTCTGAATATCAGACACTTGAGGTAGAATGTCACTTAAAATATCCATCATCTTAGCAACTGTGTCTCAAGGGACACCTTTCAAAAGGAGACTCCAGGCCACAGTTCTACATCAGAACCACAACAAAGGCATCTGAGAAGAATAGGTCAAGGACCAATATCAGACTCAACTCCTCATCTGAGGAAACGTTCCCTAGGCTGTTTAGGAAAGGGTAGACGCCCAAGGAGCAGCAAGCAATGTCTCGAGGAGGCTTCAGGGCCAATGACAGCTGAAAACAAGCCCTGAGTAAATTCTTGCCACTGCCTTGAGGATTCAGAAAGTTAAGAAGGATTCCAGTAAGAGTACCTGCAACTTTTCCTGACCAATATCTGTAGAACCCTCTAGATCTTCTAAGATAATATTTATTTCTTATTTATTAATTATGTATTTATTTATTCACATTTATGACCGGAAACAATCAAGGAAAGATCCTTATTTCTTGCAAGTGGAGGCCTGAGGAGGCAAAAGCCCAAACATGCAGTTACACTAAAAGTTACTGAAATTAAATAAAATGTTTGTAAAATATTTTTGTTATAGTAAATTGTATGGCCATGCAAAAAATAAAGTTTATAAATAATAAAAATAAATAAAACTGGCATTCAGTCAAATTCTCATCTGCAATTCCCTATAACCCAGCACTTATGACAGCAGTAAAAATCGTCTTTTTTAGTGTTGCGTCATTCTGTAAATGCACTGACAAAGTATATTTTAAGGAGGGTCATCGCGCACGCAGCGTGCATGTAACAACCAAGGTGTAATGCTTTATGATTGAAAAGTTTTTTTGTAGTGATCACTTGAGGCACAGCATCCAGACTGTGACTACTGTATGGGACCAGCGCATTGCCCAGCTCTCTTGTTAGCTTTTACGAGAAAACAGGGGAGTAGTTTTATTAGAAGACAGATTCTAGGTTGAAGGTTGCATAAATATTATATCTTGAAGAGAAGGGCAGTACTTTGGGTCGGCATGAAGTGTGACAGCTGTATTGAAATAAAGGTAATGGGGGGAATTCAACACCCTGAATACTGTAATGGCCCACAGTGATGTGTGTGTATTTGCTATTGGTGGTGTTATTTGGAGCAAGAGTATCAGAAGTCATTAGTTTGAGCATGAAAGGTGAAAATGACTACCACAGAGGAGGGTATTTACACTTTTGTTTCGTAGACATATTTCAGGAAGATTTATGTCTACAGAGCTTCCCACTTTTAAGTGGGTCTTTTTGATTTGTGCATATGTGATCTTCAGCGAGTGCTGACTCTACTTATTTGTAATGGGTTCAGTAGTTCAGACATTTTAGCAAGCTCAATTTCCAGTATTGTATTGTGAGAACATTTTGTGTCGAGTTATGGGTCGGAAAGAAATAGCAAAAGCCTTGCCTTTTGCTTGACTAGCATTTCAGCCTACTTAGCCATGATTCCGTGATGTAAACGTTTTTCGAAAGCTGATGTATGTGGTCCTGAGATGCTATTGAGGATGTGATTACGTCAACTATCTGCATACTGGATAAGCGTATTTTGTTCGATGCTTTGGTGAGATTATTAATGAACATATTGTAAGCAGAGGCCCACATGCCTGGGGGTTCTAGTATTATTAGTATTCTGATTGTTTTGTTGCAAAGGTAGCTTTGAAACCAAGTAATAGTATGTTGGAGCAGTTGCAGACTTAAGTTAAAATAATTTATGGTGTGACTGTATCAAAAGACTTAACTTAAAGAATAACCCTGACTGCAACCAACTTAGTTAATAAATTGCAGATCCTCATTCTGAGGAGCGCCGCAAGCCTCATATGGATATGCAAAAGATGAATCCATTCCGCTCAACTTGGTCAAGAAAGAGAACTGATGTGGACACAAGGATACAGAGCGCACCCACTGTGGCGCCCATGAGGATGGATGTGCCAGAATCTGTCCGAGACTTCCTGGTCTCTAACTCAGTAAAGAGCGCCCGCAGATAATGATTATCTATCGTTACCCCTACACTAACCGTTTGGCCATTGGTTTTACAAAATGGCTGGGAGAATGTTCGGTTTGATAGTCTTAGTGCCAAATACTCATAGATACATGAGGTATGGTAGTGGAAGCACCCGGCAAGCGCGACACTGCTCAAGAGGCTGCACTCTTATAGTGGAAATTCACCTCCCACACTGACGCTTTTCCTTCTTGGATGATATGAACTCTTGATTAAAAAAAAAGGTACAAGACCAAAGGTAAAGGAAAGGAAAGCGGACCCCAGTGCAGCAAATGGCTGGACAGCCAGGGTATTCAGCACAGCAAGTGTTCAGACCAGCAAGTCATGGTGTTCAGAGTGGTCTTGTAACTGTATCTGTACATCACCTTATGCTCTACATCTGAGTCGAAGAATACATGTGATGTACAGCACATACAAGATCATAAGGCTTTGGCACGGACCGACTGCTGTCATCCCATGCAGGAGATCCTTATAGTAAAGAATACCACAGCAGGGGATACAGGAGGAGGAACAAAGATGGATATTTTGGCATACAAAGTATGGTGACTAGTGAAGAACATGATACCAAGAGTTCTACTTATAAATGTTCCTTGAAAATTGTTCATATACTCCTGCCTGTGAATAAAAATGCTAAGCCACTGTGAATTTACAACCACCTAATACTTCTCCAGTACAGAAAGGAATATATATAGCACACCACCGTAATATTAATTTAGTATTTTTTTTTTTTTAAACTTAATTAAGAAGTTTGTCTCTTTAATTTTACAAATATACTTTTAAACGCTTTGTAATTGCTTTCTAGCTTATACTGACCCATGATGCTTAGAACTTGAAAATTGACTTACCCATACCCTGGTTACTGAATCCATGAAGAGTTTGGCTTCTACTCTGACTAAAATCTGTCACTCATTGAAGGGTCCATCGGCACAACTGAGTTTAAATGATGTCAAAGTAGTCCCACATTGTCACTGTTTTACCGTGCAATGCTATATTGATACTGTAACCATTTTATCTGTGAATATGGTAGTTATAAGACAGTAAAGACTGGAAGCAGTTGTTATAGAGCTAAGAATACATCAAATGCCTGTATGAGGAATCAGCCTAAAATAATGGTGCATTTGCTAAGAAAGAAAATGCGTCTCTGCATGATATGTGTCTTCGGCTTTTCCAGGTTAGGCTCCACAGCGGAATCGTCCGCTAATGATTGCTGATTTTTACATACTGTATATATATATATATATATATATATATATATATATATATATATATATATACACATTATTACGTATATATATATATATATATAATATATATATATATATATATATATATATTATATATCTATACATATATGCTGGTGAATTGGAATCTTGGAGGCAATGTTACAACTGCCTCATGTACACAGACAACCCTCTCCTCCTCCCAACAAATTCCAACACATGTGAGATGCAACCATATAGCCAAACTGGAGGCTAAGCTCTTCAACTCAGTACTGGCATGAAACCAGTCAGGAGGAGAAGGAAACCACACTCACTACAATTCCAGTCTCACATAGACCTACCACGACAGCAAACCAAACACATAAACACATTAAAACATACTGAGGCTCTAAATAAAAATCTGCCTAAGCAGCAGAGAGACCTCCAAAGCAGACACCCAAGCAACCGCTACCCCAAAACAAAACACGCAGCAACACATAGCTCCTACAAAGCCAGTGTGCTAAACAGTCACAGCCCTTAAGGCTACAAAACAACACACCTGGATACACTTGTAATAGGTGACTCTATTCAGGCACACTGACGCCCCGCCACCAGGCTGAACAAGGAGAAGGTCACGTGAGCTGCCTGTCGGGCGCCAGGATCCGCCACATAACACAAGCACTCAGGTCACCCAAGGCAAGTACAAATATGACTCAGTCATTGTCCATGCTGGTGTGAATGACCTGAGACGCACCTCCTGGACTACATGAAAAGAGACAGAGGAGCCTTCTGAGCATGTAGCCCAGGCCGGTATGACCCTGACCTTGAGTAGCATCTTACCCTCACCAAGAATGATGCCACAATATGAAGACAAGATGATCAATTTCAACAATTGGCTTAAGTATTGGTGTCATTCAAAGGGGATCCAATGCCTGTCAGCCTGGGATGATATGCTCGACAAGCCACGATGCTTTGCTAGGGACGGCTTGCACCTGTCACCCCTGGGCTTCCAGATATTGGCAAAGGCTCTTGCTACCCCCATAGTGCCTTTTTAGGCAAGGCTCAAAAGACAAACCCACCTCCATAGGTATCACAAGGATAAGAAACTAAGAGTAATGCTACTCAACGCCAGAAGTCTAAACCTCAAGATGCACGACTCAAACTCTCCTTAGCATGGAGAACATCGATATCTGTGCAGTAACAGAAACCTGGTTCAAGGCTCCCGAGAGCACCCCAGCACTACCAGGTTATACCTCATACCATGCTGTTCGCCCCAAAACTTGGACCGAACCACAAAAGGAGGGGAGTATCAATATTCGCCAAAGATACCCACACCTCCAGGTTGGTGGCACAGCACCTAAGCATCAGAGACTATCCATGTGCAACTAACAGTGGGTAAAACTGCCTTCCAGTTTATAGCCTGCTACAGACCACCTCCAAACCCAGGAACCCCACTCGCCTTCCTGAGAACACTGGAAAATATGAAGGTCTCTCCAAACACCATTATATTGGGCGACTTCAACTACCCAAACATAGACTGGGAGCATTACTCTAGCTCCAACACCCTAGCCCAAAGGTTCCTAGAATTTATAAACTCAAATGCTATGGAACAACTTGTTACCACTCCCACAAGAGGGGAAAACATACTGGACCTGATCATCACCAACATGGGGACTCTATGCTCCAGACCAGAAGTGTATCCTCACTGGTAAGATCAGACCATAAACTAATCTCACTGGATATTCACATCCCGACCCCATCCCCTGCCCAGAAAACCACAGTGAAAACTTTCTAAAGCAAATTTCACACCTCAAAACCGAGGTGGAATCCTTCAAAGCCCCGGCCTGTGGAAAATACGGCCCAGACCGCAGAATCCTTTATAAACGCATTCTATGAACACCTTCAGGAATGCATGGATCATGCAATCCCAAATAAAACCAAGACCCAATCCTCCAAAGGCAGACGCCCTGTCTGGTGGACCCCAGCCATAAACAAACTATACAATAGAAGGAGGAAGCTACTACATGATAGAGCAAAATCCCAAAAAGGGAAGGCATCTCTGATCAGTATTAGCAAAAACTACGGCACTCATACAATTGTCTAATGCCAGCTTCGAGAGAAAATTGCACAGGACACTAAGGATAATCACAAGGTCACAAGGCTTTCTTTAGTTATGTTAGGAACCTGGGTGGAATTCCCAGATATGCTCAGAATTAGTCCAAAATGACAAAAATACACTGAACCCACAGACATTGCCAACATCCTAGCTGACAGGTTCAGTGCAAACTTCTCCCTCCCACCAAAAGGGCAAATATCTATCCCAGCAGAGTGCTGCCCCCTGACATCTCAGATGCTCAGGTAAGAGCCGCCTCTCCAAAGCAAAACACAGCATCAATGGGACCAGACGGTGTCCCGGCTGCGCCCCTACATGAACTCCAAGAAGAGCTAAACCCAAACATAAAACTACTGTTCAATCTCAGCCTTACTACAGGATATGTACCCAAAGAGTGGCGCACAGCAACAGTGGTCCCTCTCCACAAAGGTGGTGCCTCAACGGATCCTGGAAACTATCGCCCCATAAGCCTGACTAGCTTGGTCTGCAAAGCTATGGAAAGGATCATCATGGACCCTCATAAATAAAGATATTGGGACCTACAGACACTGGATCCTACCCAGTTCGGCTTTGTTAAGGGCAGATCCTGCCTCTTAAACCTGGTTGATTTCTTTGAAACAGTCACCAAGGCCATTGACGAGGGAAGGAAGGTGGTCCACACAGCCTACCTGACCTCGCAAAAGCCTTCGACATAATACCCCACTGGCATTATAGATAAGCTCACCAGCTTAAATACAAAACCCCTATGTCACTAGATGGATTGCAAACTGGCTCAAGGACAGAACCCACATGGTTAGAATTGCTGGAGCCATGTCAGACTCCAAA